>NC_091432.1:76959012-77276400 GCF_964237555.1 Oryctolagus cuniculus | reverse complement strand
ATAAGACTCATCTTTGGCTGGCTAGAGGTTAACATTCTTGGTTATTCCTCCAAGAAGATTCTAGTGTTTGGAACCAACACAGAAATGATCTGTAAGGCCCTAAGATAGCATTTAGATCTACTCTCTTTCACACAATGACTTGCCTATACCCACATAGCAAGAAAAGGCCAGAAGTGTATTCAAACATAGGATACCACACTCTAGTCCCAAAGTGTTCCATTATCATATGATAAAACAGGAATTGTTAAAATTCAGCATATCATGGGCACTCACTACATTTCATTGTTGAATAATAAGCATAGCAAATGTTGCTAACAAGATTTCTAAGCAGGAGAGCATTCACTTGTTCACAAAGTATTTATTAAGTCTCAGAAGGTAAGTAAAGTGGGTAGTAAATGCCATGCTGAGGAGTGTGGAGTCTACTTTGCAGACAAAATTAAGTCATCAAAGATGTCAGAGAAGAGGACTGACATTATCAGTTTTAAAGACATCATTCTGGTAGCAGGGAGGAGGATAGATTGGAAGGTATCAGGTTGGATGCCTGAGGATTTAAGCTTTCAGAATAGTCCTGACAATACATGATTGATGGATGCTAAAGAAGGATAATGGCAGTAAGGACAGAGGGAAGCAGGAGAGCCAAAGATCATTCTTAAAATGCAGTCAATTGGCCAGCGCCACGGCTCAATACCCTAATCCTCCACCTACGGCACTGGCACCCTAGGTTCTAGTCCCGGTCGGGGCACCGGATTCTGAGGTTGCTCCTCTTCCAGTCCAGCTCTCTGCTGTGGTCCGGGAGTGCAGTGGAGGATGGCCCAAGTCCTTGGGCCCTACACCCGCATGGGAGACCAGGAGGAGCACTTGGCCCCTGGTTTCGGATCAGCGCAGTGCGCCGGCCGCAGTGTGCCGGCCGCAGCGGCCATTTGGGGGCTGAACCAATGGAAAAGGAAGACCTTTCTCTCTGTTTTCTCTCTCTCTCACTGTCCACTCTGCCTGTCAAAAAAATAAAAATTTTTTAAAAATTCAGTCAATGAGACTTAGTAATCAGTGAAAGGACAAGGGGTACAGAGTAGGGCAGGAGGCTGGGCCCCGGAACAACCAAAGCAGAAATTCCCAGTACCCTAGACTCCTGCCAAGGGTTCCAAGCTAATCAGCCTTCTCCTGTGGCAGAGCAGGTATTTGATGGTCCCATCCCTGGGCAGGCCACAGGCTGGTAACAGTCACTAATGAAATTCTAACCATGTAATAAACCAAGGGAGTATGATTTCCCAGCAAAGTGCAGAAAAGAGAGCTGATCATGACACACAGAAGTTTTGTTGGAACTGTTATTTATCTAGAGACTTTCAATGAAGGCCAAAAACTCTTACAAGATCAAATCTTCCAGTTTCTACTACTTGTCCAGATGACTAAAATTTCCTGATAAAAATGTACATTCCATCCACTACTAGTACAGAGGTCATGTATTATAATAATTAATAATAAAGAATTTGGTGTTAGGTGTTTCTAGTTGTGAGTCCAAATTGGCATGACTATCTGTGTAATCATGACTAAGTTACTAAATCTCTTTAGGTTTCTGGACTGTGAGGGTTGTCTCCTTAATGATATTAGATAATGCATCCAAATGCTCAGGACAAGGCTTGCTACAAGGCAATGCTCACTTAAGATCAGCTATTTGTTTTCCATCCCCCATCAAAGAAATCTTTCATTTAATGAGTATAAATTTCGTTAAGTACTACTTTAGGAATATAGTGATACTTCCCACCATACCTGCCCTCCTGCCCCTAGTCCCACCCCCACCTCTTCCTCTGTCTCCCATTCCCTATCCCATTCTCCATTAAGATTCATTTTCAATTAACTTTACACACAGAAGACTAACTTTATACTAAGTAAAGATTTCAACAATTTGCACACACACACACACACATGCACACACACTATTTGAGAAGTTTTACAGTTTACAGTAAACAGTTACTCCTGTTGTTAATTTAACAGTTAATAGTCTTACGGATGATGTCAGTGATTATCTGAGTCTACTGAAATAAGCTTCCATGGCTGTGGGAGCCTTTTGAATCCACCGTCTCCGTCAGTGTTTAGACAAGGTTATCATAAGCAAAGTAGAAGTTCTCTCCTCCCTTCAGAGAAAAGTACATTCTTCTTTGATGGCTGCTTCTTTCCACTGGAGTCTAACAGAGATCCTTCATATAGGACATTTTTTTGGCTTTCCGTCCCTGAAATGCTCACATGGGCTTTTCAGCGAGACCAGAATGCTTTAAGGGCTGATTATGAGGTCAGAGTGCTACTTAAAGCAATTGTCATTCTATGAGTCTGCTGTGTGGACTGCTTCTCATATTGAAATATTCTCTCCTTTTTAATTCTATTATTATTACCAGGCCCTTTCTTATTTATATGATCCCTTTAACACTTAATTCTATTTATATGATCACTTTAACACTTAAGATACCATTTTTACCACCCAGCTTAATGGGATTTGGGGTCCCATGACAAGTTTTTAAACTGGGGCCAGCAACATGGTGCAGTAGGTTAATCCTCTCCTGTAGTAGTGGCATCCCACATGGGCGCTGGTTCTACTCCCGGCTGCTCCACTTCCAATCCAGCTCTCTGTTATGGCCTGGGAAAGCAGTAGAAGATGGCCCAAGTCCTTGGGCCCCTGCACCCATGAGGGAGACCAGGAAGAAATACCTGGCTCCTGGCTTCGGATTGCCACAGCTTCAGCTGTTGCAGCCATTTGGTGAGTGAATCAACAGAAGAAAGACCTTTCTCTCTGTTTCTCCCTCTCACTGTCTGAAACTCTACCTCTCAAATAAAATAAATAAAATCTTTAAAAAAAGTTTTTAAACTGTATCCTTAGATGTAAGTCCATAAGAATATATGCAGAACTATATAGCTTTACATTTATAAACTTCCTCTTCCCTCTCTTATTCCCACTCTTATTTTTTAGAATATCTATTTTCAATTGACTTTATACACATATGATCAACTCTATGTTAAGTAAAGAGTTCATCAAATAATATGGAGAAGAATGGAAAAAAAACTGTTCCTCAACAGTCAGGTCATTGCTTCTCATAGTGTCAGTTTCACTTCTACAGGTTTCCTTTTAGGTATTCAGTTGTCACAGGTCAGGGAGAACATAAGGTATTTGTCCCTTGGGACTGGCTTATTTCACTAGGTATGGTGTTTTCCAGATTCTTTCATTTTGTTGCACATGACTGGATTTCATTTATTTTTACTGCTCTGTAGTAATCCATAGAGTACATATCTCATAATTGCTTTATACAGTCTTCAATTGAGAGGCATTTAGGTTGATTACATGTCTTAGCTATTGTGAATTGAACTGCAATAAACATAGGGGTGCAGATAACTCTTTTATTTACTGTTTCATTTCCCTTGGCTAAATTCCCAGGAGTGGGATGGCAGGGTCATATTGTAGGTCTATATTCAGATTTTTGAGGTATCTCCATACTGGCTTCCATAGTGGTTTTACCAGTTTACATTCCCACCAACAGTGGATTAGGGTCCCCACACCCTCAGCAGCATTTGGTGTTTGTTGATTTCTGTATGAAAGCCATTCTAACTGGGATGAGGTGAAACCTCATTGTGGTTTTGATTTGCATTTTCCTGATGGCTAGTAATCCTGGATATTTTCTCATGTGTCTTTTGGCCATTTAGATTTCCTCTTTTAAAAAATGTCTGTTTAAGCCCTTTACCGATTTTTTAACTGGGTCCTCTGTTTTGTGTTTTGTAGTTGTGGAGTTTCCTGATCTCTTTCTATATTCTGGTTATTAATCCTTTATCAGTTGCATAGTTTGCAAATAATTTCTTCCATTCTGTCAGTTGCCTCTTCATTTTCCTGATTATTTGTTTTGCAGTACAATAGCTTCTCAATCTGATATAATCTCACTTGTGAATTTTTGCTTTGATTGCCTGTGCCTCTGGAGTCTTTCCCCAGAACTCTTTCCCTGTGCCAATGTCTTGCAGGTTTTCCTCAATGTTCTCTAATAATTTGATGGTGTTGGGTCATAGATTTAGATCTTTAATTCATTTTGCATGGATTTTTGTGTAAGGTGTAAGGTAGGGGTCCTGCTTCATACTTCTGCATGTGGAAATCCAGTTTTACCAGCACACTTTGTTGAAGAGACTGTCCTTGGTCCAGGGATTGGTTTTAGCTCCTTGGTCAAATATAAGTTGGTTATAGATGCCTGGATTGATTTCTGGCATTTCTATTTTGTTCCACTTGTCTATCTATCTGTTTTTGTACTAGTACCAGGATGTTTTGATTATAACTGCCTTGTAGTATGTCTTAAAATCTGGTATTGTAATGCCTCTAGCCTTGTTTTTGTTGTATAAGATTGCTTTAGCTATTTGAGGTCTCCTGTTTTTCTATATGAATTTCAACATCATTTTTTCTAGATCTGAGAAGAATGTCTTGATATTTTGATTGGTATTGCTTTGAATCTGTAAATTGCTTTTGACAAAATGGACACTTTGATGATATTGATTCTTCTCATCCATGAACATGGAAGATTTTTTCATTGTTTTGTATCTGCTATTTTTTAATGTTTTATAGTTCTTATTGTAGAGATCTTTGACATCCTTGGTTAAATTTATTCCAAGATATTTAATTTTTTTGCAGCTATTGTGAAGAATTGATCTTAAAAGTTCTTTCTCAGCTGTAGCATTGTCTGAGTATACAAAGGCTGTTGCTTTTTGTGTATTGACTTTATATCCTGCTACTTTACCAAACTCTTCTATGAGTTCCAATAGTCTATAGTGGAGTCTTTTGGATCCCCTTTATATAGAATCATGTCATCTGCAAATAGGAATAGTTTGATTTCATCCTTTCCAATTTGTATCCCTTTAATTTATTTTTCTTGCCTAATGGCTCTGGCTAAAACTTCCTGGACTATATTTAATAGCAGTGGTGAGACTGGGCATCCCTGTCTGGTACCAGATCTCAATGGAAATGCCTCCAACTTTTCCCCATTCAATATGATGCTGGCCATGGGTTTTTCATAAATTGCCTTGATTGTGTTGAGGAATGTTCCTTCTATACCCAGTTTGCTTTGAGTTTTCCTCATGAAAGAGTGTTGTATTTGTTGAATGCTTTCTCTGCATCTATTGAGATAATCATATGGTTTTTGTTCTTCAGTTTTTTAACGTGATGTATCACATTGATTGATTTGCAAATATTGAACCATACTAGGGATAAATCCCACTTGGTCCTGGTGAATGATCTTTCTGATGTGCTGATGGATTGAATTGGCCATAATGTTATTGAGGATTTTTGTGTCTATATTCATCAGGGAAATTGGTCTGTAGTTCTCTTTCTCTGTTGTACCTTTTTCAGGGTTAGAAATTAAGGTGATGCTGGCTTCATAGAAGGAGTTTGGGAAGATTCCCTCTCTTTCAATTCTTTTGAATAGCTTGAGAAGTGTTCTAGTTAGTTCTTCTTTAAATGTCTGGTAGAATTCAGCAGTGAAGCCATCCAATCCTGGGCTTTTCTTTGTTGGGAGGGTCTTTATTACTGATTCAATTTCTGTCTTGGTTATGGGACTATTTAGGTTTTCTATGTCTTCATGGCTCAATTTAGGTAGTTTGTATGTGACAGAATTCTATTCATTTATTCTAGGTTTACCAGTTTGTTGGCATACAGCTTTTTGTAATAATTTCTGATGATCCTTTTGATTTCTATAGTATCTGTTCTTCCATTTCCTTTTTCATCTCTAATTTTATTGATTTGGGTACTCTCTCTCTCTCTCTCTTTTTTTTTTTTTTTTGTTAGTGGGGCCAATGGTGTGTCAATTTTGTTTATTTTTTCAAAAAACCAGCTCTTCGTTTTGCTGATCTTTTGTATTTTTTTTTCAATTTTGTTGATTTCTTCTCTAATTTTAATTATTTATTTTTTCCTACTAGTTTTGGATTTGGTTTGGTGTTGTTTTTCCAGATCTTTGAGATGCATTCTAGCTCATTTATTTGATGCCTTTCCAATTTCTTGATGTATGCACCAATTGCCATAAACTTCTCTCTTAAAACTGCTTTTGCTGTATCCCTTAAGTTTTGATATGTTGTATTGTCATCTTCATTTGTTTCCAGAAATTTTTATTTGTTCTATGACCCACTGTTCATTCAGGATCATGTTGTTCAGTCTCCATGTGTTTGCATATGTTCTGGAGATTCCTGAGTTGCTGATTTCCAGCTTCATTGCATTGTGGTCCATACAGATGCATGGTATGATTTTGATTTTTTTTTAATTTGCCAAGACTTGCTTTATGGCCTAGCATGTGGTCAATCCTGGAGAAAGTTCCATGCACTGGTGAGAAGAATGTGTTTTTGTAAGTTTAGAATGAAAAGATCCGTAGGTATATGTTAGGTCCACTTGTTCTATAATGTCGACTAACTCTGCTGTTTCCTTGCTGATTTTCTATCTGGTTGATCTGTCTAATGCTGACAGTGTTGAAGTCCCCTATTAACTATTGTATTTGAATCTATATTGCCATTTAAATCCATTGACGTTTGTTTTAGATATCCAAGTGCCCTGGAATTAGGTGCATATATGTTTATAATAGTTATATCTTCCTGTTGAATTGATCCTTTAATCATTATATAGTGTCTTTCTTTGTCACTTTTAATAGTTTTTGTGTTAAAGTCTATTTTGTCTGATATTAGGATGGCTACACTAGCTCTCTTTTGGTTTCTGTTAGCATGGATTATCTTTTTTCATCTTTTCACTTTCAGTCTGCATGCACCTTTGTTGGTAAGATGTGTTTCTTGTAGGCAACAAATAGATGGGTTTTGTTTTTTAATCTATTCAGGCAGTGTGCCTTTTAACTGGAGGGTTGAGACAATTTACATTCAGGTGACTACTGATGTGCTCATGCGCGGGAGTCAAAGGCCACAGTTCTCTGCTTATTTTCAAAAATGTAAACAAACAAAATGGCTTCTCCAAGCCAGCTGCAGATATGGGGTGGGGGAAGAGGGAGGTGGGCAGGGGGGGTGCCCAACCTCTCTGTTTGTTACTCTATACCGTCTCTTTTTTCCTGCATGGAACTTCAAAAGCAGTTCACCAAGCTCTCCCTCCTGCTGCTATTTGCAGCTCCACGGACCAGTGATTTCCCATCTCACCTGGTCTGCTGGGGGCTGGTGCCAACCTCTGCAGTCTGGGCCTCCACTGATCCCGTTTCTTATTTGCTCTTTCAGCATGGACCTGCACAGTCTCTGTTGCTCTCCTGGGCTTCCCCTCAAGAATCTCCCATGGCTCTATCTCTGATGTGTATCTTATCTCTTTTTTAACTATCTATTTTGCCCTGTGTGACTCAGATCGTCCTCTTCCTATACTGCCATCTTGGGACCTCAGGAACAACTATTGTTAATTTCAGTGTCTCTATTGAATTATCTTCCAGCATTGCACATAGATAAAGGATCACTTCTCTAAGTGTAACAAATTATTTTGCATTTGACATTTTAAAAAGTCTCCTGTTTGGCTATTGTGTTTTAGCCAAATTTTAAAGACTCATGGAGCAGCTGGCACTTTGGCACAGTGGGTTAAAGACCTGGCCTGCAGCACCACCATGCCATTTGAGCCCTGGCTGCTCCACTTCTGATCCAGCTCCCTGCTAATGTGCCTGGGAAAGCAGTAAAGGATGGCCCAAGTCCTTAGGCCCCTGCATTCACGTGGGAGACCTGGAAGAAGCTCCTGGCTTCTGGCTTTAGATCAGCCCAGTTCCAGCTGTTGCAGCCATTTGGGGAGTGAACCAGTGGATGGAAGACCTCTCTCTGTCTCTACCTCTCTCTGTAACTCTGCTTTCAAATAAATAAAATTAATGTTGTTAAAAAAGATTTATGGATGAGTTTTAGGACAGAAGAACATTTGGAGACATCTATATGCAGTTTTTGTGTGTTTGCAGTAAAAGTATTTTTTTTTCAGAAGTTCTTTGTTCAAAAAGTAATTTTGGGATTGATTTTCTGGGTCACTTTGTTAATTCCTTTTAGCCTCTCTAGATTCATTTGCTCCCTCTGCGAAGTAAATGGACATAGACTACGTGGTTTCTAAAGGTCCTACCAATATTAAGTAAGTATATAGATTTATTTTATCCTCCAACTACATATTATGTAGTTATAACACTGAGTCAAGCTCCAATTATTCTAAAGAAGCTCTAGAACCATCTATTATCAAGGATTATTGCCAAAGTCTAACTACCACCCAATATTATGAGATGTGTGATTTATTTATCTAATAAATTTACAGTGTGCAGCTGACCTGAAACATCTGGAAGGGTCGTCACAGCTGACAAAGCAAAAAAACTGCAAGCAGAATTTGAGTCCCCTTGTACTTGCTGGTCCTTGGGGAAAAGTGACTCTCGCTGAACTTTCTCATCTGTTCATTTGCATTCCCATAGGACCTCTCTGAGAGTAGTTTTCATGATAAGATAGTTAATCAGTTTGGCAGCTCACTGGGACTAGATTAGAAAGGCTATCATTGTGAAGAAAGCTCCAGCTTCCCCTCACAACCCTCCTTCCCAACACTTCCCACTTGTACTTTGCTCTCACACATTCTTTTTTTTTTTTTTTAAAGCTATAGCCAAGATCAAATTCAAAAAAAAATATTTGAAAGGCAGAGATACAGAGAGAAAAGGAGAGAGAGAGATCTTCCATATGCTGGTTCACTCCCCATCTGGCCACAATGGCTGGGGTTGTGTCAGGCCAAAACCAGGAGCTTCATCCGGATCTCTCATGTGGGTGCAGGGACCCCAAGTACTTGGGCCATCTTCCACTGCTTATCCAAGGTGCATTAGCAGGGAGCTGGATCAGAAGTGGAGCAGCTGGAGCAGCTGAGACTCAAACTGGTACCCTTATGGGATGCCAGCACCACCACCCGCATCATTTGTCACACATTCTAATACAAGCAGACTGGTTATGGCTCTTCCCTCAGATCTTGTGTGTTTACTGCTTTCATGTTTTACTAACACTGCCCTCGACCTGGGGGCACTTCTCTCCCTTTCTTTAAAATTTTCTTCAGTTTCACTGCCAATATTTCATGCCCAACTCCTTCCCATCCTTGAAGGCTTGGTGCAGAAGGTCTGGATAATCTTTCCCCTTGAATGGGGTGACTGTCTCCTCAGCTGACTTCTCAGCACACTGTTGGTATGTTCCTCTCAGATGGTCTCTAGCAACCAGAAGATCACAGTGGTTAAGCACGTTGGACCTACAGTCACACTGTCTGACCTCAGATCCCTTGGACTGCTTTAAAAAACCTCTCTATGAGGACGGCGTTGTGGTGTAGTGGATAAAGCTGCAACATCGATGTCCTGCAACATCGATGTCCCACTTCTGATCCAACTGCCTGATAATGGCCTGGGAAAGCAACAGAAGATGGCCCAAGTTCTTGGGCTCCTGCATCCACATGGGAGACCTGGAAGAAGCTCCTGGCTCCTGGCTTTGGTCTGGCCCAACCCCGGCTGTTGTGGCCATTTGAGGAGTGAACCAGCAGATGAAAGATCTCGCTCTGTCTCTCTCTTTCTGTAAGTCTGCCTTTCAAATAAATAAAAATAAACCTTAAAAAAATAAAAAATCCTCTTTATATCTCAGTTTCTCCATCTGTGAAATGGAGCTAATGTCTACTCATAAGACATTTTTAGGTTTGAACAAGACAGTAAGTATAAAGCTCTTAGAATAGTGCCTTGCCAAGAGTCAGTATTTAAGAAAAGCTAGATATCAATATTATTCTCCTCCTTCTCCCTTGTTTTACAGATAAAACATCCCTGTCTTATATCCCCTCTGAGACTTGGCATGCCTTGTGTTTGTTCATTTCTTTGAATATAGCTCTTTCCTGTGCCTAGAATACAGTCAACACCAAAAACTAGTTCTCTGGCAGATTTTGGAAAACTTAGGCTCCACTCCTTCCTCCCTTCTCACTCCCTATATTCACAGGGTGACTATGAAGTAAGCAATTCCATGAATTACAGAAGCTTATTGCAATTACATGTGAAATTGGACATTGGATGAAAGTCTATCAAGCTGCATACTAATGCATGTGGTTAGGACAGGACTTTTAAAGAACGCTACATGTGGTACCCAGCTATTTAACAGTAGAACCCAGACTTGAGCCCAAGCTTCCCAACTCCTAGTCCAGAGCCCTTTGCCCTGGTCTGCATAGTCGGATTGTATTACTTTTGCTTCTCAGGGCTGTGGGCCAGACTGACTCTGGCTGGTCATGTACAATGACCTAGGCCCTCGTGGAGCACAGTTCACCCAGGCCACTGTGGAGCACAGGAAGCAGCCTCACCCATGATCCTTGGACAAACTGGTGAACAAACATGTATTCGTGGAAAACTTTATATATTAGTTCTGCAGGACAAAGTCCAGTTGCAGTCAAGTTTTCAGATCAAATTCAGATCTGTTTCTGAGATATTTACCACAGCTATTTCTTGCATCTTTGCAGAGACACTTTGGATTTATGCCAAATAGCAGTTTACTCAACACTGTGATTCATTTATTTGTTTACACTGTTTGACTTTTCCCATATTTGGCTTTGGCTGAGAACTCTCAGCATCTGCTTTACATGGCTAGTCAGTCAGACTTTTTAGTATTTTGGGATGTTAATATAAAACGTTTAAAATTAGACAAAAGGCCAGGATTTTTTCTAATAATAACCCCAGGACCAGTCACTTTCTTTTTAGTGAAAATTAACTTCAATTTAGCTCTTCTCTTCAGTGAATTTCACAGCATTAATGTTAAAGCATAATTCAGGTCAAGTAGAACATCAGCTCTGGTGTGTCATTAATAGTACCTAGTTCATGAATAAGAACCATACAAACTAGCACAAGCACAGGCCCACGGAAATGGGCCTGCAGCAAGTAGGCCAAATAGGGCTCAAAGGCGTGACAATTTTGAGATGCTACCTTCTCTCTGCTCTTGGGAGCAGCATCTCTTTTTCTCATGACTCAGATATAGCAGAGAAATGATGTAGGCCCGGGACTGTAGCATAGAGGGGTGCTAGAAATCGCAAAAGTTGGTTCTCCTTTTTTTTTTAAGATTTATTTATTTATTTGAAAGTCAGAGTTACACAGAGAGAGAAGGAGAGGCAGAGAGAGAGAGGGTTCTTCCATCCGCTGATTCCATACCCAGCTGGCCTAAATGGCCAGAGCTAAGCTGATCTGAAGCCAGGAACCAGGAGCTTCTTCCAGGTCTCCCACGCTGGGGCAGGGGCCCAAGCACTTGGGCCATCTTCTATTGCTTTCCCAGGCCATAGCAGAGAGCTAGATGGGAAGTGGAGCATCCAGGACTTGAACCGGTGCCCATATGGGATGCTGGCACTGCAGGCGGTGGCTTTACCCACTACGCCACAGCACTGGCCCCAAAAAGTTGGTTCTCTAACCACCACCACTTTTCTTCTCCTACTCCCCCTTCCCCTTCCTCCTCCTCTTCTTCCTCCTCTTCTCCCTCTCCCTCTTCTTCTTCTCCTTCCCCCTCCTCCTCCTCCTCATTTTAAGATTTTATTTATTTGAGAGGCAGAGTTACAGACAGAGAGAGGGAGAGACTGATAAAGGTTTTCTATCCACTTGTTTCCTACCCAAGATATCCACTGGTTTACTACCCAAATGGCTACAAAGACCGGAGCTAAGCCTATCCAAAGCCACAGCTTCTTCCAGGTCTCCCATGTGGGTGCAGGGGCCCAAGCACTTAGGCCATCTTCCTCTGCTTTCCCAGGCCATAAGTAGTGAGCTGGAAGAGGAACAGCTGGGACGTGAACTGGTGCCCATATTGGATGTCAGTGCCACAGGCAGAGGCTTAGCCTACTATACCACAGTGCTGGTCCCTCTAACCTGCTTCTTATAATTGACATTTGAATGTATACCATTGCATTCTGTTTACACGAGTTTATTCCAGAGAATTCTATCCATTCCTTTATGAATTCATTCATTCCTCAAATGTTGATTAGTGCCATTATGTGCAGGAACTAGAGAGAGAAAAATGAGTGGGACACAAGCTTTTGGTCTGGTGGGAAGACCAAAATAGCAGATGTTTTAACTTGTGTTTGACAGGTATTATAATGGAGCTGTACCCATGGGACTGCCAAGGAGGTATCAGGTGACCTCAGAGAAGGGGTGTCATGGAAAAAAAACGCAGGGAGAGTGTGTACACCATGGAAAAAATGGTGAAGGCATGCACCACACAGAGACCAAGTAAGGTGAGGAGAGGTGACAGTGAGAGAAGCCTCTGACAGGGTAAATGCTTTAGGCTGGTGAGTAGTTAGGAACAAAAAGTAGCCTTCCCATGTCACAGCATAAAAGACATTTGAAAGCTGAGTCCACAGGCTAAGACAGGAAGTGAGAGTGAATGGACAAAGACTGAGAACCTGGGCCCCCTGAGTGGCTGAAGTAGACTCTTAGTTGCTGGAGGACCAACTTAGCACATAGGACCAGGGATTGGGCTGCCTGAGATAGGCACTGAAAGAGAAGTTCAGAAAATGCCAAGACAACTTTGCCTTTTGGGTGATTTGGGGGGAATTTACCCAGAGGGAAGCCATAAATTAAATCTAAACTAATATGACTTACGTAATTAAAATGGGCAAACCATGTGTTTGGCTTCAGGACTAAATTTCTAAATTCTATTCACTCCCACCAATGCACTGTATCCCCAAAGGGCATATGTCCTTCCTTTTACTTACAGTAAGTGTGGTCTTCAGGGCTCAGCACTAGCATCCCTTCCTTCCTTGATGGCTCCAAGTTCCCATAGCACTGAGCACATTCCTCTCATTGGAGTAATAATCATCAAATTGCATTGTCCCTGTCTTTGTACTTTTCTGTCTCCTCCTCAACTAGACTACTGGTTCTCTAGGGGCAGAAATTTCCTTTTATCTCAATAACTCCAGGACTTTACCAAGTATTAGACCACAGTAGCTGCTGCTACATTTCTGTGGATGGATCAATGTTGAATGGATAGATGAATGGATGAATGAATTTAAATAATGGATGAATGATTAACCAAAATCAGTAAGGGTTTGTATTCCTTGAGAATACATGCCTTAGAAATGGGTGTTCAGAAAATGCTGAGTGTATTTTAAAGCTCTGGCAGACTATGGATTAAAAAGTAAGTACTTCAGGCTAGTACAAATCTAGTCACAATGCTGTTTCTTTATGTTCCCGTTTATAGCAGCACTATAATTTTAGGTCAGGGTTTGCTTAGTAGGCAAGTTTCAAAGATGCAGAAGGAGGAGCAATTTAATCAAAAATGCTTGAACCAGGAGCCAAGAGGTCTAGCCTCTCTTCCTGACCCCCCACCAACTTCCTCTTTATGTAACCTAAATACATCTTATCTCCATAGTCTCCCAGTCTCCAGTCTTTCCCCTTTGCACTCCAACCTCCATCCAGTTATCTTTCTTGAAAACAAATTAATCATTTTTTTTTTTTTGCTCTAAAACTCCTATACTGCCTTCAGAGCAAAGTCACAACTCCTTTGTAGGCAAGGTCTTTTATGTCTCTGGAGGCTAGTCATTTTTTATCATGTTCCTTATGTCCAGTGATACCACAGTCTCATTCCACTAACCAAGCTGTTTCATTTCTCTGTGTTTTTCTGCCCACTATCTTTACTATCTGCCCATTATCAGAATGACTTTCCACACTCATTCTACCTGATGATTTCTTTTTTAAGATCCAGTCAATGGGGCCCAAGATGGCTTCCTTAGCAAGGCGTCTTGTAACACCAGCAGGTAATGTAGCACCTGCTGCACTCTGCCACTCTGCTCCCATAGCGTTTTCCCTTGTTTACATCCAATCACTTATAACCCTTGTGGAAATTATTTGCTTACCTATCTATTTCAGTTGCAAAAGTTAAGTTTGTCTCAGCCAGGGGCCATTATTGGTTCTTAGCACTTAGGAAATTCTCCCATGTATGCTGGTTAAAAATAATCAAATTAGCTGTATGGAATTTTATGCATACTCTTTCCCTGTTGGTGACTGTTATTAATCTCCCTATCTATTTGCCTATGAGACTTAATAATAAAGGATTGATTTGTTGAAAACTGATCAGGCAGTAGGTCTTACTCTGTAACCTTTACATTTGACAACATCTTTTAATTCCTTGCTCTGCAAAGCAGACATTATTAATACTTATTATTACTATTATATTACAGAAAAAGAAACTGAGGCCCTAGGAGGTTAAGTATCTTCTAAGTCACAGTTAGTAGGTGGTAGAGCTAGGATTTAAACTAAAGTCTTGCAAACTTCAGAAAAACACCACCTGCTTCCCCAAAGGTCTATACCTCTAAGATTCTCATTCAGTTGTTTAATTGCTCTGAACTGCACTGAATAGTTCTGTGACACTCACAGCCACCTGACTTGCTGCTGAAACCTGGCCATGGCTACAGCTCATTCATGAAACCCCCAACAACCACATCCTCGAGCTGACACATGTGGAGACAAAGCCCAGACCCTCTTCCTGGCAGGAAGCTGTGTTTTCTAGCACATGGAATTGGCCCTCCCTTTCCTGGGATCAGATGAAGCCCTCAGTACAGAGGCGCCCCTCACTCTCACAGTTCCTGGATTTGTCCCTGATATCCAGCCCAGAAACTGTCTGCTCCCTGGCTCCCTAGAGAATGAGACTTTATTGGCTTCTGGGATGTTTTTCTGTTCACTGTGCCCTCAAGGTGAAAGGTCTCTTGGATGGAAATGAACAGGCCAAGTTTACCCAGCCCAGCCTGAAGTGAGGCAGCTCTGCGCCACATTCCATTTGGGCCCCAGAACAGCTGGGGCTTCTTCTCCCTGGTTAGCTCCTCAGCATGAAACCCGCCCTCCAAGGGTGCGGTCTGCCGGCCCTACTGTGCAGCTGACACATAGCAGAAATGGTATTGCAGAGCTCCCTTCAGGCTAGAGAGGTGCACAAGAAGTTTCCTCTTCTCCCTCTGCCTTTCACAGATACCACTGAGCCATCAGTCTACATGGAGAAGACAGGCTCATAAAATAATGTGCTCTTGTCCTAGAAAATATCCATAGAAATATAGGTAAGAACTGGATGGGTAGAAGAGTCTTACCTGCTTGTGAATGCTTACTTTGTGTCAGTCATTTTACATAGATCGTCTCATTTAATCATCACTGTGATGATCCTTCCCATTTGAAAGATAAGCAAACTGAAGCTGATTCTAACCATGACAATATATTTCCTTTCATTAGGATGTTGTGAAACCTTTAACCCTGAGCTTGAGAATCAGCAACTGGAGTTGAGCATGAAAGTGAGGTAAGACATAGCCATATGGGTAGAATCCATGCGTTGGGTCTGCTTGCTGACTGAGACTGTATGACATCTTGCCCTGTGTTCCTCTGTTGCAATCAGGTATTGGACCTGGAGCCCAAACCCAGCTGTCCAGTCCTGGGAAAAGGAAGCAGTTTGAGTTTTATAGGAATCTTGAACTAGGAGTTTGAATATATTTACTTGAGTTCAAGCTCTAGTGCTTAAGAGATGTGAGATCTTGCAAATGGCTTTCTTATCTATAAATGAGTGATGAAAATTACAAATCTCCCATATTAGGATTTTTGTGAGCATTAAATGAGATTTTTAAATGTATGTGTGAGTTAGAAGGCCCACAATGACCTGGCCTCATTAGTGAGCCATCCTCTAGGGAGCTCCACCCATGGTAAGGTCCCACCCCCTTCTCCAGATTAGGTTTTCTCCCCCTGCCCACCAAATTAAATAAAGAGCAATACAGTAGAGAGGAAGCCGAGAATAGGAATTGGTGACTTGGGTTTGAATCCTAAATGTATTACTAGCTAGGAGATATTTGAGTCAACGTGCCTCAATTTCCTCATCTGTTCAATGGAGATAGGGTATTAGCACTTACCTCTTAGGATTGCCTAAAGAGAATGAATACTCTAATGCTTGGTCAATTCTAATGTGATATACAAATGCAAAGTATTCGTCCAGCAATTTTTTTTTTTTTTGCTTTTTAAAAGATTTATTTATTCAAAAGGCAAAGATACAGAAAGAGAAGGAGAGGGGGGGGGGGAGAATATCTTCCATCTGCTGGTTCACTCCCTAAATAGGACAGCCTGAGCTGGGCTGGTTTAAAACCAGGAGCCAGGAGCTTCTTTTGGGTCGCCCACATGGGTTCAGGGACCCAAGCATTTGGGCCATCTTTCATTGCTTTCCAAGGCATATTAGCAGGGAGCTGGATCAGAAGTGGAGCAGCTGGGACTCGAATCAGCATCCCTATGGGACTCTGGTACAGCAGACAGAGGCACAACCTTCTTTGCCACAGTGCCAGCCCCCCCAGCAATATTTTTTGGTCAGCCACGTGCCAGGTGGTCAGCGTACAAAGACAGTAAGCACATAGTGTAATGAGGAGACAGACAAGTAAACAGGAAATTACAATAGACCATGAAAAGTGCCCTATCACAGGAGAAGCAGAAAGCTTGAAGCACAGTGGAGGAGCACTGCAATAGTTATCTGTTGCTGCAAAACAAATTACCCTGAAACTTCGCCACTTAAAACAACATTTATGTCATTTCATGAGGATCAGGAAATCTGGGAGCAACCTAGCTGCTTACTTCTGGCCCACGGCCTTTCATGGAGTCAAGTTGTTGGCTGCATGAGATGAGAACTTAACTAGAAAGGAGAAACCACTTCTAAGTTCATGCACATGGCGTGGCAGGAGGCTTCATTCAGTTCTTAGCCATGTGTGCTTCCCCATAGGTCTGCTCCAAACACAGCTTTTCCCTAAAGCAAGTGGTCCAAGAGATAGCATATGTAAGACAGCTTCCAGGAGAGAAGCTGCAGTGTCTATAACCTCACCTCAAAAGCCACATGCTGTCACCAGAGCTATTTTCTGTTGGCCACCCTGGTACAATGTGGGAGGGGACCACACAAAAGTATGAGTTCCAGGAAATGAGGATCACTGCAAGCCACTCTGGATGCTTGCTACTAACAGGCATCCGACACACTGGGAGAAAGGAGGTGCCAGGAAGTTTTCTGAAGCTTACACTCAGGTGCATTTTACTGCTTCTTTCAGTTTGTGCTGGATACTGGATTATTAACAGAGAAACTTTTTTTCCAGATTATTCTGCTATTCAATGAAAATGGCATTTTAGATAATATGGAGCAAGCTTAGAGCTGTCCAGAATCGTAATGACTTTACTAGTGGGTGTCCAGGGCAGCTGCACCCTGGTAAGTTCAGGTCACATTGGTCTCCATGTGGCTCTTCAAGTCCAGACTTCACATGGAGATGACCACCAGTGACTACCACTTGTTCCTATTAATGGTGTACTTTGTGGCTGGTGTTGTGGTGTAATGGGTTAAGCTGCCTTCTGCTATGCCAGCATCCCCTATGAGCACCAGTTCGAGTCCCAGCTACTCCACTTCCAATCCAGCTCCCTGCTAATGTGCCTGGGAAAGCAGCAGAAGATGGCCCAGGTGCTTGGGCTCCTGCCACCCACATGAGGGATGGAGAGGAAGCTCCTGGCTTCTGGCTTCAGCCTGGCCCAGCCCAGCCCAGCCCAGCCCAGGCCATTGCAGCCATTTAGGAAGTGAACCAGGAGATGGAAGATCTAGCTCTTTCTCTCTCTGTAACTCTGCCTTTCAGATAAATAAAATGAATCTTAAAAAAAAAAAGTACCTCCCATTGTAATATGGCCATGTGCTTACATACCCAAAATCCCTCTAACCTGCTCTGAGTGGGTAGGGAACATGTCCATCTGGTGCACAGCTCTGTTTCAGCGTCCAGCATGGTTCCTGGCATTGTGCCTGTTGAATGAAAGAACTAATGGAAATTGAATGAATTCAGGGCATGCTGAAAGTGTCATCGGTCAATAAGTAAGTAATTATCATACTTAAGGAGTTAAGCTAGTTGTTTCCTGAGTGTCAAGCTCTATGCTACAGGCTTTATATATATTATTTCACTTAATACTATGGTACATATAATTGTCCTGATTTTACAGGTGAGGAAACCAAGATCACACAGCCAGAAAATAA
Source organism: Oryctolagus cuniculus (assembly GCF_964237555.1). Classification (NCBI taxonomy): domain Eukaryota; kingdom Metazoa; phylum Chordata; class Mammalia; order Lagomorpha; family Leporidae; genus Oryctolagus; species Oryctolagus cuniculus. The sequence goes on along the minus strand of NC_091432.1, from coordinate 77,258,427 downwards.
AAGATCTCAGGTCTGTAAGACTCCAAAGCCTATGCAACTAATCATGTCACATCTGGTGGCAGATCTTCACAAACAAGTAATTGCAGAGCTAAAGAACTTTTAGCGATTAAAAAAAACTAGAAAAAAACTAAACAGCTTTAAGGGACAATTTGATCCAGTTTAAAACCAGATATCTCCCTTACATACACACATATAACCACATACTCACAGCTTATTTTTCTACGAAAGCTCAGCTCCAGTCCCTCCCCTTCTAGGAAGCCTCACAGAACTAACAGTGTTGCCTGTCTCCCTCAAACATTTAGGAGAGCAGCTGATTTGCAGTTTACCCAATTTATGACCTGTCGCTCCCCCTCTTCGTGGAGGAACGACACTAAACCCTGCCTAGGCTTCATATCCGAGTCACGGCACCATTATGTCGCTCCCCCTCTTCGTAGAGGAACGACACAGGACCCTGCGCTGTTCTTTTGTCTGCTCAGCCCTTCCCGGGTTTGCTGCTGGTTCTTCCCGGGTTGGCTACCATCCCTTCCACCTCCGTGGAAGGGCGGTTCCCCCCTGCCACTTTCCCCACTTCCGCGGGGGAGCGGCACACCGCCGGCTGGCTCTCTCGGGGGCTGCACAGGTGTTCCTTCAGATAGATGTTCCCCTTAGATGTTCCTGGTGCATGTTGTCTCTCTCCTTCTTTATAGTCCTCTTCCACCAATCCCAACTCTGCTACCCACACGCCGAGTACGCTGCTCTCCTCCAATCAGGAGTAGGTCCTACAGTTTATTGGTTGAACTGGAGGCAGCTGTGTAGAAGCTGTTTCTCCCTTCTCAGCGCCATATTGTGGGAGAGCAGATGCATAGAATAAGTCTTAATTCCAGTAACTTAGTCTAGTCCGAGTTGCTCCCCACAATGACCCAGATCCATAGTTTTCTTCTCTGCACAGTGAGAGAGCTGGACTACATCTCTAAGGCCCTTTCTGTCTTGTATGTTGTAGGAGGTGCTTCCTGACTTCCCACTAGAACAGTCACCTCCTAGCAGGGAGGGTCACGTGTATATGAATGTGGCAATCTTACTGATACAGAGCTTTTATTCAGCTGTGTGGGTAGAGCCTACTTACTCTTTGTGCTTTGTGCTCTAACACCCCTCACCACTCCCCTCCAACCCAGCAGTGTGTCCTTCAGGTCCTCCCCTCTTCCCAGGGCTTTCTGTTTAAGAACCAGAACAGACCATTTGGTATTAAAGTGGGCAGAGCTGGATCTACAGGGACAAACTGACTCAGCGGGTTTCAGACTTCCTGTTGACCCATCACCCTTCTGTTTGGATTTATTACCAAAGTGTCCTCCTTGATTGCAAGATGCTTTCGTAACATGAGGCAATGTCCCAGCCTGCAGGTTTGTTTACACTGATTGCGTCTATGATTAGCTTCCTCTCAGATGCTGTCACCCACTGCTGGTGGTGAAGGAGGAAGGGTTTCCTTGTCTTGGCAGTAGCATGTTCCCTAGATCCCATTATCCAATGTGTGATTTGTAGGAAGCCTCCTACTCATCTCCATCAATGCCTCTGCTAGAATATTCACTTGTTCTGCCTTGTCTACATTTTATGCCAGGCTTAGAGAAGGAATATGGTGTAGTAAGAACTGTATTCACATCTTGTTTTTATATCGTATTAGCAATTCAATGGGAGCAAATTAGTGAACTTCTTTGAGCCTTAATTTTCTCACTTGTAAACTAGGAATGTTAATACTACCTACCCTGTAGGGTTTTTGTGAGGAGGGAGTGTTACAAAGGGCTGAGAACAAATAACTCACAGCTAATAAAGTCAACTACCACAATGAACTCTTTCTTTCCTTTCTTTCTTTCTTTTTTTTTTAGAATTAAATAGAAAGTAACATGAAGTTTTATTATCCATAAAACCATACAGGCTATGATAAGCAATGCAAAGAATTTAATAATTGAGACTTTTTTCTGTTAAAATACATTAGAGGCTTGAAAGGGGGAAGAATTCAAGAGACAACATCAATAATCATAGTACATCCATTTTCTTCACTTAGAAATTCAATAATGTGCATTATATGAGGTATGCTCATAATTTTCATCACATTTATCTTAAGTAATATCTAGGTACAATATTGCATTTCTTAATTGTGTGATGCTTTCACCATATAGCAAAAAGAATAAGTCTAATGAATTAGGAAAATAAGCTATAAAAGAGTAATGATTGAATGGGATAATTCACTTGGATTATTACTGTGAATGAGAAGGCATAATAATAAGATCCCATCAATAAAATACTTCCTCCAGAAAAACTAAGTTTAATTACACAACGAGAAAGTGAATCTCTATTTAAATTTAATTTTCACCTCAGTGATCTGTTGGGAGGCATATTTTACATGTATTTTTGTGGCTTCTTTGCTTCTTTTCTAATTACAAAGTAATATTTTGAGTTTAAATTCTCCAAGCAAAAGAAGATGAGGATTATTAATGAGTGTTTGGACATAGAAGAAAAACAAAGCAAAACTCTTTGTAAAAATTTCACAAAAACTTTATCAGGAAATATAAATGAACACAGAATTGGAAGAATTTTTTCATGTGCCATGGAATGCCATTATGATCAACAAAGGAATGTGTGTATGAAAGTGATCTCTTAGGATTACAATGAAGCTAAAAAATTCCTGTCATCTGGTGACATTGTATAGTCACCATAACATTGCAGTGCAGTACATGGTATATCATTTATCAATGAGGATACATCCTGATATCTTTGCTCCCACTTCCCTTATAATATCCATATTCTTTGGCAACGCTCATTGTAAATCTGTAAGAGTGAGATAAATTATGCAACATGTGTAACAGTTGTATTGATCCAGTTATCTTTATTCATTTTTATATCTTAAAATATGTTCTTTTTTTTTTTTTTTTTTTTTTTGACAGGCAGAGTGAACAGTGAGAGAGAGAGACAGAGAGAAAGGTCTTCCTTTTGCTGCTTGTTCACCCTCCAATGGCCGCCGCAGCCGGCGTGCTGCGGCCAGCGTACCCCGTCGATCCGATGGCAGGAGCCAGGTGCTTCTCCTGGTCTCCCATGGGGTGCAGGGCCCAAGCTCTTGGGCCATCCTCCACTGCACTCCCTGGCCACAGCAGAGAGCTGGCCTGGAAGAGGGGCAACCGGGACAGAATCCGGCGCCCCGACCAGGACTAGAACCCGGTGTGCTGGCGCCACAAGGCAGAGGATTAGCCTAGTGAGCCGCGGCGCTGGCCTTAAAATATGTTCATTTTTAAACAATCTACATTCCACCAAAATGAACTCTTAATGTGGTATGTCCACTGCTCCCATGGAGAATGATGTGGCTAGTGAAAGGCTGGTTGCTGGTGAGTTTTCATTATGTCATTAATATTTTGGTGGGAGAGAAAATCAGATTTACTGAACGCTGGACTGGAAGCTCATATAGTGTTACCTGAGCTCATTCAGTGCGTAGAAAGACCTCAGGTTACATACAGGTAAAGTTCATAGAATTAAGGAATTTGCTCCGAGCCACACGGCCGTGGTCTTTCTGACTCAGGTTCAGAACTTCTCTAGGCCCCACTGTGATGCATTCATGCATTCACCTTATATTTCTATTATAGTCATCCTTTCTCACATTTGGAATTAAAACTGCTGTATACATTTAGTTCTTACCTTTCACCCACTGCCTATACTGGCCCCAAGATACTCATTCTATGAGCCCCACTTCAACTCAGATGCCCACCCTGGCCACATTCCTTACCCCCAAGTCTGGGTTCCTGACAAAAAACTTCATTTCTGGGCCTATCACTCTCTTCTTGGTACCAGTGCAATTGCATTCCCACGGCCTCTGCTTACCCCATGACTGGGACTCTGTGCTAGCCTCAGCAGGATTGGTATCAGAAGCCCAGGCCTGGGCTGGCTCAGCTACATACAAACTGGGGCTGCGCAAGGCTAGGAAGAAACGAGAGGGATTAACACAGAGCCAGAAAAACAGCAACCCTGGCAGATGAGGGCAGACGGTATGGCTGGGTATGCCGCTGAGGTAACTGAGAAGCCAGGAGCGCTGCCTGGGCCCCTCGGGAGATCCCACAGGCAGCAAAGACTAATGACTTGGAGCTGGAGGAGTCAGAGTAAAGTAGGCCTAAGCTAGGTTTTAAACTGGAAATGTGTCAGGAGGAATTCAGTTCCAACAGAATCCCCAAACGGAATAGGACTGGGAATTTTAGAGCAGACCAAGTTTCAGTCTACTTGCAATAATAAATCATCAGGTATTCTAGAAATTCTATTGTTTTGGTGTCCAGATTGGCTTATCCAGGCCGTTTCTCCTATTCAGAAGTTGCTCTAAAAATCCTTTGGGAGACAATGAGCTCTGAAATTTAGTTCTGAAAATGCAATTGTTCTATCTAACCCATATTCTATGATCTGAAATACCTGCGGGTATAGTATATGCTATCATTGCTTCTCACTTCTCTAACTTCCCAAAATAAATCCTTTTGCCCACCATATTATTTGTTTTGTCAAATGAAAAAAAAACTTAATTGTACTAGTAAGTAATTATAAACAAATGGATATATTCTTTGCCAAAAAAATTTTAATAAGCTAATAGAGAGTAAAAAGCAAAAAATCTTAACCCTGTCAATCCCACTGCCTTCTATAAATTATACTGCTATTTATTAGGTACTGTCTATAAATTTTGCCATACATTTCTCTATGCACTTATATATATAGGAACATATACAGGGTTATGGAAAGGGAGGGGAGGTCTGCTCTAGCAGGGCTAAGTACTTTACCACTGACATTGTTTATTTTCACTGTATCACATAATGATAATAGAAAGCAAACCAAGTAGCTTTTATTTTTATTATTTTTTAAGATTTTATTGATTTATTTGACAGGTGGAGTTACAGACAGTGAGAGAGACAGAGAGAAAGGTCTTCCTTCCGTTGGTTCAATCCCCAAATGGCTACAACGGCTGGAGCTGCACCGATCCAAAGCCTGGAGACCAGGTTATTATTTTTAATCATCCTCAATTGATATGTTTCCTTGTTGCCTACACACAGGCAGACAGGTCCCTCTCTCCCTCTCTATTGCTCTTCTTTGGTTTACTACTGTACACAAGTCCTATACGTACATATATTTAATGGGGTCATTCCATAGCACTGTTCCTGAAATTTATTTTATCCCCCCACCATCACTTGGCAATGCATCTTTGGGATCTTTCCGCAGCAGCACATAGAGTCACATACCACAGTGGCACAAAATTGGAACCCAATAATGTTTAATGTCCATACATAACACCTAATATCCATATATGCAATATATGATAATAATACTCATCTTTTGAGTGCTCAGTCTACAACAGGCTCTGTTCTAAGCACATTACAGTCTTCATTTTTTAAAAATATTTTATTTATTTACCCAAGAGGCCGAGGCACAGAAAGAGAGATGGAGAGACAGCGAAAAAGGTCATCCATCTACTGGTTCACTCTCCAAATGGCCACAATGGCCAGAGCTGGGCTGATCAGAAGTCAGGAGCCAGGGGCCTCTTCTGGATTTCCCATGTGGGTGCAGAGGCACAAGCACCTGGGCCATCTTCTGCTTTCCCATGCCTCAGCAGAGAACTAGATCAGAAGAGGAGCTTCCAGGACACAAACCAGTGCCACATGGGATGCTGGCACTATAGACTGAGGCCTAGCCCACTATGCCAGAGTGCCAGCCATGCAACTTGTCATTTCTTAAAACAACCCTATGAAATACGTACTATATATTGTCAGGCCTGTTTCACTGCTAAGGCAGCTAAGGTAATCTCACCAAAAGTCCCATAACTAGTAAGTGGCAGAGCTGGGGCTTGAAATACAGCATTCATCCCGGAGTCTGCATTACTGGCCCTGCTGTGCTGTGCTGTGCTGTATGAGCCTCCTCCTGTTCTTATCAAAGCTTTTCTCCAGTTTAAACAGCTGGACATGCAAAGTTTTGACATGTACTTTCAAGTTGCCCTCTAAAAATTGCCTTACCAGTTGATACTCCCAAAAACAGTTTGAGAGCACCATTTCCCCTGAACTTTTCTTCTCTTTTTTCTTTCTTTTTTGTTTATTTACTTATTTATTTACTTGAAAGAGTTACACAGAGAGGGGAGAGGCAGAGAGAGAGAGAGAGAGAGAGAGAGAGAGAGAGAGGTCTTCCATCCGCTGGTTCACTCCCCAGTTGACCTCAACGGCTGGAGCTGCGCCAACCCAAAGCCAGGAGCCAGGAGCCAGGAGCTTCTTCCAGGTCTCCCACACAGGTGCAGGGGCCCAAGGGCTTGGGCCATCTTTTACTGTTTTCCCAGGCCATAGCAGAGAGCTGGATCGGAAGTGGAGCAGCCAGGTCTCGAACAGGCACCCACATGGGAAGCTGGCACTGCAGGCGGTGGCTTTACCCGTTACGCCACAGCGCTGACCCCCACTCCCCGAACTTTTCTAGTGCTAGATTTTATCAAGCTTACTTCCCCCCCTCCCCCGAGTATTTATTTATTTGACAGCAGACAGACACATAGAGAGGAGAGAGAGATCGCCCATCCACTGGTTCATTCCTCAAATATCAGGAATACCTGAACAACCAGGCCTGGGCCAGACAAAGCCAACAGCCTAGAACTCAATCTGGGTCTCCTAAAAGAGTGGTAGGGATCTAAGTACTTGAGCTCATCTGCTGCTTCCTGGGTCCATTAGCAGGAAGCTGGATTGGAAACAGAATATGGGATGTGGGCCTCCCAAGTGCAGTGGTTTACCCGCTGTGTCACAATACTCACCTCAGTTTAATTGTTTTTGACAACCTGAAGGGTAATAAACATTCTATTCTTCTTTTAAGGTACATTTCCAAAGAGATTGCACATTTTTGTATGCTTATTGACCACTTACATATTTTCCTCTGTTAATTGTATGTTGATTTTTCAATAGTTTAGTTTGACTTTACATTTTCATGTGAAGTATTCTTAAATATTAAAAATACTAATCTTTTGTTGTATATTTGGCAAATAATCTGCCCTTTACACCTTTTTAAAAACTTTATTCATAACATCTTTGCTAAATGAAAGTGTTCAATTAAAAAATAGTCAAAATTTATAAAGATACTTCAGAAAATTCATGGAAAATAGGATTAAAATGTTTATTTTGGGGGGCCAATTGTGGCATAATAGCTTAAGTTGCCAGCATCCCATATGGGCACTGGTTCAAGTCCTGGCTGCTCCACTTCTGATCTAGCTCCCTGCTAATGCACCTGAAAAAAAGCAATGGAAGATAGTTCAAGTTCTTGGAGTCCTGCACCTGCATGGGAGACCCAGATAAAGTTCCTGGATCCTGGCTTCAGCCTGACCCAGCCCCAGCTGTCACAGCCATTTGGAGAGTGAACCAGCAGATGGTAGATCGATCTCTCTCTGTTCTTCCCCCCTTTATCTCACTCTGTCTAACTCTGCCTTTCAAATAAATAAAAATAAAATATAAAAAAAAGTTTATTTTGATGACAAAAATGCTGATACATTCATAGTTTGTTTCATAATATGCATTTTCCATGAACTTTTAAAAGATAATTTTAATGTTAACTATATTAAATAGCTATTAATATCTTTGTATGTGATAATGATATTTATGAATGATATGGCTCCTGGGATTTCCTTCCAAATGATCCAACGAGGGGTGAGTAGATAGATGAAATAAGATTGGCCATGAATGGAATACTTGTTTATAGTTTGGTAATGCCTACAGAAGAATTCATTGCACAATTTTCTCCACTTCTGTAAAAATAAAAATTTTTAGATATGTAATCAAATCTCTACATCTTATCTTACATGATACTCTCTGTGTTGAATGATTTGCTTAAGAGGGACTTTTCTGCTTCCATATTATAGAAATATTCTTTGATATTTTTTCCTTAACATTAATTTTTTCCACTTAGCTCTTTAGTCAAATTAAGCTATGTTCTGTGTGGTCTACAGTAAAAATCTAAATCTTGTTTTGCAAATGAAAATTTATTTGTTCAGTGTGACTTATGAGGTGATCCCATTTTTTTCTTTAATCTTAAATATCACCTTTATCTCTAACAGATTTCCACACATGCACACGTTTGTCTCTGGCCTCTAGGATGAATTTTCTGAGTCTGCTCCGTTAGCTCTTTGTTCTCATTACCATCTGTCTCTTCCAGATAAACCTTAAAATCAGTACATCAAGTTTCACAAAAAATTTTTTATTTTTATTGAGATTTTATTAGGTTTTTAGATTGATTTGAGAAGAATTGATATCTTTATAAGATTGATCTTCTATCCAGTAGTGGAGTACATCTTTGTAGTTATTTAAGGTTCTTTAATGAAGTCATAAAGGATATTTCTTCCTACACATAAATTTTTTTTTTGACAGGCAGAGTGGACAGAGAGAGAAAGAGACAGAGAGAAAGGTCTTCCTTTTGCTGTTGGTTCACCCTTCAGTGGCCTCTGCAGCCAGCACGCTGTGGCCGGTGCACCGTGCTGGTCTGAAGCCAGGAGCCAGGTGCTTCTCCTGATCTCCCATGCGGGTGCAGGGCCCAAGCTCTTGGGCCATCCTCCACTGCACTCCCAAGCATAGCAGAGCTGGACTGGAAGAGGAGTGACCGGGACAGAATCCGACACCCCGACTGGAACTAGAACCCGGTGTGCCGGCGCCGCAGGTGGAGGATTAGCCAGTTGAGCCACGGTGCCGGTCCTACACATAAATGTTTTATAAATACTGGTTGCTTTTGTGATCGAATCTATTTTTTCCCATAATATTATTCCTTGACGGTACTTTCTTCATTTGAGATTTAATTCCAGATCATTACTAATTTTCCCACATTGGGCATTAAAGACGATTTACTGTTCCTTGTATTCAGCATCTTCCTTTCTTGAATATAATTTTCCTTTTATAAGCAAAAGGGGGTGCAGAGGAAGTAAATATTATGAATTCTTGCAGTTTAGAAAACGTCTTTATTTTGCTCTTTCATTCGAATACTAGTTTGGCTAGGATGGTACATAATTCTAGGCTCAAAATTATTTTCTTTCAAATGTTGAAGTTACTGCTTTGTGGCTGCCTAGCATTCAGAGTTGCCCTTTAGAAGTCTGAAAAACAATATCATTTTTGTGCCTGTTAGCTAACAACTTTATTCTCTGAATACTTTTAGGGTTTTCCCTTTGTCCTTTTGGCTCTAAAACCTCTGGAGCATTTGTCTAAGTAAGGATATTTTAAATTTTATTTTACTTAACACTTGGCTAGCCCTCTGAAGTCTTGAGTCTTTGAGGTGGAGGAATTTTCCTTTATTATTTCTTTGTGGATCTCTTTCCGCCAGTTCTCAGTGCTCTCCTGGCACTTCTTTTAAGTGAATAGAGTCCCTTCTTAATCTGTTCTTTGTGTCTCTGTATTAGTCTTCTAGTCTTTGTATTAGTCTTCCCATAACAAAGCACCTACACTTACAGGCTTAAATAACAGTAATTTATTTTCTCACAGTTTTGGAGGCTGGGAAGTCCAAAACCAAGGTGCTGACCAATACCAATTCAGTTTCTGGTGAGGGCTCTTTTCCTGGCTTGCAGATGGCTGCCTTCTGCCAATTCCTCCTTTGCCAGCAAAAGAACTCTGATGTTTCATCCTCCTGTATGACAGCACCATCCCTGTTGCATTAGGGACCCACCCTATGACCTCATTTAACCTTTTTCACTTTATCATAGGCCCTATCTCCACAGTCCCATCAGGTATTAGGGCTTCAACAATACAGCTTGAGGAGGAGGGGCATACATTTTAATCCATGGCAGTCTCTTAATTTTTTCTGTTTCTGTTCTTGATTTTTTTCTGCATAGTAAGGGAGAATTGCAAACATTTCATTTCCAGGTCATATCCCCAGTTTTGCCATATACATTCTAATATTCATTCCATCTATTGCGTTGTTTAGTTTTACTGTCACATTTTAAGATTTTCTTTGTACTTCTTGTTACTTGTTTGTCAAAGCAGTTAGTCATTTTTCATAGCAACTTGGTACAGTACCCTCATACATCTTTGTAACAGTGATGCTATTTAAAATTTTTTAAATTTTCTTTTCTATTCCTTTAATTATGTGTCTCTCATCTGGAATCAGTATTTCAGTTTGTTCATTTTAGTCCTTTTCTTTATAGCTGTTGAATTTCCTTAAGTATCTGGCAGTTCTTGGTTTTCCATTTACACCCACGTTTGAAGGATAGAATTAATTAGTAGGCATGTTGTTTGTTTTGCGTCAGTTTTGAGATCTGTGTCTCCCCTCTGGGATCCTCTGGTGGACTCCGTGGACAAGTAGGACATTTTGAAGGGCAGATTTTGTTGTAAGACACACAGGGCAAGCAAGGAGATGGGCTTGGGGATATTCCTCCCTCTAGCTCCTCCAGTGGCTTATCCCAACACAAAAATAAGGAGACCTTGATTTTGATGAAGCTGTAGCTGACAGCTTGGGCAGTAATAGTTTCTCCTTTCTCCTCCCTGTGCATCTGTGTAAGGGTTACTTCTAGGGTTACTTCCAGTCCTACTCTTCTTTTCTCTCAGCTGTTATACCCCAGACAGGCAATCCACTTTCTTAGAATGAAATTATATTTTATCAGATGTCAGTCCCTGTGGGGAGCAACTCGGACTAGACTGTTACTGGAATTAAGACTTATTCTATGCATCTGCTCTCCCACAATATGGCGCTGGGAGAGGAGGAAACAGCTTCTACTCAGCTGCCTCCAGTTCAACCAATAAACAGCAGGACCTGCTCCTGATTGGAGGAGAGCAGCGTACTTGGCGTGTGGGTAGCAGAGTTGGGATTGGTGGAAGAGGACTATAAAGAAGGAGAGAGACAACATGCACCGGGAACATCTATCTGAAGGAACACCTGAGGAACACCTGAGCAGCCCCCGAGAGAGCCGGCCGGCGGTGTGCCACTCCCCCGCGGAAGTAGGGAAAGTGGCAGGGGGAACCGCCCTTCCACGGAGGTGGAAGGGATGGCAGCCAACCCGGGAAGAACCAGCAGCAAACTCGGGAAGGGCCGAGCAGACAAAAGAACACCGCAGGGTCCTGTGTCGTTCCTCCGCGAAGAAGGGGAGCAACATAATGGTGCCGTGACTCGGATATGAAGCCTAGGCGGGGTTTAGTGTCGTTCCTCCATGAAGAGGGGGAGCGACATAATGGTGCCGTGACTCGGATAGGAAGCCTAGGCAGGGTTTAGTGTCGTTCCTCCATGAAGTGGGGGAGCAACAAGTCCCCACATCCAAACTATATCTCCCCACAGCGGAGGAAGTTGGAGAGGGACCTATGTTGGAGAGCTGTTTAAAGATCAGTAATCCTGACCATAGATTCACCCTTCCTGTTTATCTTGTTTCCTCTATGCTTGGAGAGTCTCTGCTCTTACTTTCAAAGTAATTTTCTCTTTAGAGTATGAGAATATTCTACTCTGCATTCCCATTAGTTTGATCCCAAATGCCTTCCATCCAGATTTTTTTTAATTTAAAATGACCTTTTCTTAGTGTATTTTATCTTTTTTTAATGATTTATTTATTTGAAAGGCAGAGTTACAGAAAGGCAGAGAGAGAGAGAGGGAGAGAAAGAGAGAGAGAGAGAGAGGTCTTCCATCCACTGGTTCACTCCTCAAATGGTTGCAAAGACAGGAGCTAGGCCGATCCGGAGCCAGGAGCTTCTGCCGTGTCTCCCACGTGGTTGCAGAGGCTTGAGGACTTGGGCCATCTTCCACTGCTTTCCCAGGCCATAGCAGAGAGCTGGATCAGAAGTGAATAGCCAGGACACTTTACTCTCTATGCCACAGCACCAGCCCCTCCATCCAGATTTTCATTCTAATTTCTACCTCCTTTCCTGTGTGCTGGCACTGGTAGGGACAGACTGATTTTCAAAGTTATCTTTCTATCTTTTAAGAGATATATGGTGGGAGGTCAGGTATGCGTTTGTGCTTAGTTTTCCACTTTGATTTTTTCCCTCTTTTGCCAAGTTCTCTCCCTTTTGATAATGAAACTTTTGACAATAAAGTCTGCTGTCACAACACAGCATCTTTGTTCATTAAAATCATTTCACTTAATAAAATGTGCCAGACACACATGTGACTGCTTTGAATACTCAGACCAGTTCTATGATGTAGGCCTCAAAGTCCATGTTTTGTTGATGAGGAAATTGAAGCTCAACAAGGTGAAGTGAATTACCTGAGGCCACGAAGGTAAGAGGTAGACCCAAAGTCTGGCTCCAGAAGTCTATTTTACAGTTTTCAATATGTATATCTTTATTTGTTTTAATACTAAGTTATTTAAGAATAGGGATCCTGGTCGGCGCCGTGGCTCAGTAGGCTAATCCTCCACCTTGCGGCACTGGCACACCGGGTTCTAGTCCCGGTTGGGGCACCGGATTCTGTCCAGGTTGCCCCTCTTCCAGGCCAGCTCTCTGCTGTGGCCAGGGAGTGCAGTGGAGGATGGCCCAAGAGCTTGGGCCCTGCACCCCATGGGAGACCAGGATAAGTACCTGGCTCCTGCCTTCGGATAGGTGCGGTGCGCCAGCCGCAGCACGCCAGCCGTGGCGGCCATTGGAGGGTGAACCAACGGCAAAAGGAAGACCTTTCTCTCTGTCTCTCTCTCTCACTGTCCACTCTGCCTGTCAAAAAAAAAAAAAAGAATAGGGATCCTGTCTATAGTTTCTGATTTCTATGTTGAAATGTCTGACTTAATGCCCTACAATCAGTAGTCAGTTTAAACATTGTAGAACAGCTAGGAAAAGTTGTTGACTATAATTATCTTATTATCATGCATATAATTATACATTAGATGGTCTTGAGGTCTTTAAATTTTTATTATGTGTACTAAATTAAAGATTGGGTGACATATTGAAATTAAAACTGAAGGTAAGGTCAAAGTTCAGATTCTGGCTACAGTTGTTATAGCAACTCTGAAATAAATCTGCTGAAACACAAGGGAAAACAAGAGAAAATACCTATTGATCTGTAATATCAGCTCTAGGTAACTGTCCTTTTTTTTTAAGATTTATTTATTTTATTTGAAAGGCAGAATTACAGAGAGAGACAGAGACAGACAAAGAGATCTTCCATCTGCTGGTTCTCCCTAAATGGCTGCAACCGCTGGGGCTGGGCCAGACAGCAGCCACGAGCCAGGAGCCTCTTCCAGGTTTCCCATGTGGGAGGCAGGGACCCAAATACTTGGGCCATCTTCTGCTGCCTTCCCAGGCACATTAGCAGGGAGCTGGATTGGAAGTGGAGCAGCCGGGAATCGAACTGGCACCCATGTGGGATGCCAGTGCTACAGGCGGAGGATTAACTTACTGTGACACAGCACCGGCCCCAGACTCATATATTTTTGAAGTACCTCAAATCTCTTCTGATATGTATCAGAAGGTTGAAAGTCACTGACCCACATTATATTGCATCCTGTGTTAATAAGTGGAGATACACATAAACATAGTCATTGAAACAATTTATTGAGTGCATGCTGTACATTCATCAGGCACTGTTTTAAGTCTTTTCAATGTACTAGCACATTTAATTCTCTTAACAACCCTAGAAGGTTCCTGTATTAGAGATGAAGAAAGAGAATAAGTAACTTGCCCAAGGTTGCACATTGAGAAACTGGCAGAGTCTGATCCTGGAGTCCACGCTCACTACTCTGTGGTCTATCAATAATGAAAAGACAGAAGATCATTTATCAAGAGAACATGTAAAGTAAGAGAAGACAGAAGGAGCCAGAGGCAGGAAGGCTTCTTGTAGGACGGGGCACCTCAATTCAATAGAGGAAAACTGGGAACAAAGCAAAGAGCTCCTCAACCACCTCCCTCCCCTGTCTTGCTAAATAACCTGTCTGCTCTCCTCCTGGGAGCTCCTGCCTCCTTCCCCAGGCTGCAGATGCTGGAATGCCCATAATCATCCTTAACACGCCTAACATTTTCGACTGGGAAGACTGAAGTCATGCACAATTATTCATGCAATTTTTCCTTCTGACAATAGGTTCTTCTGTGTGGTTCTCATTCAAATATATAAAGCTTCACTCTGTTGTTTTTTTTTAAAAAAGCCTTTGTTGTAGAAACAATTCACAAATGTGTCAAACACACATTGGTTCTCCACCCCCTTCTCTCTGTCCCCTCACCTAATTGGGGTGCTAGAAAACAATTGCCTGGTTTGCCAGGGACGTGTGCTCACTTGCCCACTCTGCCCAGAATGGGAGCTAGTCCTGCATTTCATGTTGCTGCTAGCAAGTATGACTCTAAGTTTAAGTTTGAGGTTAACCTCAGGCAGTGTTCAGCCACACCTGCCACCCCCTTTGCCTGGCCTCGGGGGTGGGGACAGACTTTCTGTTGAGGAAAGGGAAATGCTCCAATGCTGCTAATTAAGCATGGGAGAAAAGGAAGGCCTCTCCAGACACTGCAAATACCAAGGAAGAACGTTATAAAAAGCAACCTTTGTCCCAGCCAGCCACATCATTCAGTCCAGCCCAGGCTGGCGCGGAGGGAAAAATAACTCCTGCAGCAAATAGGGTCCCTGCATCCAAAGTGAGCGCCTCAGGAGGAGTGTCTGCTGAGAGAGGGGCTTCAGGAACGTGGATGGAGTTTGGCTGCCCTCCCGGCTGGCATTAAGCAAACCACAGGAAACTGCCTGAAGCTGACATCTTTGGAGGGGATTTGTGAGTCTGTCAGAATGGCAGCAGGCCTGGTTAGTCACTTAAAAGTCAATGAGTGCAGGTCTGTGGAGGTGTGAGGTGGGGCTGCAGGGTAATCTCACCCCAACAGATCCCCATTCCACCCTGTGCTTATCAAATTAGGGGGCTGATCCCCAGTTTGCAAACGGGACTATCTTAAACACAAAGAAAGAAGTGTCGCCCTCTGTCCTGCCCAGTTCCCCAAGGCCTGGCCAACACAGGGTTAGATGTAGTCTTCAGTGTCTGGGGGATTCAGGAACCAGTAGGGTGCTGCTTAGGAGGGCTTGTGTTGCTGCAAGAACTGGATTTGTTCACAAGCAAGTGGATAATTAGTGGCTGCTGACCACTTAGGGGAATGAGGTGCAACCTGAGGGTAGCTTTAGAACTGGGGATTGAGGACCTGAGAATCTGACAGCTGTCAGAGCTACACTGGGGCTTTTGCAGGGCCTATTTACATGGTCTGCCTTATTTCTTAGGGCCTGAGACTGATTCCCAAGACTCTCAATTGTCAAAACCAGGAAGTTGGAGTCCTAGGATTTCATACCAGGCAAATTTCCCAGTCTCGCACTCCAATAACTTTTGCAACTGGGCAGACAAGGGGACATTCTGCTATTATACTATCACACGTACAGGACCCCTGGCAGCTCTGTGGGTGGTGACACTTCCTTCTTTCCTCCCTTCCTGTTGATGCAGGATCTCCTGCACAGACTCCTTAAATGTCAGAGCTGAAAAGACTTCAGAAGCCATTGTAGACCAATTATTTTATTTAATAGAAAGGAAACAGAGAAACAGAGAGAAATGGCTGACATGAAGGCAAACAACCTAGTTAGTGAACATGAGGACTGAAACCAGGTCTTCTGACAACCAGTCCAGAGCTTTCTCCACAAAACCACACCCTTTATTTTTTTTATTTATTTTTATTTTTTGACAGGCAGAGTGGACAGTGAGAGAGAGAGACAGAGAGAAAGGTCTTCCTTTGCCGTTGGTTCACCCTCCAATGGCCACCGCGGCCGGCGCGCTGCGGCCGGCACACCGCGCTGATCCGATGGCAGGAGCCAGGAGCCAGGTGCTTTTCCTGGTCTCCCATGGGGTGCAGGGCCCAAGCACCTGGGCCATCCTCCACTGCACTCCCTGGCCACAGCAGAGAGCTGGCCTGGAAGAGGGCAACCGGGACAGAATCCGGCGCCCCAACCGGGACTAGAACCAGGTGTGCCGGCGCCGCTAGGCGGAGGATTAGCCTAGTGAGCCGCGGCGCCGGCCTTTTTTTTTTTTTTTTTTTTTTGACAGGCAGAGTGGACAGTGAGAGAGACAGAGAGAAAGGAAAACCACACCCTTTAAAAAATAAGATTTGTGTATCAGGGGCTTCTGCCCATTACATAATTTATTTTTTAAAGATTTATTTATTTGAAAGTCTGAGAGATGGAGAGAGAAAGAGAGAGAGAGAGAGAGATCTCACATCCCTGGTTCACTCCAAGTGGCCACAACAGCCAGTGCTGAGCCAGGCTGAAGGAGCCAGGAGCTTCATGTGGGTCTCCCACGTGGGTGGCAGGGACCCAAGCACTTGAACCATCTTCCACAGGCTTTTTCCCCATGCTGTTAGCAGAGAGCTGGATTGGAAATGGAGCAGCCACAACGCCAGCCCCTATTTTACTCACTTCTATACACAGTGGCTCACACTGTACTTATTCATGGTAAATGGCTTTCTGAAAACTTCAACTATTTGATATTTTGATTCCCCCCAAAATCCATTAGGTTGCGTAAAAAGAGGTTAGCACAACCAGAGGCTGCCCATGTGAAATATAAGAGATCATTCCCAGATTCGAAGGCCTTGTTACTCAAAGTTGTTCATGAAACAGAGCATGGCCAACACCTGGAACTCCCACCCCAGACTTGTTGGGGTACAATCTGAATTTTAACAAGAGCCTAGGTGATGTGAATTCCTAGGAATGTTTCAACAGTACTACTTTAGGGTAAGGCTCTACAAGAAGTTCTCCCAGTCCTCTTCCTACCTAAGTGCTTACCCTTCTACCACTTCTCTCTTCCTCCTTTCTTCCATATCCTCACTTCCAAATGTGGCTATAATAATCTCGTTTGCCTTTTCTTGAAACTTAAAGCCCTGAGGAGGGGCAAAGGGTATATTTTAAAAGGATACTCAAAATGGAAACTTTTGAAAAAATAAAATAGTATAGCCAACTTGAAAGATCTTTTGCAACTCCAATGTCACATTGTTAATGTTGAAATATAAACATCTACTATGTTTATATTGGCTAGCTTGTAAAATCATCATCTTTGGTTATATTTAGGAATTTGATGGCTTGGAAAGCATACAGAAAAACTCTGAGAACAAAAATATTTTCCCCCTAACATGCTGGAAAATGAGAAAATCTTTTATTAAAAAAAAACTAACATCTTTTCCCACTATCTTTCTTTATTATCCCCATCTACCAGTATACAAAGGTACTTCCAAAACTTCATGGAAAATGGAATTAAAATATAACTTTTGAGTAAGTGTTAGGCTAGCCATTAAGATGCTGGTTAAGATGCCTGTGTCCCATATCAGAGTGCTAGGGTTTGATTTCTGGTTAGGATCCTGACTGCAGCTTCCTACCAATGCAGACCCTGGGAGGCAGCAGGTGACGCCTCAAGTAGATGGGTCCCTGCCACCCAAGTGGGAAAGACCTGGATTGAGGTCTGGCCTCTCAGCTTCAGCCCAGACAGTCCTGACCTTTGTAGGCATCTGGGAAGTGCATCAGCAGATGGGAGCTCTCTCTGTCTCTGGTCTCTCCATCTCTTTTTCTGTCTCTCTAGCTCTCAAAAATTTTTTTTAAAATATTTTAAAAAATTTATTTTGGTGAAAAAATTTTGAAATAAATGCATGTTTTTTCATAATGCACATTTTCATGAATTTTTGAAGACACTTTGCATGTTTCTTCCTTTTACCTTTCTCTGTTTTCATTCCTAATTCAGTTTTCTCATTTGATTTACAATTTTTAAAATGGCTTTTTTTTAAAAGATTTATTTATTTATTTGAAAGTCAGAGTTACACAGAGAGAGGAGAGGCAGAGAGAGAAAGTCTTCCATCTGATGGTTCACTCACCAAATGGCTGCAACGGCCAGAGCTGTGCCAATCCGAAGCCCAGAGCCAGGAGCTTCTTCTGGGTCTCCCATGTGGGTGCAGGGGCCCAAGGACTTGGGCCATCTTCTACTGCTTTCCCAGGCCATAGCAGAGAGCTGAATCGGAAGAGGAGCAGCTGGGACAAGAATCAGCACCCATATGGGATGCCGGTGCTTCAGGCCAAGGCGTTAACCTGCTGTGCCACAGCGCTGGCCCCAAATGGCTTTTTTCTTATTACTTATTTCTTATTTTAAAAATAGGTAACAGAGAAGTAAAAGAGAGTAGAAGAATCCCATCAGTGTACAACAAACTTTAAACTTCTATTTATATACAATTATCTCAAACCTTTTTGTGCATATATTTGTTAACAAAAGTGGGATAACTCAGAACATAATAATTAATGTCTATTACCTTTTAAATAGAACTATAAATTACCAATTTATTTATATCTTTGAGCATACCTTGATAATATTATTTTTATTCAGTTCTGTTATTGTGTAATTGATCTAATAATATTCTATTGCTGATTTAGTTAGGTAATTCAAATCTTTTACATTAAAGAAAATACTGCACATCCTTAATGATTTTCTTACCTTAAAATTTATTTCATTAAATCTTAAGCACTGGCCAGCGCCGCAGCTCACTAGGCTAATCCTCCACCTAGCGGCGCCGGCACACCGGGTTCTAGTCCCGGTCGGGGCGCCGGATTCTGTCCCAGTTGCCCCTCTTCCAGGCCAGCCCTCTGCTGTGGCCAGGGAGTGCAGTGGAGGATGGCCCAAATGCTTGGGCCCTGCACCCCATGGGAGACCAGGAAAAGCACCTGGCTCCTGGCTCCTGCCATCGGATCAGCGCGCCGGCCGCGGTGGCCATTGGAGGGTGAACCAACGGCAAAGGAGGACCTTTCTCTCTGTCTCTCTCTCTCACTGTCCACTCTGCCTGTCAAAAAAAAAAAAAAAAATCTTAAGCACTTGAATGCATCATTAAACTCGTGAAAAAATTTGATAACATTTTGATCCTTGTTGCCAGCCCTGATTCCCTTCCTCCTTCTCCCTTAACCCCCACCTCTTCCACTCCCATCCCATCTCAGTGAATCCGTCGTCAACACAACTTCTGATGGATGTTCATGGGCTGTACAGCATTGAGTTAGATGCTATAGTATTTCAGTATTTGACATAGTTTACACCCTAGTGAGGGAGAGCAAGCATTCATTCATAGGAAATTGAGTCCCCACTGGGCACTGCCCCCATTACTACTGAGTGAACACCAAGTCGTCTGCATTTTCACTGGGATTACTGCTCTGTTTTCACTTGGCCTTCTTGCCTATAATCCCTCCAATTCAACAAATCCAGTTTACTACTGATAATATAATCTCAAAAACCAATTAACCAATTTTTATTATATTTGTGATTGTACTCATTCTCCACTCCTCTTCCTTTGCCTGCTAAGCTTTCCTTCATCCTTCAAAACTCATCTCAAACTTGTATTTACTCAACATGTGTCCACTGAGTGCATATTATATGCTAATCACCTCTTAAGTTATCTTAACTTTATCTTAACAGAAACTGGTATGCCAAATGCCTGCCCCTACAGTATTTTTAAAGAGCTTAGAAGTTCATTTATTTAGGTTTTGGATTCTAAGGACTTGAGCTGGAGTCTTATTTCTACCACTCAACTAGTTTTAAAATTTTTTTTTTTTTTTTGGACAGGCAGAGCGGACAGTGAGAGAGAGAGACATTTACCGTTGGTTCACCTTCCAATGGCCACCATGGCCAGTGCACTGCGCTGATCCGAAGGCAGGGGCCAGGTGCTTATCCTGGTCTCCCATGGGGTGCAGGGCCCAAGCACTTGGGCCATCCTCCACTGCACTCCCTGGCCACAGCAGAGAGCTGGCCTGGAAGAGGGGCAACCGTGACTAGAACCCGGTGTGCCAGTGCTGCAGGCGGAGGATTAGCCTATTGAGCCGCGGCGCCGGCCATAGTTTTAAAATTCTGAGTGTCTCGTCGTCTGTATAATAGGGATAATATTACTTTTCCTACTTACCTCAAAATATTCTTTAGAGGATTAAATGAAACAATGACTGTGCTGTGCCAAGTAGCTCCTCTTCCAGTCTACAAACGTAAGTGAAACAAACAGTGTTTTTCATTAGGCTCAAGTCTGTAACGGCTGCTGCTTATCTGCTTTGCCCAGTGTAGGCATTAGTTTCTTGAGTAAAATTGTCAGGTTGGAGGCACTGAGTCCAGATGTCTCTGCATATTATCTACAATAAGTTGTTATTCCAGGGCTTAAATTAACAGCAAAAAGATGAATTTAGAATGATAGCATCCATGCTATAGGCCTATAGGCTTGAGTGTGCCCCTAGAAATTCAGCATTTACATAATTGTAAATAAGGACGAATATGCAGTGGGTTTCTAATATTTAACCTCTCATCCTGGTGCACCATGGAATAAATGAATAAGTTAGTTAGGTATCGTTAATGATTAGCATTCATGGTTAACAGCTTAGGCGTTAGAGTCAGGCAGACTTGAGTTCAATTCTCTCAACTCTACATTCATTAACAAGGAGAACCTGAGCAAATTAACTCTCCAGGTTTTATTTCCACATCTGTAAAATATACCTACACTTTAGAATGCTAGAAGGATTAAAACAAATAGTGTAAGACCTGGAGACTAGGAACCCCTCCATCAGCGCAGCAAGTTGTATTATCCAAGTCTTCTTTGTTGGATTGCTGAGTGCCATACGTGCATCTGTACCCTGTTTCTTCCATTTCAAGTGGAATGCAGACTTTCAAATGTCTGGATCTTAAACACTAATGGCTGAGAACTTTGCACCTCAGTCTGTATCTCCTGAAAGTGAAGTGAATCTTGTATAAAGGGGAGCGTTCTCCCATGTTCTCTGCACAGCTCTCACTGATTTGTATTTCTGGGGAAGCCTCTCCATTTGTACACAGCGGCAAGTTTTCTTCTTTGTATCTGTGCAGTGCATGTCTTTGCCCAGCTACTTTTGAGTGGCACACTAAGGATTGGAGCAGTTATTTCTCCCTGGCTTTGGACAGCAAGAGGTTGTGCAATTTGGAGCCACAGGGTTTTTACTGTTTAGTCACTGCAAGGTTATTATTAAAGAGACTACATAAGGTAATCTGCTTCATTAATCTTAAAAGAGTGGTGTTTCTGTAATTTTGAACTAGGATCCAGAAATCCCAGCTCCAGCATTATATTCTGGTTTGTGTCTATGTTTTCACTTACAAAGCATTTATTGCGACCCCCATATGTTGTATTCTCTGAGGGGGGAATACAATGGTAGTAAGCCATCTTCCCCCTCACAGGAGGAACTGGAGGGCATTCTGGGTGTGGTCCCTCTTTTCTGGATTGAGATTCAGGAGTATGGGTGGTGGGGTAAGAGAGTAAAAAGATCACAAGACAGTAAAAGGATTCATTGTCCTGGGCACGAATCTTTTTCTTTATTAAAGATTTATGTATGTATGTACTTGAAGGGCAGTACAGAGAGGGAAACACAGGGAGGGAATATCTTCCATTTGATCCTTCACTCCCCAAATGCCCACAAGAGCCAAGGCCAGATCAGGCCAAAGCTAGGAGCCAGGAATTTCACCAGGAGATCCTCATGAGTGGCAGAAACCTAAACCCTTGGAACATCATCCCCTGTGTCCCACGTGCATTAGCAGGAAGCTGGATCAGAAGCTCAGAAGAGACTGTACTCAACTAGACATCCCACTCCTGGGCCTGAACCTCATCAGCTAAGTTACCCTGAACAAGCCACTTGCCCCTCTCAGCAAGTTTTCTTTTATGAAACCAAAATAAGAATGCTTACCTCAGAGGATTATTGTGTGGATTATCTGAGATAAAGTATTTAAAGTGCCAAGCACAATGCCTGTCTAATTGTAGTTAAAATTAGCTGCTATAAATACCAATATTATTAAAACTCAAACACACAGAGCATGTTTATTTAAAAATCTTGGCAACATACAGGGTCAGTGGAGGATACTTAATGTGAGAGAACTCTCACCCCAGTAGCATGCTAGACATGGAACACCTCACACATGTAACTCTGCTTTACTGGTAAATGTGAAGTCCTTCCTGTCAAATACGTGCACCCCTCTGACACAGATGGTGACATCCTGTGGTCACTTCCCTTCCTGAATCAGATGTTAGCTGATGGTTTCATGCATGCACCACCCAAGATGGTGGGTTATCTCACAGTAACACAGAAACAGGAAGAACAGTGGTTTCTACTGAGAGATAAGACTATGTATTTTACAATAAATAACTCTTCCATTTCTATAAGTCCTTTACCAAACAATAAGCAGATTGTTAGGTGAAATTATTAGAAGGCCAAGGCATAGCTTTTAGAAAACTTGAATGCTTCCTTGATGTTGGAAGCAAATGCTGTCATGCACAACACGAATGATAAGAAAATGGCTGAATACTGGATATGGATAGCACAATCGCTGTAGTGGACAGGGAGAAGGAGGAAGGTAACCTGGTACCGCATCTGTCATGTGACTGCACCTTCCTCGATGAAGCTGCTGTCCTGCACTGGAATCTCATGTTCAGTTTGACCAAGCTAGGAAAGTGACCTTTTTTTTTTTTTTTTTTTTTTTTTGACAGGCAGAGTTAGACAGTGAGAGAGAGACAGAGACAGAGAGAAAGGTCTTCCTTCCATTGGTTCACCCCCTAAATGGCTGCTATGGCCAGTGCTGCACCGATCCGAAGCCAGGAGCCAGGTGCTTCCTCCTGTCTCCCATGCGGGTGCAGGGCCCAAGCACCTGGGCCATCCTCCACTGCCTTCCCGGGCCATAGCAGAGAGCTGGCCTGGAAGAGGGGCAACCAGGACAGAATCCGGCACCCCGACCGGGACTAGAACCCGGTGTGCCGGCGCCGCTAGGCGGAGGATTAGCCTAGTGAGCCGCGGCTCCTGCCGTGACCCAGATTTTAATAAATACTCACTGGGTAGGATCTGAACCAGCTCATTTATTATAAAACTCCTTGATTTATAGGAAGAGTGGGGGTTTCTAGGAGAAAATGAGACACTAGGTGACATAATGGTTATTTTTCATTAAAAAAAAAACCACTAAAGTCTTCTGTTTCTACACATTCTTAAAAGGAAATTATAACACCTTGAGGCATTATTAGCATTAATATGGTTATGTCTTTGTTCACTGTGGTGATAATTGTAACAATGTGTACTATTTTTGAGCTCCTAGCTCAGGCCATGATGACTTGCTTCTGAGGACTCATCCTGGCTTTATTTCAAGCTGTATGACCCTTGGAGAGACACTTATATTCAGACTCTGGGCTGTAGGTGCCCTAAGGTTAGAGATTTTTTTTCCCCCACATTCCATCCAGAACCCATCACAGTGTCCACTACATGATGAGTGTCCAATTAATACTTGCTGGAATATTTAGTTCAAAATTCATTATGTATTTTAATACATTTTAAAAATTTTTTGTATTTATTAACTAACAGTAATTGTACATATTTATGGGGTACGGTGTAATATTTTGAAATATGCAAACATTTCAATGGTCATATTAGGATAATTAGCATCCAGTGCTTCATTTACTCAAGGTTTCTTTGTACTGTGAACATTCAGAAGTCTTTCTTCTAGCTATTTAGGAAAGTACAGTACGTTGTTATTAACTATTATTACTCTACTGTGCAATAGAATACCAACAGGATTGTTTTTACAATAAAGAAAGAAAGTACTTTTTAATTCAATAAAAGTAAATCTTTCTGAGGTTAACTTTGGAGAGGAACCCAAGAATGTACAGCCACCCTTTAATACAACTGTATTGAAGACTCAATACAGTTAGCTCTAGTTTGTGAATAGTAAAGTTGGTCTGCTTGTTTCAAAGCTATATTCAGAGTTATGCATGCAATATTGTGTGGCAGAGTTGGGAAAAATTTGCTTTTTGTAGTCACATCATCGCCGTACTTCATGTGGGAGAATAAAAGAAAATAATTTTGTTTATGTGGAGACTCTTTTCATATTTCCAGAGTGGGAAGGAGTAGTTCTGCTGCCCCCTTGAATAGAGAAGGAGCTCAAAACCATCTTTATGAGGAAAGAAGGAATCAAGGGGAAGTGTTTGGAGAAGGCCTTGGGCACACAATAACCAGCCGTATGTAGTCCAGAGCTTACTCAGAGCTGAAGAGACTATCTTGTCCCATAGAAGCCCAGGGAGCAGAGGTGGTAAATCCTCTGTTATTGGATGTGTCCAAGGATGAACATATTCATTTGATGGGGATATTTTAAATGGGATTTAAACATTGGCTAAGGAGAAAAGACATTGGCTTAAATGAAAGCTCCTTATGTCTCCTAGAGTCTATGATTCTATAATCCTATAACTACAGTGAAGATAGTATCCAAAAATTATTATATTTAAAAAGAAATTGGAGGGGCTGGCGCTATGGCACAGTGGGCTAATACCCTGGCCTGAAGCACCGGCATCCTGTATGGGCACCGATTTGAGACCTGGCTGCTCCACTTCCAATCCAGCTCTCTGCTATGGCCTGGGAAAGAATAGAAGATGGCGTAACTGCTTGGGCCCCTGCACCCTCGTGGGAGACCCGGAAGAAGCTCCTGGCTCCTGGCTTCAGATCGGCACAGCTCCAGCCGTTTCGGTCATCTGGGGAGTGAACCAGTGGATGGAAGACTTTCTCTGTCTCTGTCTCTCTCTCTCTCTCTCTCTCTCCCTCTGCCTCTCTGTAACTCTGCCTTTCAAATAAACAAATAACTCTTAAAAAAAAAAAGAAAAGAAATTAAGTAATGATTGAGATCAGATTGTGTTAGCCTACAATATCTTCAGGCAAGATCAGCATTTGTGATATAGCACCATATTCCTGGCATCCATCCCAGTGCCTGGCATGTAGTATACCACGGTTACCATGTGTTCAATGAATCAGTGAAATCCTGCATATACTGAAAACTTACATTTTAGGTTCATCCTTCCCAAGAAGTCATAGAGTGTAATAGGATTGAAAGCTGAAGCAGATCAGCTCTTCCTTGTTCCCCTTTTCCTAAGTGGAGGAGTATGGTCTGGAGGGAAATATTTCCACTCATTTGTGGTTTCAGTGTTGAACTCAGAGAGTCTTTTCCACTGGAGAAGTGCCTCAATGTGTGTACAAGTATTTTCTGTTGGTCTCACTAGCTCAGAAGCTGTTTATAAGAAAGCCACAAAGAAGCCAACTTGGGTACTCCTGGAATGAGAAGGCCTGCAGTGCCCTGTGGTTAAGAATATTCAAGAGTGAGGTGACAGAAATTAGCAAGCAGAAAACCATAATCCAACATAGGGAGCCAACCCTAGAGGTGACAATGGAGAATCCTTAGAGGGAGGTTAAGTGATTATGTCTGGCACTCTGGCACCTATTAGGAGCCCAATACAGTGTACTAAATGAATGAACAAATGGAGTAAGGTGTTGTCCAGGAGGATTGCAGGACTTGGAATTGGGCAGCCTGGATTCCCCTCTGTACTGTCAATAACTATGTGTGCCTTTATATGTTCCTTATCCTCTCTAGCTGTCATTTGGATCTACCTGGCAGTCAAGCAAGTGTCCTATTTGGGAGATGCCAATTATAGAGACTGAAACCCAACCTTGATTCACCTAGTTGGATCCACTAAAAACTGAGAAAAGTACATGGCCTAAAGTGCCATTTAAAGAGTGGAATTAGTATGATTGCATGGAGAGTTGGGAGAGGGATAGAAAAGAAGAAATGTAGCCAAGGACCACTCCCAGATGTCTGCCTTAGGCAGCTAGATGGATGGCCGCAACGTCTTCTGAGACGGGGCAAGCAAGCAAGAGGGCATCTGTGCAGAAGATGATGAATGGTACCTTGTATTTCCAAAACCTCACACTCAGGAAGATGCCCTGACCTGTAGCTCTTTCTCTACCTCCGTGACCCTGAGCATAGGCCCATGGCATGAGAGGGATGGGCAAACCAGGAAGCTGCAAATGTAATAAAGCCTCAGGTTGTGCTTCCTGGTGAGAAGAAACTCTGCTCTAACTCCTTAATAACTGTCTTTTCTCCTTTTTAAAAGCTGATTTTTATTTTCATTTTATTTGAAAGAGAGAAAGAGATCTTCTATCTTCTGGTTTACTCCCCAAATGCCCACATGCCTCCCACATCGGTAGCAAGGAACCAAATACTTGAACTATCATCTGTTGTCTCCCAAAATAACCCATTAATAGGAAGCTGGATTGGCAGTGGAGGTGGAACCTGATCCCAGGTGCCCCACTATGGGATTCTGGCATCCTAACCATGCCAAATGCCTGCCCTTATATTTTCTCCTATTTGTTAAAGCATTTCCAGGAGGTGGAGATCTGGGACTCAGAAACCTAAAATGAAAAGAAAATAAATTGAACCCAGGTTCAAGATTAGAAGCTGGTTTCCTGCCAGATATTTGCTTTGTTTAATGCATTCACCCACATTCTCCCTAGTTTCCAAAGACCACCTGCAGGCTGAGCTCCTTGCAGCCTCTGTCAGTGCCCCCAGGCTTGGAACTGAATAAATGAAACTAGAAGGAGCTCCCTGAGGACTGGGGATGGCTGAGAACATTCAGCTGAGTGGCAGACCGAGGGAATCAATATGTAATAGAGAGAACAGAGTTCCCTGTGGGCCCTGAACTACCATTCTGATCTCAGCCTCATTTAAGAGTTACAGGGCTGGGTACAGTGAATTGACCTCAGGAATGTCATGCTGCACCCACATGGGAGACCCATAAAGAAGTTCCTGGCTCCTGGCTTCATATCAGCATAGCTCCAGCCATTGTGGCCATATGGGGAATGAACCAGCGGATGGAAGACCTCTCTCTCTCTCTCTCTCTCTCTCTCTCTCTCTCTACCTCTCCTTCTCTCTGTGTGTAACTCTGACTTTCAAATAAATAAATAAATCTTTAAAAAAAATACTACAGAAAGAGATTTCAAAATGTGTCCTATCTTTTGTCTTCCACTTCCTGCAAATTTGCAATCTCATCCATTGCAAAAGTGCTGTCTGCCCTTCCTGACAACCAGAACTGAGAAGCACTTCCCTTCTGTCACTTGGCCTGAGGTTTTCTTCTGCTTCTGGAATAAATATGATTGCATAGAGAGTTGGGAGAGGGATAGAAAAGAGGTAAAGTAGCCAAGGACCACTCCTTTGGCAGCTGAGTGGATGGCAGCAATGCCTGTGGTTAACACTCACTACTTAGCCTGCTCCTGCATGTCTCTCTTTCAAGAAAAATGTTTTCATTTTGATACCATGAACATGTTGTGACCCTAAAAATCAAGCCAATAAACTATCACTTTAAAAAATGAGCAAATAGTGCCAGTGTTATGGTGCAGCGGGTTAAGCTACAGTCTGCTGGCTTCCCATATGGGTGCTGGTTCGAGTCCCAGGTGCTCCATTTCTGATCCAGTTCACTGCTAATGCATCTGGGAAAAGAGTGAGGATGGCCAAAGTGTTTGGGCCCTTGCAACCACGTGGGAGACCCAGAAGAAGCTCCTGGTTCTCAGCTTCTGCCTGGCCCAGCACCGGCTGTTGGGCCATTTGCGCAGTGAACCAGCAGATGGAAGATTTTCTCTCTCTCTCCTTCTCTTTCTCTCTCTCCCTCTCTCTCTGCAGTTCTGACTTATAAATAAATAAAATAAATGATTTTTTTTAAAATGAACAAATAATGAGGATAACAACTTTATTTCTGAACTTCACCATCTCTGGCTCTAGCCCCATTGTTGACTCCCCCTCAACTTGATCTTGACATTAAGTAGAGTTTCTTCTATACAGATTATTATCCATGATTTTTAAAAGCTGACAAATATTGTTTTTAGATTTGTTTATTCAGGGGCCAGCATTGTGATGCAGTGTGTTAAGTCAGCACCAGTGACATCAGCATCCCATATGAACATTGGTTCAAATCCCAACTATTCTACTTCCCATCCAGTTTTCTGCCTATGCACCTAGGAAAGCAGCAAAATATGGCCCAAGTGCTTGGGACCCTGCCACCAATATGGGAGATCCCAATGGAGTTCTACGATCCTGGCTTCGATTGTGGCCATTTAGAAGTGTCCAGTGGATGGAAGATTCTCTCTCTCTCTTTCTTTCTCTACCCCCTTATCTCTGTGTAACTTTGTCTTTCAAATAAATAAAATAAATCTTAAGGACTGCCCTTTCAAATAAATAAAACAGATCTTTAAGATCTGCCTTTCAAATATTTATTTTATTTATTTGAAAGGCAAAGTGGCAGAGAGATAGAGCAAGAGACAGACACAGATAGAGATCTTCCATCTGCTGGTTCAATCCCCAAATGGCCATGACAGCCAGGACTGGGCCAGGCTAAAGCCAGGAGCCAAGAACTCCATCACAGTCTCTCACACATGTAGGAGGGGCCCAAGTACCCTGACCACCTTCTGCTGCCATCCCAGGCACATTAGCAGGAAACTGGATGGGAAACAGAGTAGCTAGGACTCAACTGACACTCCAATATGGGATGGCAGCATCAGAAGCAGTGGCTTAATCTTGCCCCACAACACCTAGGATAAAAGTTGAAAATTTAATGACTTATTCTTTTATAGTAACAAATTAAATATGAATGTGAAAATATCACTAGCATTAAAATTACTTCCCCAAAACATCATATACGCATTATCCTCCTGACCACCCTGTTTTGTTCTGCACCAGTCAAGTCCTGACAGCTTTAGATACTTCCTAGGCATCCTCCACCCTTAACTGGCTCTGACTTCTCCCATGAACTCTCCAATGGCTCTAAATATAGGTTTTCATTAAGGGGGCAACTTTGGAATCAAGCTGCCTTAGTATGAATTCTACTTTTCTCACTTCTAGTGCAACTTTAATTTCCATGTGCCTCAGTTTCCTTGTTTATAAACTGGGAAATAATATCCATTTTATAAGGTTGATATGAGATCAAATGCTTCCTGTCTCTCAGTCTCTCTCTCTCTCTCTCACTGTCTAACTCTGCCTGTCAAAAATAAATAAATAAATAAATAAATAAATAAATAAATAAATAAATAAATAAATTGTCTGGCGCCGCGGCTCACTAGGCTAATCCTCCGCCTGTGGCACCGACACACCGGGTTCTAGTCCCGGTCAGGGCACCGGATTCTGTCCCGGTTGCTCCTCTTCCAGGCCAGCTCTCTGCTGTGGCCAGGGAGTGCAGTGGAGGATGGCCCAGGTCCTTGGGCCCTGCACCCGCATGGGAGACAGGAGGAAGCAGCTGGCTCCTGCCTTCGGATCAGCGCAGTGCGCCGGCCGCAAGGCGCTGGCCCATAGCAGCCACTTTGGGGGTGAACCAACGGAAAAAGGAAGACCTTTCTCTCTGTCTCTCTCTTTCACTAACTCTGCCTGTCAAAAATATAAAAATAAAAATAAATAAATAAATAAATAAGATCAAATGCTTGTAAAGCCCTTAGAACGTGGCCTGGCCTGTAGTAAGCATGTATATAAAGACTGTGGAGCTATCTTTTGATCTTGTCACCACAAGGGCCAGCGGTTAACACAGATCTCTTTAAAAGTATTTTTAAATTTTGGTGGTTTCTGTGCTTTGTTTACTGGCATTACAGAGTAAATTTTTAAATTGCACTTGCTGGGGCTGGCTCTGTGGCATAGCGGATAAAGCCATCATCTGTAGTGCTGGCATCCCATATCGGCGTCATTTCAAGACCCAGGTGCTCCACTTCCTATCCAGCTCTCTGCTATGGCCTGGGAAGGCAGTGGAAGATGGCCCAAGTCCTTGGGCTCCTGCACCTGCATGGGAGACCTGGAGGAAGCTCCTGGCTTTGCATTAGCCCTGCTTTGACTGTTGCAGGCATTTGGGGAGTGAACCAGTGGATGGGAGACCTCTCTCTCTCTCTCTCTCTTCTCTCTCTCTCTCTCTCTCTCTTTCTCTCCCTTCTGCTTCTGCCTCTCTGTAATAATGACTTATAATATTATGATGTGTATTTATACACACGGTCTTCAAAAAGTTCATGGGAAATGGAATTAAGAGGGTTTTTTTTGGTACAGAAAACTTTGAAATCATGCATTTTTGGCCAGCACCATGGCTCAATGGCTAATCCTCTGCCTGCGGTGCTGGCACACCGGGTTCTAGTCCCGGTCGGGGCACCGGATTCTGTCCAGGTTGCCCCTCTTCCAGGCCAGCTCTCTGCTGTGGCCCGGGAGTGCAGTGGAGGATGGCCCAAGTCCTTGGGCCCTGCACCCTCATGGGAGACCAGGAGAAGCACCTGGCTCCTGCCTTCGGATCAGCGTGGTGCGCCGGCAGCAGCCATTGGAAGGTGAACCAACGGCAAAAGGAAGACCTTTCTCTCTGTCTCTCTCTCTCACTGTCACTCTGCCTGTCAAAAAAAAAAAAAAAAAAAAAAAAAAAAAAAAAAAAAACATGCATTTTTTCCATAATATACACTGTCTCTGAACTTTGTGAAGACCCCTCATATGCATATCTCTGTTTATCTATTTATCTGTCTACATATACACACACCCACAGCCACACATATATTCTTTTGCAGTAGGTTTAGATAATAGTTATTATATAGTATACCTGATTTATTTTATTCACTTATTTTTCTTCTTCTCATTTTTCATTTCCAAAGGTTGGCTAATAAAATATTTGCAATATTCCATGTGGCCTTGAATAGCATGTTGTGGATTTTGCATTTTATTTGCTATGTGATAAGGAGCTGCACATGGCTTCAGAAGACAGAGTGATATAGATTAACCTGTGTTTTAAGGAGCTCAGCTCAGTAGCAGTGCAAAGGCCACCCTGATAAGAAGATCTTGGAGCCAGGGTGACTGGTTATGAGGCTGTTAGAATGACCCAGATGGAGACCTCAGTTAAGGTTCTGGGGTGAGACAGAATCCATGTGAGAATAATTTGGACATAGAATTAAGAGGACTAGAGAATGAAGTTGTGAAAGATATGGAAGAGAGAATTCTAAGGGCTTTCATTTTGGGTGGAGGAGAGGATGGTAAAACCATTATGAAAGACAGCCTTCTTTAGTGTTTTCTAAAATCACAAGAGATTCAAAATTTTCAAGAAGTGATAGACTGTGAAACTTCATATATAATGCAATCTCTTCTTCAGCTGAAAAAAAAAAAACCAACCCTATGTGCACCCAGTACTTTTGACATCTGAACATAAAACAAAATAAAAATGGAACCATTTTTAGAAAAAGTAGAACATAGAGGGTTGATAATGATTTTCACTGATGATCCACTTGACAGTGATAATCAAGCACAGTCAGTGTTACAGTTCCGGGCAGGATGGCTCTGGCAGATGCTGTTTGTGCAGCAGCACACTCGTTCATCCCTGCAGATGTGGAAGCTTTCCTGTCTTAGCAGAGCAGCCAGAGCTCTGGAAAGAACCAACGAAGGCCACAAACGCCCTAAGTACATCCTTTCCAAGATGCTAATGCTTTCCACTTCCATCCAACACTCTCAAAGCCTGTGCATTCAGTGGGCAAAGAACAAGACAGAGGAGCTGCCCTGGGTCTGAGATGACATGGCAGCCAACCGCACAGCAGGGAGTGGCTGTGGACTTCAGCCCAGAAATGGTGAGCTCTCACGAAAGCACACTCGCTGCCCACCTCCCCCAGCTGGCACAGGGAGAGTTTTTGAAAATGAGAATGAAGCTTTCTGAAGTTGTGTCTGTGGATTCTGTTAACATATTTTGTAAGTTAGAAATCCAGATGCAAGACAAATACAGTTGTAATAATGGCAACTAAGGGATTGGATATTTTAAAGATACTAAACAAAGCTATAATTTGGCTTGTCAGAGTAAAAATACATTGTTTTAAAAACTGCTTTCATGAATATTCAGCAGCTATTGGAATCAGGCACTGTTCTAGGCACTGGTAATAGAAACAAGTTGGTAGGGGCCAGCATTATGGCATAGTGGGTGTCACAGCCTGTGGCGCCAGCATCCCATAAGGGGTACTAGCTCATGTCCCGGCTGCTCCACTTCTGATCCAGCTCCCTGCTAATGGCCTGGGAAAAGCAGTGAAAGATGGCCCAAGGGTTTGGGTTCCTGCCACCCACGTGGAAGACCTAGAAGAAACTCTTGGCTCTTTGCTTCAGCTTGACCCACCCCTGACCAATGTGGTCATCTGGGGAGCAAACTAGTGGTTGGAAGTCCTCTCTCTCTCAATCTCTCCCTCTTTCTCTGTAGCTCTGACTTTCCCAAATAAATAAATGAATCTTTAAAATGCAAGAAGCAGGATGAAGAAAACAGGAAACATGCTATGTAATGGGAAGGGCCACCCTGCTGCTCAGTTTGTTGGAATTTAGGATCATGTCTATCAAGTTAAAGATATGGTTCAAAGAGAACATGACTTGGCAGATAATTATATTGCAGATCTTTAACTTAAACTTGAAATCCAACAGTTAAAAGGACCAATATGATCCCTGCCTGACTTATCAGTGACATGATCCCTAACCCCCAGTGGGAAACCATCCCTCCCTTCTCTGAGATCCCCTGCATTTCCTTTGATCCTCTGAACAGCACTGGATCATTCTATCATGTCTTATCATTATTTACATATATGTCTTATCAGCCTTTATGGACTCCTTCAAAGCGGGCTACATCCTATCTCCCCAGAGTCCTCCCCCACACTGCCCTTGTTCTCCCCACCTCTACCCCATTCATCACACCCCAAAGCTCCTTTCACACAGAACTCCTTTTAGGCTCCCAGCCCCTTGCCTTGGCACATACTCTTCCCTCTAACGAACACCCTTTTCCTTCTGTGGCTGGGAGAAACATGACTCTGAAAGAAACAGCTCAGTAGTAACTTCCTTAGTTAAGCCTTCTTTGACTCTGTGCAGTGAGCCACCCTGCCCCCTTTGCATTGCAGAGCTTTAAGCATATCTCTGTTACCTCACTTATTCTATTTTTTTTTTTTTTACTCTTTGTTTATGGGTCTGTAAGCCCTGGAGCAGAGTCCTCATGTTATCAATCTATGTTTCTAGGGCCTTGCATCTTTTCCTGTAGAGGCCTTCAGTGAAAGTCTGTTTAGTAGTTGATTTGCCTTCTGAAATTACCAGGGAGAGCCTCATGATTCTAAGGCCTTGCTGTCTCAACACACACACACACACACATGC
Organism: Oryctolagus cuniculus; assembly: GCF_964237555.1. Taxonomy (NCBI): domain Eukaryota; kingdom Metazoa; phylum Chordata; class Mammalia; order Lagomorpha; family Leporidae; genus Oryctolagus; species Oryctolagus cuniculus. Next base: position 77,225,555 of record NC_091432.1, on the reverse strand, counting down.
TCCTTAGAACTTTCTAGAAATTACCCCCAGTGCTCATTCCTTAGTCTGAAGATGCTGAGAATTCTACCAGAATTTAAATATTAAGTAATGGATATTGTTGTATATGAAGATCATTGAGATATACTGTACAACTATTGTCAACTCACCCTGTAATTAGTTCTATGACCTTGTCCAAATATATCACCTCTCCAGGAAACTGAACTGACTTGAGACACAATTCTGCAGCAAATCATGAAATGTGAACTATTTGTGCCAAAAGGAACTTAAAGACCTATCCAGTTCAGTGTCAGTAAGCATGTGGCAGATGCAGCCTGCTCCCCACTTGTGTGATAAATGCACAGAAATATCTAAATACTCATGTTGTATTCTTCCTGGGTGTTTTTACTTTAACAGAGTTCTCTAAGAGGCCACTACCATTAGACTAAAATTATCATTGGAATAAAAATTATCACTGGAATAAAAGTGAAATTGTCACTGGAATATACTATTCTGAATTGAGTATAACTTGCACCTGAAGGCATGTGTCAAAGCATGCTGCATGCTATGTACTGAGCAGTGTAGGACAAAAAGTAATTCATGATCCTTGCTGGGAAGGGACTGAAGGGTGATTAGTAGAGTTAAGTGGTAATTATTATCTTCATTGGCAGATAATAGAAACTGAGGCTCCACCAGTAAGTGGAAGAGCTAGGTCTCAGACTAATCGGATTCTAAGAGCTTTATCCACTATCTTACTAGACTTCATTCAAAAGGGGAAGAAGAGGGGCCAGAGTGATGGCTTAGCAGGCAAAGCCACCACCTGCAGCACTGGCATCCCATATGGGCACCAGTTTGAGTCATGACTGCTCCACTTCCAATCCAGCTTTCTGCTGTGGCCTGCAAAAGAAGTGGAGGATGGCCCAAGTCCTTGGGCCTCTGCACCCACATGGGAGACCTGAAGAAGCTCCTGGATCCTGGCTTCAGATTGGCTCAGCTCTGGCCGTTGCAGCCACTTGGGGAGTGAACCAGCAGATGAAAGATCTCTCTCTCTCTCCCTCTCTCTCTCTCTGTCTCTCTCTCTGCCTTTGCCTCTCTGTTAACTGTGACTTTCAAATAAATAAAATAAATCTTTAAAAAAAGGGGGGGTGGGAAGAAGAGGGAAATATTGAACTAAAACTTTGGTGTTTCCTACACTGCTGTGCATCATAGCAGAGACCTACAATAATCAGCAGATAATATTAGAAACCCAGAGGGCTGGTCTTGGCTTCAGTATAGGAAGACTTCACAGGATCATATTTATAGGCCAACATGTTTCGCTAAGTCACTTGTGCCTCAATGCTAAGATTCTGCCCATTTCTCACCAGTGATGAGGTTTGAGAGAGACAATAATACTTCTAGGAAGAGACAATGTAGGATGAGGGTTTGAATCAATGACACTGACATCACATCAAACCCTTGTACCATGAAAGTGACCATTGAATACCAGCTGAATGAATGGCCCTGGGCACTTGTCCCATTGGGACAAGGACTTTATCTACAAGGACTTTTATCTGGTTAAAAAAGTCATGATTTTCCAAGTAGTAAGTTCTTCTAAATAGTAAAATATTATAAGTACAGACATATGGCTTTTTTTTCTGGGATTACCATGTGGATGCATGAAGATGAGGGAGTGGCCATAAATCTAGTGTGGTCTCTGGACTCCACATGTTCTGGTTCTTAATAGTGACTAGGTTCTAAGAAAATTAATCATGTCACTAGACTCACATAAGATATGAAAAAAGGAAGCTGTTGAGTAAAAATGAATTTACACACTGTATGCAATGCACATACCACAACATTAATGTCATATGTCCTAGTAAATTTAGCTATTAAGGGATTCCTCTTTAAGATACTGAAAGACGTAGGGAACCAACCAATAGTCAGAGGTTACTAAGAGATAACCCAAAGTTGGAATTCAAGAACTAAACCTAATAGTTATTTTAGCTACAGTAGCCTTAATATAAAATAAAGAATATTGAATCTAGGTAAGAACAGAGTCACCCTAGTCAGCTCTCATTTTACAAAGGGTAAACTGAGGCCCAGAAAGAGGAATTGGCTTTCCCAAACCCACACTATTCCTTCATATTCTTTTTTCATCCCACAAACATTTAGAGTCCCAACCAGGAATACTGTCTCATTCTAAACAAAATAGAGTCTTCATAAGCTCACACAAATATATATATATATATATAATACATATATATATAGCTGAGTTTATGATTATAAATAGAAATAACTCTTATGTAGTATGTTTAGTGCTCTTAGACAAGTATTGGCAAATATTTTCTGCAAAAGACTGAATAGTAAATGTTTTTAGGCTCTGCAAGCCATATAGTCTCTATTGTGATTATTCCATTTGTGCAAGAAAGCATAAACAGTATGGAAATGATAAGAGTGGCTACATTCCAATAAAACTTTATTTATGGCTATTGAAATTTTAATTTAATACATTCACGGAATGAAATCTTTTTTTTCAACCATTTAAAAATATAAACCCATTTTAAAATCATGAGCCTACAAACATAGACAGCAGACCAGATGTGGCCCACAGGCAGTGGATGGCAGACTCTTAGATGAGCAAACATTCCAGATGATTTTTTCAACATCCATAGAGGTTTTATGTAGTTGTTGATCATATTCTTCTACCAATGATAAAATGGAAGAAAGGAGTATATGTTTGTCAGTGTTGCTTTGAAAAAGTAGGGCCACAGAGGTAGTTATATTAACAAAGAAAAACCAAAGACAGGACAAGAAGAGGTCTGAAAGCCCTTAGTTCATCTCCACTCTACTGCATTTCCATTTCTAATTAAACTCCAAATGTCTCTATAATCTTGAGCCAACTTTAGTTTATTCACTGAAAAGTGGTCTCTGTACAGAGACTGTCAGTTTTCTGTAGTTTGAAATATAGGTCCTTGAACTGAAGAGATAGCCCTTTCCAAAATTTCTACTTAGCTATGTGTAGAGGGATTCAAGCAACTTTACAGGACTCAGCCTTTCAGGTAATTTAGGGTGCCCTTGTGTGTGGCCTCGGGAGAGACTGACCAACTTCTAATAGATGAAAGTGTATGTGCTGTGTCTTATTAATCTTTGAATATCTAGCCTTTTAGAACAGGGTTTAGCACTTCAGAGTCACTAGGCTTTGCCAAAGGGCAAGTTTACCTAATTTAAAAGATATATACTCATTCTCATTGCAGGGGAATTTTCTGTATTTCAGTTACTTCACTTGTAAAATGGACATGACAATATCACCTACATCACAGGCTTTTATAAGATCACGTGGCATCACATAAGTGACAGCACTCTGAAAATTGTTAAAACACTACATGAATGATCTTATAACTTCCCACCACGCACTTTCATCTCTACCATCCCTAGAGTCAGAAAGACCTGTTTATCCTTCTGGGTGCACATTATCCTTATCACAAAGAATGCAGGGTGAATTCAATGATCTGAAATTCCCTTCCAACTCTACCACTGGAACTCTGTGCCATGTTGGGAAGGGAGTTTTTCATAAATGAGGAGAAGCTTTGCATTATGATTGAAAATGAAAGACAGGAACAAAGAAGTCAGATATGGAAAAACAACAACAAAAAAGAAAAGACTAAAAGGGAATCCTGGCTCTGGACAGGGAGCAACACCAAATGCCTTCCTCATTAGGTGTCCCAAATGGAATGTCTGCTTCTTTAAAAAGCAAAAATTCCATGTTCTCTGGCATAGTCTACATTTGTTTTGCATGTGGAAAGCTGAGTTTGAGAAACAGTCAATGCTTCGAATTGTTCAAGAGGGGCTATCTAACAATTTTTAACGGGAGTCTCACTGCCTAGATACGTCAATGTGGAAGACACACGGCTACGTCAAGCCTTTTCATTTCTGCTGGGCACACTTGATTCAGCAAAACAGTCCGAATAGTTCCAGGCTCCTGCACAATTTCCTCCCTTTCTCTTATTGTCCACTTTCATAAAGAGAGAATGTATTAGGTGAAATATTACTTCCCCTCTGAGGAAAGTGACCTTGCTTTTAAGGAGTCACTGTAGGATTAGCATGGGCATAAGGCTAGGTTGTCAAACAAGCAGCAGGTAAGGCAAGTGGGGAAAAGCTCAGAGAAACCTGTTTCTCTCCCTCCTCCACACTCCTGGCGTCAGATGTTTAAGGAGGAGCAAAAGGTATCCAAACTCAAGTCCTTCGCCTTGGCTTTAAAGGTTTTATAAAAAGGAGACTGGATAGGGGCCAGCGCTATGGCATAACAGGTAAAGCCGCCACAGCGGCATCCCATATGGGCACCGGTTCAAGTCCAGGATGCTCCACTTCTGATCCAGCTCTCTGCTGTGGCCTGGGAACGCAGTACAAGAAGGCCCAAGTCTTTGGGCCCCTGCATGTGGGAGACTTGGAAGAGGCTCCTGGCTTCAGATCAGCGTAGCTCCCACCGCTGCGGCCAACTAGGGAGTGAACCTGTGTAACTGACTTTCAAATAAATAAATCTTTAAAAAAAAAAAAAAAAAAAAAGGAGAGAGAGAGAATGGATCATGGTAGGAATGTCTAATGTGCCAACATCTCTAATGTCTGAGTTATGAATGTAGGTCTCTAGCAATGAACAAATCACAAGTCCTATGATCTACACATTATCAGCTCACTTAGATAAACCAATTTACAAAAGAATGCACAGCGGATCACAATTTCCTCTAACTACAGGGAGCCTAGGAAACATTTCCAGATATTTGGATATTCAGTACATATTATCAAAAACTCAGAAGGTTCCAAGAAAATAGATTGTGTTAGCTTTAATTATCTCTGAAATGAGCAACTTATAGTCCCTTGATTATACCCCAAGCTTTCCCATCCTCATGAATTTCTTTAAACTTTTTCCTATGCACCAAACTTTCTTCCTACTGCCAAGCACTACTGGACCAAAGCCCACCACTGTACAAGTCTTATTTCAAGTACTGATTTCTTTATAAAGGTTTCTGTCGATCTTAATGAAGAATGGGATGGGAGAGGGAGTAGGAGGTAGAATGAGAGTAGGGGTGGGAGGGTGGATATGGGGAAAGAACTGCTATATTCCTAAAGCTGTACCTATGAAATTTACATTTATTAAATAAAAACTTTCCAAAAAAGTTTCTGTCATTCATTCCTATTATATCTACTTTTTTATTTTTAAAAAGATTTATTTATTTGAAATAGTTACACAGAGAGAGAAGGAGAGGCAGAGACAGAGAAGTCTTCCCCTTTCTCTCTGTCTCTCTCACTGTCCACTCTGCCTGTCAAAAAAAATAAATAACTAAATAAATTAAACAACAAAAAAAGAAAAAGAGCCGGCACCGCGGCTCACTAGGCTAATCCTCTGCCTAGCGGCGCCAGCACACCGGGTTCTAGTCCTGGTCGGGGCGCTGGATTCTGTCCCAGTTGCCCCTCTTCCAGGCCAGCTCTCTGCTGTGGCCAGGGAGTGCAGTGGAGGATGGCCCAGGTGCTTGGGCCCTGCACCCCATGGGAGACCAGGATAAGTACCTGGCTCCTGCCATCGGATCAGCGCAGTGCGCCGGCCGCGGTAGCCATTGGAGGGTGAACCAATGGCAAAAGGAAGACCTTTCTCTCTGTCTCTCTCTCTCACTGTCCACTCTGCCTGTCAAAAAAATAAAATAAAATAAAAATAAATTAAACAACAAAGAAGTCTTCCATTCGCTGGTTCACCCCCCCAAATGGCCACAACAGCTGGAGCTGCGCCGATCTGAAGCCAGGAGCCAGGAGCTTCTTTTGGGTCTCCCACACAGGTCAGGGGCTCAAGGATTTGGGCCATCTTCTACTGCTTTCCCAGGCCATAGCAGAGAGCTGGAGCAGAAGTGAAGCAGCCAGGACTCAAACTGGAGCCCATATGGGATGCCAGTACTGCAGGTGGCAGCTTAATCCGCTATGCCACAGCGTCAACCCCTATACCTACTTTTTTTTTTTTTTTTTGACAGGCAGAGTGGACAGTGAGAGAGAGAGACAGAGAGAAAGGTCTTCCTTTGCCGTTGGTTCACCCTCCAATGGCCGCCGCGGCCGGCGCGCTGCGGCCGGCGCACCGCGCTGATCCGATGGCAGGAGCCAGGAGCCAGGTGCTTTTCCTGGTCTCCCATGGGGTGCAGGGCCCAAGCACTTGGGCCATCCTCCACTGCACTCCCTGGCCACAGCAGAGAGCTGGCCTGGAAGAGGGGCAACCGGGACAGAATCCGGTGCCCCGACCGGGACTAGAACCCGGTGTGCCGGCGCTGCTAGGCGGAGGATTAGCCTAGTGAGCCGCGGCGCCGGCCTATACCTACTTTTTTTAAAAATGAGTTTATGTTTTACCTTGCTAATGAGAGTGTATGTTCTTACTTAAGGCCTCAAACTAGCCCTGCTTCCTCATGTCTTTATAAAATGATGCCTAGTTGAAGTCCTTCAACAAAATAGGTATCCAAAAAGAAAACAACAAAAACACTCTGTTCATCATTGTTTAGCCAGGACACAGTATCCAAGATCTTCAACTATAAATGGAATGTTTGCACTATTTAGAAGTCTGAACCACAAGAAAATTGTTAATGAAGATTTCAATTCAAAACAACAGCAAACTTCTAAAAGATTTCCTGAGTTCAACACATTCCAACTAAGTTTTGCACCTTCTGCATGTTTTTCCAAACAGTTGAATAATTTGAACTCAATTCAGAATAATAAGCCTGAGGCATGGCAAGGTCTTCAATCATCAAGAAAGATTCAATTATTCTCAGAGTATGTGCTTTCCAAAGGAGAAATGTGAACTCATATTTTGAAAAGGTTTTCAGCAAGAAGGATTGAAGTAACATGTTTTCCTGAATAAATATTCCTAGTACAGAAACTTAAGCTACTTCATACCCCATTGTCATCCTGCTTCATGAATGCTTTGATATAAATCCTTGTCTGAAATAATTAATCAGGAGAGAGGTGTGAAATGGGATAAAAAAATGTGTGTACCTACCATATCCATTATGCTTTATAGACACAATCTGAATATGATCAGCAACCTATTATATATTACACTCACCTATTTTAAGATGATAAAGCTGAGGCCGGCGCCGTGGCTCAATAGGCTAATCCTCCACCATGCGGCGCCGGCACACCGGGTTCTAGTCCCGGTTGGGGCGCCGGATTCTGTCCCGGTTGCCCCTCTTCCAGGCCAGCTCTCTGCTATGGCCAGGGAGTGCAGTGGAGGATGGCCCAGGTGCTTGGGCCCTGCACCCCATGGGAGACCAGGAAAAGCACCTGGCTCCTGGCTCCTGCCATCGGATCAGCGCGGTGCGCCGGCTGCAGCGGCGGCCATTGGAGGGTGAACCAACGGCAAAAGGAAGACCTTCTCTCTCTGTCTCTCTATCTCACTGTCCACTCTGCCTGTCAAAAAAAAAAAAAAAATGATAAAGCTGTAGTTTTTTTTTTAAAGATTTTATTTATTTATTTGAGAGGTTGAATTAAAGACAGTGAGAGGGAAAGACAGAGAGAAAGATCTTCCTTCCGTTGGTTCACTCCCAAAATGGCCGCAACGGCCAGAGCTGCACCGATCTGAAGCTAGGAGCTTCTTCCCGGTCTTCCCACGTGGGTGCAGGGGCCCAAGCACTTGGGCCATCTTCTATTGCTTTCCCAGGCCATAGCAGAGAGCTGGATCGGAAGAGGAGCAGCCGGGACTAGAACCGGCGTTCATATGGGATGCCAGTGCCACAGGCGGAGAATTAACCTTCTGCACCACGCTGGCACCAACACTATAGTTTTCTAACTACTCGAAGATCACAGAACTGAAAGCAGACCAAGGTGCAAAACCAGGTGTCTTTAGTTTCAAAGCTTATACTTTTCACTGTACCATACTGCCTTCCTGCAGTGTTTTCACAGTAATCCAAATAGAAAAAACAAAATGGGTTAGTATTTAAAAAAAATTTTTTTAAATGGAAATGTAATGTGGTTTCATAAAACATACAAACAAAAAACACTGAACCAAGTGATAGAAGTGGTTCCAGCTTGCCAGGATCTGCTCAGCTTTACGGCCACAGCCAAGTTACACTCTGAGCTGCCTATCTCTTCTTGCAGAACAGGAATGTGAGGCCTACATGAAGTCATCTGCCTAAGTTACACAGGGCTCCATGCAGAGTTCCATGTCCATGAAAAGCTCCTTCCATTAGGTTATGTCTGTCTTTCCTGGTCCTTGATCTCTTCATTTACAAAACAAACCTCCGCCGGTGCCGTGGCTCACTAGGCTAATCCTCCGCCTAGCGGCGCCGGCACACCAGGTTCTAGTCCCGGTCGGGGCGCCGGATTCTGTCCCGGTTGCCCCTCTTCCAGGCCAGCTCTCTGCTGTGGCCAGGGAGTGCAGTGGAGGATGGCCCAGGTGCTTGGGCCCTGCACCCCATGGGAGACCAGGATAAATACCTGGCTCCTGCCATCGGATCAGCGCGGTGCGCCGGCCGCAGCGCGCCGGCCGCGGCGGCCATTGGAGGGTGAACCAACGGCAAAAGGAAGACCTTTCTCTCTGTCTCTCTCTCTCACTGTCCACTCTGCCTGTCAAGAAAAAAAAAAAAAAAAAAAAAACCTCCAAGATAATGTGGTCCACCTAGGTTGTGCTATGCAAATATAGGAACTTTTATTATGATTTCTTATTGTATGAGAGACCTCAGAGATACTATGAGAGGAAAGGCCTTACATTCTCTTAGTCTCTGTTTATGTGTGTTTGCATGTTTGTGTGTGAGAGAGAAACAGAATGTTCTATAGAGAAAACTTATTCCTGGGACTGCCTCAGATCCGATAACTTCGTAGCACCAGATGAGTTTCTTTTCAGCAGTTCCCTCATGGATGGGGCTTCTGGGTCTGTTTCTGTTCCTTATGACCAAAGCCAAACCAAACCAAGCAAAGAAAAAACCACTAATGAGAAAACAAAGAAAAATATCTAAATTAACTCTTTTTAGAGGATCAAAAATGTCACACTAGTATAGTATATATATAAATTGAAATAGCTAATTGCAAATATCCTGAACAAAGTTAAATATATAACTTGCCCTTCCTCTCCCCAAAAAGGAAAAGAATTTACTTCCCAGGCCTCTCTCCAGACCTTTAATCTTATTCCATACCAAAATAACTATTCTGAATGTTTAAAAAAAATGGTTAAGGAGTCAGTGTTGAGGCATAGCAGGTTAAGCCAACGCCTGAGACACCAGCATCCCACATGGGTGCCAGTTCATGCCCTAGATGCTCCACTTCCAATCCGACTCCTTGCTTATAGCCTGGGAAAGCAGCAAAAGATGGCCCAAGTGTTTGGGTCCCTGCTACTCACATGAGAGAGACCTGGATGAAGCTCTTGACTCCTGATTTTGGCCTGGCCTGGCTGTTACAGCCATCTGAGGAGTAAACCAGAAGATGGAAGATCTCTCTCTCTCCCTCTCTGTCTCTTCTTTCTCTCCATAACTCTGTCTTTCAAATACATAAATAAATCTGTTTTCTAAAAAGGCAAAAATCTGCTTGGATTTGAGGCTGGACTCAATGAAACTATAGTGAGACAGCCCTCCTTTCCTTCTCATTGCATTTGGCGTGTGTCTGCTTCCTGCGGGTATATTTTTTGGCTTGAATCATCAAGGTGGTGTTTTCTTTAGCTATGGATGGACTTTTATTGAAACACCTCTCTACCTAGAAAGAAAAGACCTGCATTGACTGTGCCGTTGTAGAAGTTAATGTTCTGTGCTGCAATGGAGGGTAGCTAGAAAGGTATGAACAGTATTTCTGAAAATGTTTTCCTTAGAATTTCATCCCTGGGTGATGCCATGTGACAAAAGTTTCCAACATCAAATAAATTTAAGGAATGCTGCCACTATACCCACATCTTTGAGAGTCAGAGTGCCCATGAACATGTTCACAGTTTCCTCTGCTGGCTCCTCGTTGCTACCAGGTTTCTAAATTGGAAGAGCCTCAAAGCTTGCTTCAGGCCTTAGTTCCTTTTTGCACTCTCCCTAGGTGAATTAATTCATCATTCCATGACTAGCTTTTTTTTTTTTTTGACAGGCAGAGTGGACAGTGAGAGAGAGAGACAGAGAGAAAGGTCTTCCTTTGCCATTGGTTCACCCTCCAATGGCCGCTGCGGCCAGTGCATCGCGCTGATCCAAAGCCAGGAGCCAGGTGCTTCTCCTGGTCTCCCATGGGGTGCAGGGCCCAAGCACCTGGGCCATCCTCCACGGCACTCCTGGGCCATAGTAGAGAGCTGGCCTGGAAGAGGGGCAACCTGGACAGAATCCGGCGCCCCGACGGGGACTAGAAACTGGTGTGCCGGCGCCACAGGCAGAGGATTAGCATATTGAGCCGCGGCGCCGGCTCCATGACTAACTTTTAATGCCATATGTATGCTGATTATTTCCCAGTTTATATTTCAAACCTTTCTCCCAAGCTCCTATATATAGGGTACATCAAAAAAAAAAAATCATGGAAAATAGAAGTAAACTCTAGAAACTATTTCTCAACACAGGCTCCAGCAAGTTCAAGACACTTTCAAAGCTATCATACCAGCCATTCGGTGCATCTCTAAAGACTGAAGGTCCTGGGAATGTATCATATCAATGTAGCTTCCTTACATTATTCACTGATAAAAAATGGGTACTGCTTAAAGATTTTTATAAGACTAGGAAAGAATAAGAATCCAGTAGGAGCCAAACCAGGATGAAAAGTTGCATGCCTCATGATTTCCTGTTGAAACTCTCACAAATGTGCCCTTGCTTGATGAGAGGAATGATCAGGAGCATTATCACAGCAGGGAAAGTCTGTCTGGTAACGCTTTCCTGGACATTTTTCCACTGAAGCTTTGGAAAACTTTCTCAAAACACTCTTCTTTAAAAAATATGTATTTATTTATTTATTTTAAAAGAGTTACAGAGAGAGAGAAGGAGAGACAGAGAGATCTTCCATCTGTAGCACTGGGCTAGGCCAAAGCCAGGAGCCAGGAGCCAGGAGCCAGGCTAGGAACTTTATCCTGATCTCCTGCATGGGTGGCAGGGGCCCACACTCTTGAGCCATCTTCTGCTGCTTTTCCCAGGCCATTGGCAGGGAGCTGCGCTTTACCCACTACACCATAATACTGGCCCCTCAAAACAGCCTTTAAAGAAAAAAAAATTTTATTTGCAAGACAGAGTTACAGAGAGGCGGGGGGGGGGGGGGGGGAGAGATCTTCCATCTTCTGGTTCACTCCCCAAATGGCCAAAACAGCCAGGGCTGGGCTAGGCTGACGCCCGAACCCAGGAGCTTCATCTGGGCCTTCCATGTGGGTACAGGGGCCCAAGCACTTGGGTCAACTTCTGCTGCTTTTCCAAGGCACATTAACAGTGAGCTAAATCAGAATGGAGCAGCTGGGACTTGAACCGGTGCCCATATGGGCAGTGCCTTTACCCACCTTGAGATAGCACGGCCCCTAAAACACTCTTAAAAAAAAAGATTTATTTATTATTTATTTGAAAGGCAGAGTTACAGAGATGCAGAGGTAGAGAGAGAGCAAGCGAGAAAGGAATTCCATCTGCTGGTTCACTCCCCAAATGGCTGCAATGGCCAGAGCTGTGGTGATCTGAAAACAGGAACTAGGAGCTTCTTCCAGGTCTCCCATGCAGGTGCAGGGGCCCAAGGACTAGGGCCATCTTCTACTCTTTTCCCAGGCCATAGCAGAGTGCTGGATTGGAAGTGGCACAGCCAGGACTTGAACCAGTGCCCATATGGGATGCCAGCACTGCAGACAGCAGCTTTACCCTCTATGCCACAGCATGGGGCCCCCAAAACACTCTTATAATAAGAACATGCTGTCACTCTTTTGGCCTTCCATAAAGTCAACATGCAAATGCTTTGATCATACTCAGAAACTGTTGCCATACCCCTTGTTCTTGATAGGTCTGCTTTTGCTTTGGACCACTTCATGTCTTTGTAGCCATTGCTTTGATTGTGCTTTGTTTTTAGGATTCTGCCAATAAGACAATGTTTTATCTCCTGTGACAATTTTTTGACAACATGCTTCAGAATCACCATTTCACTTGTTGAAAATTTTCACTGAAAGCAGCGCTGTTGGTGGCTGGAGCTGTGGCCTGATAGGCTAAGCCTTTGCCTGCAGTGCCAGCATCCCATATGGGCACCAATTTGTGTCCCAGATGCTCCTCCTCTAATCCTGCTCTCTGATTATGGCCTGGGAAATAAGTGGAAGATACCCAAGTGCTTGGGCCCCTGCACCCAAATGATAGATGCAGAAGAAGTTCGTGGTTCCTGGCTTCTGATTGGCCCAGCTCTGGTCATTGCAACCATTTGAGGAGTGAACCAGCAGATGGAAGATCTCTTTCTCTGTCTCTCTGTCTGTAACTCTGTCTCTCAAATAAATAAATATATCTTTAATAAAAAGAAAAGAAAGGAAAGCTTTGCTGTTGTCTGAAGCTGAGCTGGACACAACAGTTTTGGCACACATTGAGCTGCAGGTTTATTCAACTTTAATTTTTCAATCAGAATTATGTAATCTTGGCCAGTTGAGAATCTATGGTGCTTGATATTGGTTATTCTGTTAATTGTTGGTGCTCTTCAACCAGGGTATTAGCAATATTATTTTTTTCCTGGCAAATTGATGTGGATGGTCTACCACTATGGCTTCATTTTCAACATCATTTTGCCCCTTCTTAAAACTAGATATTTGGGGCTGGTGTTGCATGCAGCAGGTTAAGCTACTGCCTGTGATGCTTGCATCCCACGTGAGTGCTGGTTCGAGTCCTGGCTGCTCCATTTCTTATCCAACTCCCTGCTAATGCTCCTGGAAAAGCTTGGAAGATGGCCCAAATACTTGAATCACCACTACCTGTGTGGAAAACCCAAATGAAGTTTTGGGCTCCTGGCCCTGTTTGTTGCAGTCATTTAAGGAGTAAGGAGTGAACCAGTGAGTTGAAGATCATTGTGTATGTGAGTGTGTTTGTCTCTCCTACTCTCCCTCTCTCTATATCTGTAACTCTGCCTTTTAAATAAATCTTAAAAAAAAAAAAAAAAGCTAGTTATCCACTTGCAAACCACTGATTTCTTTGGGTCATTATCCCCATAAACTTTTGGTAAAATATCAATTATTTCACCATTCTTTAACCCAAGATTCAGCATCAATTTGATGTTTGTTCTGGTATCAATTTTAGCAGAATTCATGTTTCACCATTAGTACCTCCTTTCTTTTTTTTATTTTTTATTTTTTTAATTTTTATTTTTTTATTTTTGACAGGCAGAGTGGACAGTGAGAGAGACAGAGAGAAAGGTCTTCCTTTTGCCGTTGGTTCACCCTCCAATGGCCGCCGCGGCCAGCGCGCTGTGGCTGGCGCACCGCGCTGATCCGATGGCAGGAACCAGGAGCCAGGTGCTTTTCCTGGTCTCCCATGGGGTGCAGGGCCCAAGCACTTGGGCCATCCTCCACTGCACTCCCTGGCCACAGCAGAGAGCTGGCCTGGAAGAGGGGCAACCGGGACAGAATCCGGTGCCCCGACCGGGACTAGAACCCGGTGTGCCGGCGCCGCATGGTGGAGGATTAGCCTAGTGAGCCGCGGCGCCGGCCATAGTACCTCCTTTCAAACTGATGTCTTATCCTTTATATTGCCTCAAACTAGATCCTGTTCAGATACAACAAGCGTGAATTTTTTTGGTGCAAAAAATTTTGAAATCCATACATAATTTTTTCATAATACACATTTTCCATGAAGGTTTTGAACACATATGTGTATATGTGTATGATCTATATACATATATCTATAAATGTACATATAATCTTTACACATATATATAATCTATCTACTCAACAGTATGTGTAGGAATCACTTACATGTATGATAATTTAAAATGGAAAGATACAGTCTCTGGATTCCTTCACCCCTTTAAGCCTTTCTTTCCCTTGTCTCTCCCAGCTCAGTCAATAATATTACTAATGTATTTAATTATTCAAGCCTCAAAATTAGAAGTTACCACTGTCTTCTGACAGATCCCTTTTTCTCACATTAATCCATCAGGAAATCCTGTTGTCTATACTTCTCAAATATATGCTGAAGTCGTCCACATCTCTCTGTCTGCACTTACACTACTATCCTTATCTCTTAGTTGAACTACTGCAGGGGCCTCCTTACTGGTTCCCATTTGTAATCATGGCTTTTAAATTCCACTCTTCATATAACAGCTAGGGAGATTTTTCTTTTTCAAAGGATTAATCAGATAATTCCAAGGCTTAAAACTCTTCACATTGCTTTGCATCACGCCAACAGAAATACCTTCCTTACTTCTTACCATGGCCTCTAAGATCAGACCTTATCACATTCACTTTCCCCTTCAGTTACTTGGCTTTGGCCAGAGAGGCTCTTTTCTCCTCCTCCCACATGCCAAGCTTTTTCCTACCTTGTCTTTGGCCTCTCTGTTCCCTCTGCCTGCTGGGCTTCATTCCCTATAATATTACACCTTAAGTTCTTCATTATTCATACCACTATTTAAATTGAACCATACCGCTATTTAAAATGATCTTGTTTGCTAGTCTTTTGTGGTGAACTTCACTCAGAAAGTGTACGCCATGAGGGCAAAAGAAGAATCTTTTTTTTTTTTTTGATAGGCAGAGTTAGACAGTGAGAGAGAGAGACAGGTCTTCCTTCTGTTTGTTCACTCCCCAAATGGCCACTATGGCCGGTGCGCTGCGCCAATCCGAAGCCAGGAGCCAGGTGCTTCCTCCTGGTCTCTCATGAGGGTGCAGGGCCCAAGCACTTGGGCCATCCTCCACTGCCCGCCCGTGCCACAGCAGAGAGCTGGACTGGAAGAGGAGCAACCGGGACTAGAACCTCATGCTCATATGGGATGCTGGCGCCACAGGCAGAGGATTAACCAAATGAGCACTGGCCCCCAAAAGAACAATCTTATCTGTCCTGTTTACTCTTCACCAAGGTTTCCTCATTATCTAGCACAGTGCCTGGCACTTTATAAGTGTTCATTAAATATTGTAAGAAAGAGTTTGAGAAATTATGCCACAGAGAAAACTATGAAATTTAGATTAATCTTACGTTTCTCAAATTTATTTCATCACAGAATACTATCTGCAATTGAAAACAATGTTTGTTATCCACAGAATCATTTCCATAAGTACAGTTTGGTTAGTACCAGTTGAACATCAGTATTGAGACAGGCTAATATTTGAACTCAGTCAATCTTAAACATCAAAACTTGAAAATCTCTTGTAAACCAACATTTTGGCAGCTCGTTGTGAATCCAGGATATCCTTGTTAAGAGCTTTCCAGTTTTAAAAGAAAGTTTTTAGCAGGGCCAGCACTGTGGCACAGTGGTTAAACCCAGTGTCTGTGATGCTGTCAGTCCCATTTGGGTGCGGTTTTGTTCCCCAACCGCTCCACTTCCTATTCAGCTCTCTGCTGATGGCCTAGGAAAAGCAGTGAAAGATAGCTTGAGTGTTTGGACACTTGCCACCCACATGAACGACCTGGAGGAAGCTGGCTTTTGGCTTTGACCTGGCCCAGCACTGGCCATTGCTGCCCTCCGGGTAGTGAACCAGCACATGGAAGATCCATCTCTCATCCTCTCTTGTTCTGACTTTGAACTAAATAAATAATAACAAATTTCAAATAAATGAATGATTTCAAATAAATAAATATTAAAAGAAAAAAGGTAAATTCTTAATGCAAGCATTGTGGTACAGTGGGTTAAGCTGCTACTTGGATATCCATATCCCATATAGGAGTGCCTGTACAAGACTCAGCTACTCTATACTTCCTGGAGTCAGCAAAAGATAATAGCTCAAGAACCTGTGTCCTTGCCACTCACATAAGACACCCAAATTGAGTTCCTAGCTTTTGGCTTCAGCCTGGCTCAGCCGCCATTGTGAGGAGTGAACCAAATGTAAGAACTCTGTCTCTGTCTCTCCCTCTCTCTGTCACTGCTTTTCAAATACATAAAAAAAAAATTCTTGAGTATTTTCCCTTTGAGATATGGGGTCAAAAATTGAGAATGGCTCAAAGACACAGGGATAAAGGATGAATGAGGCATTGGTGGTAGGAGAGAAGTCCAGACAGGATATAGCAAAATTAAGGGATGTGGTTGACTAAGGGTAAATGAGATTGATGCCCACTAAAGTTTTCCTGCTTCCAGTGGAATTTTTAGAAACAGAAACCTACAGTTGGAAACTTGGCTATTTTTGTACTGTGTATGTTTTCTGTAATTATTTCTTTTCTGTTTTTCCTCATGTTTAGTAAAGCTGTTCTTGAAAATACCAGCTTGTCTCAGCTATGCCAAGTTTGCCACAGGAAAACAGTTTTGTCCACACTGAAATTTTTAAAAGAGAACCACACAGCCTAGGGGGAGGACTGAATAGGTGATGTGGTGACATAGAGTCTGGAAAACAGAAACCCAAAGTAGACATGAAAGTGAGGCCACAGAATTAGGGGGAAGTGATTTAGCCTCTTCTAACCTGGAGACACTCTTTGAAGACTGATTTGCTTCAACTCAGATCTGTTAAAAAAATTTGGAGGGTTTTTGTTGAGTCTTAATTCGTCAAGGCTAATTCCTTTCAAAGTCACACATATATAATATTAAGTTATAAAAGAGTTGGTGAAGGGATTATCTAGTCAGATAAAAAGTCTTAAATGAAAGTAGGTAGGGAGAATTTGCAGAAGTCTTTGATGATATGAAATAGATGAAAAGAATACGTGAGAATTATTGCACATGTAACAAAGTGCTCTGAGTTTGGACCTCAGTGTTGCTTACTCCACAATTGCATTAAGATTGGCAGCTGGAATGAACTTTGGGACAGGTCTTGATTTATTCCTTAAAGAAATCAATGAGGGAGCATTTTATTCATAAAGATGACTGATACCGGAGGAATAACAGTTTCACATTAGGGAAGCTGAGTATTGTGTTTAATAAGATAATGGACTGGCTCTGAGGATGACAGGCTGCAATGTTGGAAAGATACTTAGATCATTTATGATTTTTCTTTATTAGGTGGCAACTGGTCTTAGAAAGTGTATTGGGGGTGGGGGGCTGGTGCTGTGACATAGCCAGTAAAGCTGCGGCCTGCAGTGCTGGCATCCCATATGGGTGCTGGTTCAAGACCCAGCTGCTCCACTTCTGATCCAGCGCTCTGCTGTGGCTTGGGAGAGCAGTGGAAGATGGCCCAAATCTTGGGCCCCTGCACCCCCATGGGAAACCCAGAAGCAGCTCTCAGCTCCTGGCTTCAGATCAGTGCAACTCTGGCCATTGTGTCCAATTGGGGAGTGAACCAGCAGATGGAAGACCTCTCTCTCTCTCTCCTTCTCTCTCTCTCTCTACCTCTCCTTCTCTCTCTGTGTAACTCTAACTTTCAAATAAATAAATAAATCTTTTTTTTAAAGTATATTAGGGGGAGAAAGAGACAGAGAGGCAGAGAGAGATTATTTATTACAAGGAATTGGGGATAGCATTTTCCTAGTTGTTAAGATAGCAATTAAAATTCCTATATTCCACGTCAGAGTGCTTGGGTTTAATACCCAGCTCTGGCTCCTGACTCCATCTTCCTGCTAATATGGACCATAGAAGACAGCAGGGATGGCTCAAGTAACTCGATTACTGTCACCCATACAGAGAGACTTCAATTGAGTTCCCAGCTCCTGAGGTAGAGTTTGGGGTGTGAACCAGTGGATAGGGGCCCTCTCTCCCCCTGCCTCTTTCTGTTTCTTTTCTCTGCCTCTCAAACAAACAAGTTAATTAATTAATTAAATTTTTATTGTAAGTAACTCATGTAATTATGAAATCTGCACAGGTGATAATGCAAGTTTGAGTCCTAACACTGGAAGCTACTATGGAGCCAGAAAGAGATGATATTCTGGTTTGAAGACTGTCAAACAGAAATTCTCTCTTACTCAAAGAAAGGTCAGCCTTTTGTTCTGTTCAGGCCTTCAACTGATTGGATATGTCCCAACAACATAATGGAAGGCAATCTGCTTTACTCAGGCTACTGATTTAAATATTAATCTCCCAGAAAACCTCTCAGAAATACCTAGAATAGGGTCCGGCTCTGTGGCGCAGTTGGTTAAAGCCCCAGCCTGCAGCGCCAGAATCCTATATGGGCACAGATTCAAGTCCTAGCTGCTCCACTTCCCATCCAATTCCCTGATAATGCACCTGGGAAAGCAGCGGAAGATGGTCAAATTCCTTGGCCCCGTGCACCCATGTGGGAGACATGTTGGGGGTGGGGGAGGAGAAGTTCTTGGATCCTGGCTTCAGATCAGCCCAGCTTCAACCACTGCGGCTATTTAGGGAGTTAACCAATGGATGGAAGATCTCTCTCTCTCTCTCTCTCTCTCTCTCTCTCTGCCTTACTGTAACTCTGCCTTTCAAATAAATAAATAAATATTAATCAAACAAAAAAAGCAATACCCAGAATAATGCTTCACAAAATAATCTGGGCACCCTATGGCTCAGTTGAGCTGACACACAAAATTAATCATCACATGGATAGAGATGTGCCTAATCAAATCGTTATCCAGGAGAATGAGCTGACCCCAGAAACATGGTAGCAGATGGAAGGAGGAAGACAATTAGTCCCTGTTCTAGGCATTGCCATTGGATTCCATAGCAGTGACACTTGAGATTCTGTTTGATTTCTTATTTTCAGTGTTGTGTTTCTCTCAGTCTTAGTGTTATTGTGTCCACTGAAAAAGCATATTTAGGGGTCATTAAGTCTTAGTTCCTCAAATTATGACCATATCTGGAGATAGGGTCTTTACAGAAGTAATCTAGGTACAATGCAGCCATTATAATGGGCCCTAATCCAATATGATTGGTATCCTTATAAGTAGGGCAGTTTGAATACAGAAACACTTATAAAGAGAAGATGGTGTTAAGGGACCAAGTAGAATACAATCATCTACCAGCTGAGGAAGACCTTGCCTCAGAGCACTCAGAAGGAACAACCCTGCTCCCTGCTGACCCCTTGATCCCAGACTTCCAGCCTCCAGAACTGTGAGACAAGTAATTTTTTTTAAGACACTCAGTTTGTGGTACTTTGTTAAGACAGCCCCAGGAAACTACTGCATTTGATAAAGCCTATTTTATTTATTTATTTATTTTACTTTTTTTTTTTTTTTTTGACAGAGTGGACAGTGAGAGAGAGAGACAGAGAGAAAGGTCTTCCTTTGCCGTTGGTTCCCCCTCCAATGGCCGCCGCGGCCGGCACACCGCGCTGATCCAATGGCAGGAGCCAGGTACTTATCATGGTCTCCCATGGGGTGCAGGGCCCAAGCACTTAGGCCATCCTCCACTGCACTTCCTGGCCACAGCAGAGAGCTGGCCTGGAAGAGGAGCAACTGGGACAGAATCCAGCACCTTGATCGGGACTAGAACCGGGGGTGCCGGCGCTGCAGGCGGAGGATTAGCCTAGTGAGCAGCAGTGCTGCTGCCTATTTTACATAATAGCTTGTGTTCACTTGGAAGAATGAAAAAAGGAGCTGATGCAAATCTAGGGAATAAAGCCCAGAGGGGAGGGAGCAGCAGCATGGAGAAGATGGAGAGATGGCAGAGGCACTTGGGAAGGAATTCTGAAGGGGTGAGCCGTGGCCTAAAGAGTCTCAAAAAAAAAAAAAAAATACTGTGATGGGTATTATTTTCTATTTAAAAACTGCTATAACTAAGGGTAGTTATCTCTATGGCTGTTGACAATATCAACCAAAAAAATGTACTGGCTACAGACTGGGAAAACAACTGATACAACTAGTTCATAGTGATCATTCCTGTGTTCCATCAGCTGAGAAGGATTAATAGAGTTTATATTAACTTTGAAAATGTTAAAAATTAAAAGGCTTACATGAACATTGACATTGTTGAAAAGTAAAGGGTATATATTAACTTTGACAATGTTAAAGATTAAAGGGCTAATCTTTGACTCCATCTGCATCAACTCTTGATGGAGGGTGTACAGCAGCAGCAGCCCCTACAGTATCTCACCTTGCAGATACATCTGTTGGTTTGAATGCCACCATACCAGCAGGTTGGCACTTTGTTTCCTGACCCCCTTCCACAGATACCAATAAGAAGCACCAAAAGGCCATAGATTGGGAAAAGAAAAGAAAAAGGAGAGGGAAATAGGACCTTTTCTTATCCCACATCCAAGTTCTAATCCATTTGATATTACCATAATATTTGGTTTCAGGATGTTTCCTTTTTCTTTTATTTTTAAGATTTATTTTATTTATTTGAAAGGCAGAGTTTGAGAGAGGCAAAGGCAGAGAGGAGTCTTCCATCCACTGTTTCACTCCCTAAAAGGTCGCAATGGCTGGAGCTGGCCAATCTGAATCCAAGAGCCAGGAGTTTCCTCCAGGTCTCCCATGCGAGTGCAGGGGCCCAAGGACTTGGGCCATCTTCTATTGCTTTCCCAGGCCAGAGCAAAGAGCTGGATCGGAAGTGGAGCAGCCAAGACTGGAACCGGCAGTGCTGGGATGCCAGCACTGCAGGTGGCAGCTTTATCTGCTACACCATAGCATCAGCCCTGGTACCTGTATGTTTCTAAAGTGGATAAATCTTCAGAGTATTTGCCAAAGGTTGTAGTTAAACTATTAATATGGATAAGATATCATTTAATAGTAATATACAAAAATTAATGCTTTTTAGTGTCCTTATTCATGGTTTACTACTAAAATCTTTGAAGCAGCATTCCATTTCAGAAAATAAAACAAAGATTCCTCAAAGGTATAGAAACTAGGAACAAGAAAAAGAAAGCCAATGACACTATCTTGATATCTTTAATCCTGAGTAATACTATTATAATAATAACAGCTATACTTTATTCTAAGGATTTCATTTTAAAGGCTTTCTGTTATTCATTTTTTCTTGCCTAGTTCCTTATTAATTATAATTTTTTCTTGCCTAGTTCCTTATTAATTATAATTTTTCTAGGACTATGTGCATGACTTGAATTCTATTAAATATCAAATGCTTTCCCATGTATCTAAGTTTGGAATCTATCTCTTTTATTAGGCAGAAATTACTCTCCTCCACAAGAGCGATACAGTAACAATGCCAGGGCAGCCACAATGAATGTCATTGTCATTCTTCTTTATAGATGAATAACTTCTGATGCTTCTGGTCTCACATACAGCTAAGAAAGAAAATGATAATGCATAACTGGCAACAGCTTTCCTGGGGCTGGCAGGAGGGCAAGGGATATGTTGAATATCCTTCTACATTAAGGTATGTAAAAAAAATCCTTGGTGCTGTTTTCAAGGATGTGTTTGATAGATTTTTCCTGGCCTAGGATGGTCCATATATGGTATAAACTGTCTTTACATCCCACAGATGTTCTGCAAAACAATCTAACAACCATGTAGTTTATGAAGTCTTTTTCATAAAGAAGGTCCTAAATGAAATGAATGGCTGGGGCACAGATTTTGGGAATGTTTGAACCAGTTGTGATATAATGCCTCTTGTAGGAAAATCCCAGGACTTTAGGAGTGCTTATTTCTGGTTCCATTGCAAAACATGACAGTCTTGTTCCACAGCATTATGCAGCCTTGTTCCACACCATTAGTGAGAGTAAATGCTTCTGCCAAGGATTATGCCAACACTGTTTCTAGCCAGACATCCATTAGTAAACACTGCAGTCTTAAAATACGGGTTGGCTTCTGAAGCTGGACTGTCTACATAAGAGAAAGCAGGTCCAGACTTTTAAAAGCATCAAGCATAGCAATGCTGTTTCCTAAAAGATGTAGTTAGAAAATTAAAAAGAATAGAATTTTGTTAAGGAACTTTTAAACTTATTATTTAAACTTATTATTAGATGTAAAATATCCTCAAATGAACATGTGGATGTATTTCTTATTTTATGATAATGCCAAGTTAAGAAGGTAGCTGGCTCCCTGGTTCTAACTCTGCCTTGCCACTTTTTACTTTTTTTTATAGAGACTAGCATAAATTAAAATATTACCTCTATTCCACTTGAGCATTTGATCTTACACATGGGTATTTCTATCAAATTGAACAGATTTAGTTGAAATGCATACTTAATAGTAGTATTTTATACATTCTTAAAAATAACAATCCCTTTAGTTAGAAGACACTTCACAATTTTAAAAATATGTCTCCCTGATTTCTCTTTTTTAATCCTTGGCAACCCTATGAGGTACAAAGGGTAGGCAAGATAAATGAGTGTCGCTCCCCCTCTTCATGGAGGAACGACACAGGACCCTGCGCTGTTGTTTTGTCTGCTTGGCCCTCCCCGGGTTTGCTGCTGGTTCTTCCCGGGTTGGCTACCGTCCCTTCCACCTCCGTGGAAGGGCGGTTCCCCCTGCCACATTCCCCACTTCCGCGGGGGAGCGGCACACCGCCAGCCGGCTCTCTCGGGGGCTGCACAGGTGTTCCCCTTAGATGTTCCTGGTGCATGTTCTCTCTCTCCTCCTTTATAGTCCTCCTCCGCCAATCCTAACTCGGCTGCCCACACGCCGAGTATGCTGCTCTCCTCCAATCAGGAGCAGGTCCTGCTGCCTATTGGTTGAACTGGAGGCAGCTGTGCAGAAGCCGTCTCTCCCTTCTCAGCGCCATATTGTGGGAGAGCAGATGCATAGAATAAGTCTTAATTCCAGTAACTCAGTCCAGTCCGGGTTGCTCCCCACAATGAGGAAACTGAAACTCAGAGATTAAGAACTTGGCCAAGGTCACAAGAAAATCAGGAGATTTTCAAAATCAGCCTGATAGTCTATAATATTTGGTTAGTATGAAAGGACTTCAAACTGTTCACAGAAAAGTAAAATTAAAAGATAAGTTTATTTTGGTGCAAAAAAAATTGAAATCTACATATAAGTGATCTTCCAAAAGTTTATGGAAAATGTGTATTATAATAAAACTATGCATGGATTTCAAAAATTGTTTGCAGAGAGGGTATTTGACATAGTGGTTAAGACATCACTTGGAATGCCTACATTTCGTATTGGAATGTCTGGGTTGAAGTGCCAGCTCCACTTTTGATTCCACTTTCCTGCTAATGCATAATTAGGGAAGCAGCAAGAAACAGTTCTGGTGGTTGCATCCCTGCTACCCACATGGAAGACCTGGATTGAGTTACCAGATCCTGACTTCAGCCTGGCCCAGCTCAGCTGTTGCAGGCATTTGAGGACTGAGCCAGCAGATGAAAAATCACTGACTCCTTTTCTTTGTTCTCTCTGTGTGTGTATGTTTCAAAAACATGCACAATTTTTTTCTGCATTTTGTACCAAAACAAATTTGCTTTAATTTCATTTTTATAAAATTTTTAAAATGCTCACATTTTCCTTGTTGAAGTAGAAAAAACTGCCAGTTAGGTGTCGCTCCCCCTCTTCGTGGAGGAACGACACCAAACCCTGCCTAGGCTTCATATCCGAGTCACGGCACCATTATGTCGCTCCCCCTCTTCATGGAGGAACGACACAGGACCCTGCGCTGTTCTTTCGTCTGCTCGGCCCTCCCTGGGTTTGCTGCTGGTTCTTCCCGGGTTGGCTACTATCCCTTCCACCTCCGTGGAAGGGCAGTTCCCCCTGGCCACATTCCCCACTTCCGCAGGGGAGCGGCACACCGCCGGCCGGCTCTTCTCGGGGGCTGCACAGGTGTTATTCAAATAGATGTTCCTTCTTAGATGTTTCTGGCGCATGTTCTCTCTCTCCTCCTTTATAGTCCTCCTCTGCCAATCCCAACTCGGCTGCCCACACGCCGAGTACGCTGCTCTCCTCCAATCAGTAGCAAGTCCTACAGTTTATTGGTTGAACTGGAGGCAGCTGTGCAGAAGCTGTTTACTTCTCCCCCAGCGCCATATTGTGGGAGAGCAGATGCATAGAATAAGTCTTAATTCCAGTAACTCAGTCCAGTCCGGGCTGCTCCCCACAGTTAGGTGGGAGAGCTCCTAACTGTGTCACCAGTTCACAAGTTCTGTTAATTGTACCTGGCTCTGAGCTCCCCAGACGTGATAGAACTGTCTGAGCGATTGCTACATCTACAACTTGTCAAGAATAAAAAGTACTTAACCTAAAAGATTTACTTTTCGGGGCCAGCGCTGTGTGCAGTGGGTTAAAGCCCTGGCCTGGAGCGCCGGAATCCCATATGGACGCCAGTTCTAGTCCCAGCTGCTCCTCTTCCAATCCAGCTCCCTGCCATAGCCTGGGAAAGCAGTAAAAGATGGCCCAAGTCCTTGGGCCCCTGCACCCACATGGGAGACAGGGAAGAAGTTCCAGGCTCCTAGCTTCAGATTGGCCCAGTTCTGGCCATTGTGGCCATCTGGGGAGTGAACTAGCAGATGAAGACTCTCTCTCTCTCTCTCTCTCTCTCTCTCTGCCTCTCTATAATTCTGCCTTTCAGATAAATAAATAAATCTTAAAAAAAAGAACCAAATGAACATTAACAAGTTCCTTTCTTTTATATTCACAACAAACCCAATGAAAGTTGCCTAAATAAGACATATCTTCTCCATTTTGCTGATGGAAAAACAGAGGATTCAGAAATCAGTTGGTTGATTCAAGATCACATAGTGAATGTCAAGAAAGAATAATGCCAGAGCTCATTTTTCCTTGATGAATTCTGATTGTCACAAGTAAATGACTTGTTTGAGATTAGTAAAGGGATATATTTAGAGAATGAGGACACTAGATGACATGCTTATTAAATGTGCAGGTGACAGAGCAAGTATTACCTCTGTTTGTGAAATTTGGACAAGTTACTTAACTAATTTGGGTATCAAGATCCTTTTTGAAGGAATGAGACAATTGAACTAAAGGAAGTATTTCAAACTTACTTTTTCTTTTTAAAGGAAAGTCCTAATGTTATAAACATTTATTTAAAGAACATTTTAATGTTATAAATCGCTAAAAACTGAGCTACATACTATTACATCTCCTGCTTGGCTCCCTCCTTAGCCTACATACCATTATATTAGGTTATCTTGAAAGTGCCATCCTAGGGGCCATCAAAGAAGGAGGTACCTTTCTCTGAAAGGAGGAGAGAACTTCCACTTTGATTATGGCCTTGTCTAAATAAGGTCAGAGTTTGTGAACTCAAGAGGCTTCCATAGCCTTGGCAGCTCATGACAAAAGCTTCAGGTGATTATTGATGTCATAAATAAGAGTGTCAATTATTAAATCAACAACAGGAGTCACTGTGTACTTGGTCCTCATGTAGGACCTCTGTCCTTATTGTGTTGTACTATGAGAATTAACAGTAAAACCAATCTTCAAACAGTATTTTATATTTTGTGTGTCTGTGTAGGTGCAAACTGTTGAAATCTTTACTCAGTATAGATTTGATCTTCTGTATATAAAGATAATTAAAAATGAATCTTAATGATGAATGGGATGGGAGAGGGAGTAGGAGATGGGATGGTTTGCAGGTGGGAGGGTGGTTATGGGGGGAAAAACTGCTATAATCTAAAAGTTGTACTTTTGAAATTTATATTTATTAAATAAAAGTTTTCTATTAAAAAAAGTTCCTTCCTATTCTCAAATTCAATGTTTTTAGTTTGAAAGCAACTAGCTTTCTAATTTGCTACTTGTTTGTGTCCTTATAGCATCTTATGGTATAAATAAGCCTCAGACTAGGAGTCAGAGGAGCTGGGGATGGATCTCTATTCCATCAACCAAATATCTGTGTCACTTTAATTGAATTGCTTCACCTGTTTAAATCTGTTTCCTCACCTATACATGAAGATGGTAGCCCTTTCCATGTAAGAATGCTTTGTAAACTGTAAAAGACAAAGCAAATGTAGTGTCGTTAGCATTATCTCCTGTGCACAACACCCTTCTTTGTGGGGAGATGGCTTTATCTTCACAACGACTCAGAGTAAAAATATGGGTTGATCTGCTCTTTGGCAAGCTTGCCTAGGAATAGAGTTGATATCTGTCATATTTGGGTTTCATCTTTCCTCTGAGCTGAAAGCCAAGTCAGTAGAGAGGATATGAGGTATTAACAGAGCAAATAATTAAACGAAGGATTTTAAGTTTAAAGGAAATATTGCCCCCTTATTGTAACCCTAGTGACAATGACTCAGATATATTTCTCCCTCTGTGTGGGGCCATGCATAATTAATAATTACTTACTACATGCTAGGCACTCTTTTTACCTGAGTTATCTCATTTAATCTTTACAAGAACCATTTGCAATGGGTGTTATCTCTATTTTATAACCTATAGAAAAATAACCTATAGAGTATTACTCCTATTTTGTAGCTTAGAAAGGCTAAAAAATTTGCTCCAGTTCATTCTGTTGATGAGTAGCAGATCCTGAATTCTGAATTCAAAACTGTAAGCTGACCAACTCTGCATCTCCCAGTTGGAACAGTTGGAAGAAATGATTTTCCTCATTCAGTATGAGGGCCACCAGCCACATGCCTCTTTTTTTTTTTTTTTTTTTTTTTTTGCAGTGCCTTCGCCCCATCATTCTATTTTTAATACTTTAAGTTCTTCCTTCAATCAAAAATGCTTCATTCATCTTCATAAAACTTGAAAGTGGAAAGCACCTATTAATCATTGATTCCCCACCACCACCCAAACACACTTGTCCTGCAGTTTCTGCTCAGAGAGGCTCAGGAAATGGAACTAAATCTCTTCACTTGGGGAATTAGACCCTTAACTAATTCATCTTCATCAAGAGGATTTTCCTCTTATGCTTATCCTCCTCTTCGATTTTGCATTTAGCCCAATTCTTTCTCCCTGTGGGCTGTGCACTTCAGCTCTTCAGATCACATCACCTAAGCTTGGCCAGGCTCTCAACAATGATTTTGCTGAGCTGCTTTTTCCCTGTGGCCAGAGTACCTTTGTTGTTAGCATCTGGCAGATGCCCACCCCAGTGGACAAGAGTAAAGGTAAGCCACACAGGGACACCGGGAAAGAAAGAGAGGAGGATGAAGCGTGGGCTTGAGATTTGAAAATTGCTTAGTCAGCAAACCTTGGACCTGATTTGTCTTGGACATTTTTCTTAGCTTGCCCCTTTCCTGGCAGGAGATGCTTCTGCTGTCCAGCTAGACGTGATTCCATGAGGATGCTGGGCCAAGCCCTAAAACTGATGCCAGGAACTGCTGAAATAAATGGAATGCTCAATTACAAAGGAAACCAGTGTACTGCAGTATAAAGCATGTCAGCGCTGGGATTTGAGAAATCTAGTTTAAATCATTGCTCTACTTTTTACATATGGCTTTTTTTTTTTTTTTTTTTTTTTGACAGGCAGAGTGGACAGTGAGAGAGAGATACAGAGAGAAAGGTCTTCCTTTGCCGTTGGTTTACCCTCCAATGGCAGCCGCGGCCAGTGCGCTGTGGCTGGCGCACCGCGCTGATCCGATGGCAGGAGCCAGGTACTTATCATGGTCTCCTATGGGGTGCAGGGCCCAAGGACTTGGGCCATCCTCACTGCACTCTCTGGCCACAGCAGAGAGCTGGCTTGGAAGAGGGGCAACCGGGACAGAATCCGGTGTCCCGACCGGGACTAGAACCCAGTGTGCCGGCGCCGCAAGGCAGAGGATTAGCCTAGTGAGCCGCGGCACCTGCTTACATATGGCTTTGGCAAGTCATCTAATCTTCTGAGTTTCTACTTACTCATTTGTGAAATGGGAAATTTTATCTACCTTAGAAATTTCTGTGGGGCCAGCACTGTGACACAGTAGGTTAATATTCCACCTGTGGCACCCGCATCCCATACGGGTGCTGGTTTGAGTCCTGGCTGCTCCTCTTTCAATCCAGCTCTCTGCTATAGCCTAGGAAAGCAGTAGAAGATGGCCCAAACACTTGGGCCCCTGCACCCACGAAGAAGACCTGGAAGAAGCTCCTGGCTCCTGGCTTCAGATTGGCGCAGCTCAGGCTGTTGTGGCCATTTGGGGAGTGAACCAGCAAATGGAATACCTTTCTCTCTGTCTCTTCATCTCATTGTCTGTAACTCTACCTCTCAATTAAATAACAAACAAACAAACAAATAAATAAATCTTTTCTAAAGAAATTTCTGTAAAGATTATATAGACAATAGACTGGCATTTAGTAGGCACTCAGTCAACAATCACTATTATTTTTCAGAGACCTAATTCAAAATCACTTGCCTTAACTGCTTTCTCATCATCATGAATCCCATTTGGAGTTTCTAGGCACTTATTCTTATCTCTTTATTTTTCCATTCTCACTATGCTGCAAACCACACTACAGAATTCTCATATTCTAGCTTCACTGGCAGCATCAGCAATTCCACAGAGTTCCCTCTGCCTAAAAAGCAGAACTCAGGTATTAGCTTTCAGGACCAAGTAAACATTAATTTTGAGGTGAACATTCCTCTTGACATGTTGAAATGGACACAGAAGAGAATCTATTTGCCAATCTTTTTATAGGTTCTATATGAATGCTGATAATTTCTCATTTGTATCAAGGATTCACCCCATGTGCATGGATACTGGCCATAGTATCTTAACATGCAAACAAAACTCAAATTGAACAAAATATTTCCTTAGAACACTCTTTTCAAGTGAATGCTTATGAACATTCTTAGACAAAGGACACTATTTGTCTCTTAGATAAGTGAAATCTACTAATTTACAAATATGTATTTAGAGTCTGCAGTGTTAGGATACACTTATTATCATGGCAGTCACATAGTCATTGAAACAAACCCCCCACTCTCCTATAGCTTATATTGCAGTGGGAAACACATAATAAACAGGGAAGCATATGAATTAAAAAATCACTTGAAAGGGCTGAGGCTGTGGCGCAGCGGGTTAATGCCCTGGCCTGAAGTGCCGGCATCTCATATGGGTGCTGGTTCTAGTCCCTCTTCCAAGCCAGCTGGAAAAGCAGTGGGGGATGGAACAAGTCCTTGGGCCCCTGCACCCATGTGGGAGACCGGGAAGAAGCTCCTGGCTCCTGATCAGTGCAGCTCTGGCCATTGTGGCCATCTGGGGAGTGAACCAGCAGATGCAAGACCTCTTTCTTTGTCTGTACCTCTCTCTGTAACTCTTTCAATTAAGTGAGTCTTTTAAAAAAATCATTTTAGGCCGGCGCTGTGGCTGGGTTGGCTAATCCTCCGCCTGTGGTGCCGGCACCCCAGGTTCTAGTCCCGGTTGGGGTGCCAGATTCTGTCCCAGTTGCTCCTCTTCCAGGCCAGCTCTCTGCTGTGGCATGGGAGTGCAGTGGAGGATGGCCCAAGTGCTTGGGCCCCTGCACCCGCATGGGAGACCAGGAGGAAGCACCTGGCTCCTGGCTTCAGATTGGTGCAGTGCACCGGCTGTGGTGACCATTTTTGGGGTAAACCAACTGAAAAGGGGAAGACTTTTTTCTCTGTCCCCCTCTCTCTCACTGTCTAACTCTGCCTGTCCAAAAAAAAATAATAATTTGAGATAAAGATGACTTCAATGAAGAAAACAACAAAACAAAGGAGTATATTAGTGAACTTGAGAGGCTGTCTGATCTATTTACATATTTATTTTTACCTTAATTAAAAAAATAAAAGTGAATAGATGTATATAATTTTAAAAAGTATGGGCCGGCGCCGCAAGGCGCCGGCACACCAGGTTCTAGTCCGGGTCAGGACACCGGATTCTGTCCCCGTTGCCCCTCTTCCAAGCCAGCTCTCTGCTGTGGCCAGAGAGTGCAGTGAGGATGGCCAAAGTGCTTGGGCCCTGCACCCCATGGGAGACCAGGAGAAGCACCTGGCTCCTGCCATCGGATCAATGAGGTGTGCCGGCCGCAGCGCGCCAGCCGCGGCGGCCATTGGAGAGTGAACCAACGGCAAAAGGAAGACCTTTCTCTCTGTCTCTCTCTCTCACTGTCCACTCTGCCTGTCAAAAAATAAATAAATAAAAATAAAAAAATAAAAGTATGTCTCATTTTTTAAAAAATCTAATGAGTAAGGAGAGGAGAGAAGATGGGAAAGACTCCTACGAGGAGGTGATAACTGAACTGAGGCTTGTATCATGAGACAGATATGAGAAAGCTTGGGGAAAGCCATTATATACAGGAAACAGAAATCCAAAGACTAGCCAGCGCCGTGGCTCAACAGGCTAATCCTCCGCCTAGCGGCGCTGGCACACCAGGTTCTAGTCCCAGTCGGGGTGCTGGATTCTGTCCCAGTTGCCCCTCTTCCAGGCCAGTTCTCTGCTATGGCCCGGGAGTGCAGTGGAGGATGGCCCAAGTGCTTGGGCCCTGCACCCCATGGGAGACCAGGAGAAGCAGTTGGCTCCTGCCTTCAGATCAGCGCAGCATGCCGGCCGCGGCGGCCATTGGAGGGTGAACCAACGGCAAAAGGAAGACCTTTCTCTCTGTCTCTCTCTCTCTCACTGTCCACTCTGCCAGTCAAAAAAAAAAAAAAAAAAAGAAATCCAAAGACGCAGTGAAAGGCAGGTTGGTATGTAGGTTTATGTGACAGGATAAAAACAGAATGTGCTTGGAGTGAATTAAACAAAGGAGTGAGAGGTAGAAGGTGAGAATGTAGAGACAGGCAGAGGCTAGATGCTACAGGGCCTTACAGGATATGTAAATACTGATGGTCATGTTCTAGTTATAGTAGGAGATCATGGAAAAGGTTGGATTAAGCAAGGAAAGATATGGGCTGATTTATGTTTCTAAAAGATGACTATCTACTGGATAGAGGATGGAGTGTTGAGGAGCAACAGTGAAAACTGTTAGGAGTATTTTGCAGTAGTTCAAGCGAATGATAATGGCAGCTTGAAGTAGGATGTTAACAGTGATGATGTTGAAAATATGAATTTATCTTTGAGGAATAGCTTTTAGGATTTGTTAATGAATTGGAATTTGGGATCAAAGGAAAAAGGAAACCAGACTGAGTTCTAGGTTTTGACTTTAATTCCTAGGAGTATGGTGATACTATTTACTGATACTGGAAAGAGGGCATATAAAATAAATGTTTTCATAGTTGGGTTTAGGTTTGGATGTGTTAACTGTTATAGACCAATGGGACAATCATGCAGGGATGTCTTAAAAGGCCAACTTGCTTGACTATTACAAGACACTTCCATTGTCTATCTCATACTACACATCCAGCTAGGTGGCTAGGTTAGGGATCCGCAAGAAAAGAAGCAGTGACTCATGGCAATCCAAACATCTTGGTAGCTAATTTGCAAGTTTTTCCTGAAAGTTTATTACTGGGCTCAGAGAACCACGGTGGACATTCCTATACTACATTCTAAGATGTCTCTAGAAACATGTGGTTAATAAAAAAGTAGTTCCCAGAACAGAGTTATATTTGGCCAAAAAACAATTCCAACTACATCTTCTATGTGGTATATAGATAGAATATGGCATTCCAAGAAGAAGGAATACAATCCATTTGGGAAATATTTGCTAGACATATGCTACCTCTACTGCAGATTCTGGTTCATAGATTTATAGCTGTAAGATGTGCAACAATTGGTTTTGCCCCTGACCTAAAGGCATGCAAATTATCAAGGCAGTAGAGCAGCAAATGCCTTGAAGAATTATACCACTTTTTGTAACAGTTTTTTTCCTCCTTGGAGAATTGTTTTTTTCTTCAACATTCTTATTTTAAGCATTCAGGTTCCTCAAAACCTCACCAAAAACAGGACATAGAAGAAACCATGCCCATAAATGAGTCGTTAAATATTTATTGTAAAGTTACAATTCACAACTCTTAAATTTACAAAGTATCAAATAGGTAGCCTTTGTTAGGGAATATTTTGTCTATTAAGGACCACTGGCCTACACATAAAAATTAAAATGATTTCAGAATTAAAATAATTAAGATCGTTTTGTGTTGTATAAATTTTCTTTTAAGGAAGAGAGCTACAAATTTTAATTATATGCCTTTAAAGTTAAGAACTACAAACATAAAATTATCTTCTACAAATATGAATATATAAAATGTTCCTTTTTAAAATTCCATGTCATGATATCAAGAAATGGGGTAAGCGTGGAGGTGAGTGAGGAAAAGAAGCAAAAGAAAATCAAAGAAAGAGACAAGGAGGTAAAAGAATAATTGATTATGAGGGGAGAAAGAGACAGGAGAAAAAAAAGAGATAGACATGCAAAAAAAAAAAAAAAAGAAAGACATATGCATATAAAGAAACAGAAAACTGGGCAGAGAAAGAGTGGGAAAAGAAAATGAAAGCAAAAAAGCAAGAAAGAGACAGGGTGGTGATCATGAGGTAAATAATTCTACTCATACCCTGCAGTTCACTGTGGACTTCAAGTATTATTTCCAATTAGCACTGTCCTTTGAAATAAGAAGTCACTGTTTAGCCACTGTTCACACTCTCAATTTCTACTGACTTTCTGCCTTTCTTCCAATGGCACTGATAGTCAAATCAACCCACTAAAGGAAAACTTTCCTTGGGCTACTGTGGTAGTGGTGAGAACAATATTATCTGGGAGTAAAAAAAATCAAGTTAGTGGCCAGTAGCCCAAAGACCAGAGATCACCCAGTGCAGTCAAGGATAACAACACTGTAGGCATATATTGATGCTTAAGGACCAAGAATGATTTATAATCACCAGAAGTCCCCCTCATAGGCAAATTGTGCTTCAAAATGGATTGAAAACCACTTCCCCCAACTATTTAAACACCTCTTTTGAGATATTACTTAGTTTTTTAACAGGAAATTCATTTAGTGTTTTCTGATGTATCCAATCTACATAAGGATTGGCATACTGTGATTTTTGTTGCTTTATAGCCAGACCCATCAGATTTCTTTTAAGATTTCTTTTGTTTATTTTAAATTGGAGTCCCCTGGTATGTTTCTAACTCTACCATTTGGGGCAAGTCAGCTTGAGCATGTCCCAAATTATATATCTCTTCCCTCTCTTATTCCTACTCTTACGTTTAACAGGGATCACATTTCAGTTAAATTTCAACACTTAAGAATAACTGTGTATTAATTACAGAAAAGAAAGGCAGAGTTAGAGAGAGAGAGAGAGAGAGAGAGAGAGAGAGAGAGAGAGAATGAGATCTTTTATCTGCTGGTTCACTCCTCAAATGGTTGCAACAGCCAGGGCTGGGCCAGGCTGAAGCCAGAAGTCAGGAGCTTCTTCCGGGTCTCCCATTTGGGTACAGGAGCCCAAGCACTTGGACCATTTTCCCCTGCTTTCCCAGGCCCATTAGCAAAGAACTGGATCAGAAGTGGAGCAGCTGGGACTCGAGGTGGAGCCCATGCAGATGCTAGCGCTGTAGGTGGTGGCTTAACCTGGTATGCCACATTGCCAGCACCCCTCCCCCCCATCAAATTCTTTTAGAGTGGCCTTCTCATGATGGAGATTTATTCCTGTAAGTGTTCTCTTACTGGATGATAGATCTGTTACCTTCTGGAAGCTCCCCGAGCTAAATTCATTACCAAACTATGGTCTCCCCTAAGCTATAAATCTCACACAACTCCACCTCATATACACACTAATCTATTTCCAAGACCATTCCGCCTCATGGAAGTAGAGCAGAAATATTGGGACACACTAATACCAAGAAACAAGGAAGAATTCTTTTGAAAGTCAAGGAAGCAGCCATGTCCTCTAATGAAACCGAAAAGTAATCACCATTGTCTATATTCAGAGCAATAACACAAACTAAAAGGATGGAGGGCGTTAATATCAACAGCAACTCACTGACATACGTCTCATTTCTTACCAGACTGTCTAGCTTGTTACTGCATCAAAGACCTAAAGGTTTTGTTTGTAGGATCTTTCCAAGTAACCTTAGAGTTTGGGTTCTTCACATAAACTAGCTCAACTCAGCTGTACTCTGGAAAAGTAAGCTCAACTCTGTGAACTATTTCTTGCAGTTAGACAGAACAACTGGATTCTTACAGCTAGGCTTACTCATCAAGAGACTTTGAAGAATCTTCCTTCTCAGCATCAAGGCAGAATAAGAGGCTAGATGACATACTGTACCGAACACTGCCTTTGTCTTTGTGTCCTTTGGTCTAGATTACCAGAAAAGAATGCTCTCTTTAGAGTTTCCTTTGCTAAGCCTGAAAGAGAAAATACACCAGATTCCCTCAAGTATCATGACCTATTTACTACTTCCTATTTACACAACCAAAAGGGGCTCTTCCTAACAAAATAACATCTACTTCAACACTAACATAGAAATTAACTATAATCTTACATCTATTTTATGACCATATACTCTCTTTGATCTTCCCCTGGCTTATCTACATAATACTTTTTAACAACTTTACATCTCAACTGGAAAATTTTAAAGTAGATTTTTTTAACTTACTATACATATTTACTAACTTCTTGAAAAGATACAGTAAGAGTACACTTACTAGAATTCTTTGTCCTTCTTTCCCTCTTCTCTACCTTTCTCTTCTTCAAGATTTGGCAATGTATAGAAGAAAAACTACAGTCAGTATACTAATTGGATAAAGCTTTTGGAGCCATATAAACCTGGCTTTCCATTCTTGGTCTAGTTATTCAACTTTTCTTTCCATTGATCTAGTTATTCACCCTTCAGAGTTTGAGCACTGTCTACCTTACGGAATGTCATGAAGATCCAAAGAGATGTCGAAATTCTTAAGCCCAGTGGATGACAAATTGGTAATACAAGTAAAATTTGTGTGTTACAAGTTCCCATGAGATCCAGATTTTAAATCACAGAAACACTATTTCCTGAATGTCCCTGATAATAAGAATTTCTTATGACATAAATTAAAAACACAGTTTTCTTGTTTTTATACCAGACGTGATGAATCAGAAATGCCAAGATTTGGAAGCTAAGGAACTGCATTTTTAATAAACACACTCCTTCTGATTCATATCACCAGAAAAGTTGTGGAAACACTGATATAAGCTATCAATTTTTGTTGTATTACATAGCTACAGGAAAAAATTAGGACAAAGTAACACTATTTTACAAATTTAATTTTTAGCATAAACAACTTCATTATGCTCCTAAATTACTCAGTTGTATATCTTAATTGAAATTCACACCAAATATTTAAACTTTTAGTTTATCTGTAGATTCCACAAAACAGTCAAATTTCATTCTCATCAGTGAATAAAAGGACTGCTTGTGGCTTTATCTGACTTAGAATCTGCAGAATAATAGTCCAGAATATTGTAAAGCACTTTGGTAATGTACAGTACTACACAAATGTTTATTATACTAATTATTAACTATGATAATTATAATAATGGTCTACACCTACAAGACTTGACTCGTGAGTTAAGCAGCATGTTAATATGCTATTAACAAATCTCTAAGCTTCTCAGATATAAAGCTTGAAATATTATGCATAAAACAGCACAAAATTCTTCTTGCTTGAGCCCAAATTACTTTTTATTCTTTCTTTTTTTCAGAAAACAAGACCACCCAATGGATCTCTACCTAAATGCACATTTTAGGTTATACTTTATAGTGTGTTTGGATACCTTTGTATGTTTTACCTGTTTGGCATCCAGATATACATTTAATACTTCATTCAAAGATGACAGTATGAATGCCAGTTATTCTTTTTGTGTATTGTATGTGGCAGGGACCCACAGAAATGAGAAAATGAATGGGAAAAGGATTGGATAGATCAGTGTAACACCAGCAGCTCCTTCCAAATGAATAATATCCAAAAAGGAACATTTACTGCACTCCTATGAAGAGACAACTACTGTCCTATTGACTTGAACATAGCTAGTAACTGCTATTAGTTCACTATTTGCAGTTTGGCCTGTGAGCCCTATGACCAGCTACAGGGGTGGCACTTGTTGGTGACTATAGATACTTTTATGTTAAAAAAAAAAAAAAAAAAAAAAGCTAGGCCATAACTATCACATTGTGGTTGATGCTCTATTTTAGAACTTCCTCTGAGTCTTCCATTTTATGTTTATGCCTATCTCATGTCAATGAAACAGAAAAGATGATTGTTTATGTTGCAGTCATCCAGTGGAATTAGTTTGAGATGAATATGCTTTAGGCTATTGAACCAGACATTAGACACTATCTAGAATCTAGATTATACCATTAGGTTTTGATTATAAGTTGCTTTCACATTATTCTTTAGTTTTTTCTTGTAAAATATCTTTGTTCTCTAGCTAGAACCCTTCTCTATTTTTTTCCTATAACATAATGCATGGAATAAAACTATACATGTGGAAATTACTGAAATATGGACACTATATTGAATTCATATGCATATTACTGCACTAAAGGATCTTGTTGATGACTCTTCCTCTTCATTTAATATTCAGTAAGTGACATTAATGAGAAAATTTCTACCACTTAAATATTTTATATATACTGTTTTTGGAAGGTCTGAAGCTGCCAGCCAAATGAAAGTCTAAACAGTTACATTGTATTGAGTTGGGTTTAAGTATTTTTTTCATAATCTAGGAGAATTAGAAAATACAGGAAGTATATATAAAAGTCTAAAACAAAGGATTTTGGTTACTTTTACTTTTACAATGTATATATTCTATCTAACTGCCATGCATTTGTCTATATTTTCTTTGGAGTTATCCTTTTTTTCTTTTCATTGTTAACATTTTGTTTTGTAACTTTAATCTTTCAGTCTTGCTTTTATGCAAGCACACAATTTTCCATTAAAATGTGAGTGCATAATTCTATTGACTTTATAATCATAATACTTCTTCTTATAAGGATACTCATTTTTGGTTGGATAGATAGCAATTGCAGGCAAGGTGTGAAGATAGGGTAATGTCTAAAGAGAGACAGTGGGACCAGTATTGTGACATAGTGGGTTAAGCCGGCATCCCATATGAGTGCCAGTTCGAGTCCTGGCTGCTCCTCTTCCAATCCAGCTCTCTGCTATGGCTTGGGAAAGCAGTAGAAGATGACCCAAGTACTTAGACCCCTGCACCCACCCACTTGGGAGACCTGAAAGAAGCTCTGGCTCCTGGCTTCAGATAGGCCCAGCTCCAGTGGTTACAGCCATTTAGAGAGTAAACCAGCGGATGGAGGACCTCTCTCCCTCTCTCTCCCTCTCTGCCTCTGCATCTCTGTAACACTGCCTTTCAAATAAATAAATAAATCTTTAAAAAGTAAAAAAATAAAAAAATAAAGGGAGACAATATTGGATGAGGATCTTGGAATTATTTTTCAGTTTCATAAAGAAGATGCTGCTGCTTGCCATTTTGATTTAAATCTCTTATAGGGGTACAGATAATGTCTTTTACAGCAGTTCTTCTCAGACTTCAGAATACCTTAGAACTGTAATCCAAAAAGCTTGTTTAAAAATGTAGAAAATTCCCAGATGAATTTTTAGTGATTTGGACTTGATAACCAGGCATTTTCTCATTTTGATTAACCAGCATTTAACCTCATTATCAAAATGATAATGAGGGCCGGCACTGTGGCTGGCCTGAAGTGCCAGCATCCCATATGGGCCCCGGTTTGAGACCTGGCTGATCCACTTCCAATCCAACTCTCTGCTATGGCCTGGGAAAGCAGTAGAAGATGGCCCAAGTCCTTGGGCCCCTGCACCCATGTGGGAGACCTGGAAGAAGCCCCTGGCTCCTGGCTTCGGATCAGTATAGCTCCGGCAGTTGTGGCCAACTGGGGAGTGAACCATCAGATGGAAGACCTCTCTCTCTCTCTCTACCTCTCCTCTCTCTGTGTAACTCTGACTTTCAAGTAAATAAATAAATCTTTAAAAAATGATAATGAAAATGATAATTATATGAAAATCACCAGAATCTCCCCTTTGAGGAATCTCTCTCTCCCTTTGTGTACAGTCTTAGGCAGAGGGACTTGAGTATGGCTTTAGGTTTGATCATTTGAAGGCTATTTTTCAGAATTTTCTCTATAGCAGTGATGCAATGACAAGGTTAGAACTTGGGATAGTGACTGTCAGCATGCAGACCATCATTCCAGCAGTCTGATTTTTGTTGTGGTCCTTCTAAAGGTTCCTTAGTTCCAATTTCAGGTCAATTTTGTGAATTCTTGATGTCCTTCCAGTGAAATTCTTCTTTGCCCATGGTAGCCCAAATTTGTTTATGTTACTTACAACCCAGAACTATAACTAACATAATATAACTATACTATGGTATAGAAACTCACATTTTTCATAAATTCTCTAAGTGATTCAAATGAATCCTCAAACTTTCTACGTGCTCTGAAAAATCCTATTCTATTAGAAGTTAAGTATCCTAATTAGCACTTGGTATCATGGTAGAAGGCACAAATAAATGCATATTAGATTAAATAATTGATAGATAAATGATGAATTCCTTATAAAATGGGCTGACCTTGGGGTTGTGGTGTGTTGTAGTAAGCTAAGCCTCTGCCTGAGGTGCTGGCATCCCATAAGGATACTGGTTCATGTCCTGGCTGCTCCTCTTCCAATCCATCTATCTGCTTATGATGTGGGAAAGCAGTGGAAGATGGCCCAAGTGCTTGGGCCCCTGCATCCATTTGGGAGACTCAAAGGAAGCTCCTGGATCCTGGCTTCAGATAGGTTCAGCTCCGGCCTTTGCAGCCATTTTGGGAGTGAACTAGTGGATGGACTACCTCTCTCTCTGTCTCTCCCACTCTCTGTAACTCTACCTATCAAATAAATAAATGAAATCTTTAAAAAATTAAAAAATAAATATTTTTTTTTAAATGGGCTAATCTCAGGTCTACTAATAGACTTTTGGCAAGTAAATATAGGGATGCTTGATGTAATTTTCTAGAGTTTTCTTGTTAGTACATATGTAAGTTTTAATTCATAATGGTTGAAAATCACAACATAGATTAGAAAGGACAAAATAAGCTGGAATTAATTAGAAAGAATTTATGTCAGAATCTTGCCAGTAATGAGTGAATAAGATTATATATTATAGGTGTGTCCATAGGTTTTTGTTTGACTTTGATCTTTTTCTTTCTGAATGGTGGTATGGATCTTTGGAGTATTTGTACATTTCTTCAGAACTTTATACACTAAAGAAAAATAAACTTACATCAACATCTAATTAAAACTTTTTCTTATTTATGTTGGTTGAAAAGTGTACCAGTAGGTAATAGATAATTTTATTTCACATTGGTGCTGACTTCTTCAAATGGCAGGGCAAAGGCCATGCTGTAATTACTTTTCTTTGTGATTCCCTTAGTGTTTTAAGAAGTCTTTATTAGTATTGATGAAAAATCTTTGTAAGCATTTCCTTTCATATACAAGTAGAGTCCTCTTTATTCATCATAAGTCCTCAGGAAATGTGGAAAACTACCTGTATTTTCCCAAAACCTAGGATTAAGTGACGGATATCTCTGGTTAAGTTGGCCATAGTTCCCCACTACTAATTTCTCAATCTTTTTAATTTGAGAGGCAGGGAAAAGTGGTAGGATAGACACTTGGCTTAAGAGTTTGAGCTCTGGTTCTGCAGCAATCCAACTGCAATTATTGACTTGTTTGTCTTTTCCTATTACTTGGACAGGGATCGTGTTTCATTTGCCTTCTTGTGCCTACCACCTGGCACATAGTTAGCTCCCAACTAATGTTTATTTAATGAGGCTTGAAGGGAACCCTAAATTTGGGCAGTTCACAGTCTTTCTGGAACTTATATTTGCCATTTGTAAAGCAGACTGGTTATTCTGTAATATCATTTCCAGCTCTGGCACTCTGATTATATGATCCGTGAGTCCTGAAGGAAACTTCCCTAAGCAATCCTTTTTGTTTGGACCATTGAGAAATGGCATTGCATTGCTTCATTGTAACTGACTTCTTCATTTCTGAGTCATTCTTCCTGAAAACAGCTTCAAAGTGTCTGGAGTATTGCTGTACATTGAGTGGAGAACAACTTGGATAACTGCCCATTCAATAGTTACTTTTATGGTTTCATGCAGAGTTTCTACTCCATGAGGACTGCTGGGTATTCCATCTCAAGGAATTTAGTACCTATACGGTTAGATTAATTTGACTATATTTCAA
Source organism: Oryctolagus cuniculus (assembly GCF_964237555.1). Classification (NCBI taxonomy): domain Eukaryota; kingdom Metazoa; phylum Chordata; class Mammalia; order Lagomorpha; family Leporidae; genus Oryctolagus; species Oryctolagus cuniculus. Next base: position 77,185,727 of record NC_091432.1, on the reverse strand, counting down.
CAAATTTGTTGGTTACCTAATAACAGTTCAGAATGACTCAGATAATGGAATGATAGGCTACCTGCAATTTTTTTTAAAGATTTATTTATTTATTTGAGTTACAGAGAGAGAGAAGGAGAAGCAGAGAGAAAGAGGTCTTCCATCTGCTGGTTCACTCCCCAAATGGCTGCAACAGCTGGAGTTGCACCGATCCAAAGCCAGGAGCCAGGAGCTTCTTCGGGGTCTCCCACATGGGTGCAAAGGCCCAAGGACTTGGACCATCTTCTACTGCTTTCCCAGGCCACAGCAGAGAGCTGGATCAGAAGTGGAGCAGCTGGGATTCCAACCGGAGCCCATTATGTGATGCTGGCAGTACACAAGGTGGCCATATCTGCTATGCGCCAGCGCCAGCCCCTACCTGTAATTTGAAATCATCGGGGAGACCAGAACATCTCTCCATCTGTAACATCTTGTAGCTTTTATTTATCCTTTCACAGTAGAGAAATTTTGCTTGAAGAATCATGAAACATAAGGGCTGGAATTATAACATCAATACTGTAGGAGGTTAGAGTGGGAAAGGTCTAAAGTTTGTTGTGAGGGCCCTCAGTGGCCATTGAAAAGGGTATAGTGAGGTGAGAGAAGACATCCAACTAGATAGGACTCTGAATTCTCCTCATTCCAGCTTCAATAATCTCAACCAAAAGCAGGAAAGTGTTCTGAATAAGCTTGTAACAAGTTTTTCTGCTTCTAACTAAAATTTTTACCTATCAGTCTAGTCCAACATTTCATTCATAGATAAAGAGGTTCAAGAGGTTAAGAGATTTGCTCTTGAAAGATCTCTTAGACTGGTCTTAATTTTCAAAAAAGATTTTCAGAAAAAAGAATGTCACAAACAGAGCTGAAGGTACAAGTAGAAAAACTTGCAGTACTAGAATGCTTAGCTTTTTAATTTACAAGGCACTGATCTATGCATATAATTTTATCTACACAGCAGATTTGTGAAGTAAGCAGTACAGATATTACTAACAGTAGTCCAACCCTGGACTACTTAGTTTCAGACTCTACTTATGCAAGCGAGAAATTACTAGAGAATATTGATGCAGGGAAAAGATAAGTGCCATGTGAAATACTCTAGTCTGGACTAGGACTCAAGACTTCAGACCTTAAACCCAGCACTTTTTGTATTACAACATTATAAACTAAAGACATGACAAATCAATGTGTCAGCATGTCTTAGAGGCATGAGTTATTAGCGGGTAAAGGATTCACACACATTATGGTACCCGAGGACTTGATTTGGCAATTGTGTACATTCCCCAAAAGTCATCCCATGCTATCATTGCTCACAGTCTGAATCACACACACTGTTCCCATTAGGGAAACACTTGAGCATATTCTTTCATGTACTATTTTAGCAACATTAATTTGCTAATTATAAAGGCAAAGTGATCTTATTAGATCATAAGGAAACCTGCCTTTTGCTTTTGGCAGGTTTTTGAGCTGGCTAAAAATCTTTGCTATTGTAAGAATTTATTTATCCAAAATGTTTAATGTGTAAGAACACTGTAAGTTTTCTTCTGTGTTAAGGTCTAATTTGATCTTCTGTATATAAAGAGAATCGAAAATGAATCTTGATGTGAATGGAAGGGGAGAGGGAGTGGATAAGGGGAGGGTTGCGGGTGGGAGGGACATTATGGGGGGGAAGCCATTGTAATCCATATTCTGTACTTTGGAAATTTATATTCATTAAATAAAAGTTAAAATAAATAAAAAAAATTATAATCTTACAAATAGGACTAAAATACAATAATAGAGTGATACATTTTAGAAATTAGATTGTGAAAATGAGAGAACATTTGAATAGAGAAACTAGGCTATCTGGGAGATTTGTGTGGTCCTTTTCAATGTAATGTATAAACCAGTTGGAAATTTGAGGTTAAAACTCACATTTGGCTGGTTTGCCTTTCTTGATTCTCTAAGAAAAGGTCCTGAGGACTTTCAAGGTATGCAATTAATGAGCTGTATAAAGTATAGAGAAATCATTTATACTAATTTCAAAAATAAAACCCAGCATTTTAAATTAGGCCATATGTGGAGAATATAAGCTTATTATTTGAGAAATTGCCACAATATTCTTAAACTGAGGTTAACTGACAAGTCTTTTGTCCTTGAAGAAGCTAATGTAGGTAAGGTCAGATCTTTTTCTTTATTTTTTCCTAGAAGAGAACAATATATGCAGATCCTAATAGATCATACTGTCTTTTGGAATTACATACAAATGAGAAAGATGGAGAACTACAAATAATAATTCCTTAAACAAGATATAAATTCATTTCTCACTTGCATAAGTAAAGACTGGAACTAAGTAGTCCAGGGTTGGTATGACTGTTCTACAGTTACCACGGACGCAGACTCTTTGCACCTTGTTGCTCTGCCCTTAGGATGTGGCTTCTACCTAATGGCCCAGAAGTGTTGCTCAAGCTTCAGCTATAAACTGAAGCCTCATCTAGTCCATTCAACCAAATTCAGTGGGAGTTGGGTTATTTCCAGCTTAAATGAAGGAGACAGAGATGAAGAAGGCTGCATGATCTCCTCTAGGGAATTTTCCAGGAAATTCAAAAGGACAATTTAGCTACAATCTCATTGATTTTAGGATTTAGTCATATACCTACCTACATAACTAATGCCAAAAGGAAGCATTGTGTAGCTAAAATCAAGGTCCTGAGAAAGTATTTGGCACAGCAGTTAAGCTGTGGGACACTGGTAACCCATATCAGCGTGTCTGGGTTAGAGTCTTGTCTCCATTATCAATTCTAGCTTCCTGCTACTGCATAGGTTGCTGCCACCCACCTGGGAGACCCAGACTGAGTTCTGACCTAACCCTAGTTCTTGAGGGCATTTGGGGAGTGAATCAGCAAACAGATTTCTTTCTGTCTCTTTCTTTAAAAAAAAAAATTATTTATTTTATTTGAAAGGCAGAGTTTACAGAGGGAGAGGGAAAGACAGAGACTGAGAGGTCTTCCATCTGCTGGTTCACGCTCCAAATGGCCACATCAGCCAGGGCTGGTCCAGGCTGAAGTCAAGAACCATGAGCTTCATTTGGGGTCCCATGTGAGTGGCAAGGACTTGGGTCATCTTCCACTGCTTTCCTAGGCCATTAGCAGGGAGCTGGATTGGAAGTGGAGAGCCAGGACTTGAACCAGCGCCCATATGGGATGCTGTGCTGCATGTGGTGGCTTAACACACTATGCCATAGCACCAGCCCTTAACTGACCTTTTAAAATAAATTTTTTCCCCTGAGAACTGAGAATAATTCCTCATTCTCGGGGTTGTACTGAGGAATAAATGAAGTAATATATAGCTGCTGTGCTTGACACATAGAAGGCATGCAAAAGCTGGTTGTAATTACTGTAATTATTATTAATTATTGTGCTATTTCTGGGAGTTGATGAGGTTCCACATGATGCTTTGGAGAGTGCACATAAAATAAGAGCAATGCATATATAGTGCTTGCTATGATCTGTATGCAGTTCTCAACACTTTATTCAATAAGACAGGTGTTTTTAAGCACCACAACCATCGTTCAAAGTAGTTATTGTTATCTCCCCAGTTTTACATATGAGGAAACTGAGGCCTGGAAGGGATGATTAGCTTGCCCAAGATTACACAGCTATGTGGCAAAGTTGAGATGTGAAACCTAAGCACTGTTTCTATGGAGTCTGTGCTCTCTGTTAAACTAAATCATTACAATAACTGTTTAATCTATGAATCATACAAAAACTAGAAAGAACTTTCTGACTTTTAGTGATTAACTTTTGGTGTAGTAGTACAATCCTGCTACCTGGGCAAGGTGGCCTCATGTTGGGCCTTGTGCCCAAGACAAAATACAAATTCACATTTGTTAAATAACACGGGGGCACCTCTGGCACTTGAGAGCTGGCTCTCGGCATTGACACAGTGTGTGCATAGGTATCCAAGTTCATGCTTACCAGCATTCAAGCCCCAGCGAAATGATTCTGTACATCTTTTGTATCACGTTCTTAAGTAAAAAGACACCTGTGTCTAAATGCTGTGAAGTCCTATGGATTGTGTCACTGCCAGATTTAAAGATGAACACCAGCAATTCGGGAGGATTTGAATAACAGTAGCACCCAGGTAGAAGAAAAGGCTAACTTTTTAGATCCTTCCTCTCAGATCAAATGTGTGTAACAGAGTTTTGCAAAATACAATATCATTTCCCAAGGTACAAAGTATTCATTTTGTTGTTTTTCTTCTCATTTTGTTTTCAGAATGCTCATGAACTAGTATTTTATTTGCAATAGTTGATAATTTTTAAGAAAAGTAAATCAATTTTCAAAACATTTTATTTCGGGGCCAGCACTGTGGTGTACAAGGCTAAGCCTCCACCTGCAGCACTGGCATCCCATGCGGGTGCTGGTTCGTGTCCCTGATGCTCCTCTCCTGATCTAGCTCTCTGCTATGGCCTAGGAAAGCAGGATAAGATGGCCCAAGTCCTTGGGCCCCTGCACCCACGTGGGAGACCCGGAAGAAGCTCCTGGCTCCTGGCTTCGAATCAGTTCAGCTCCAGCTGTTGTGGGCATTTGGGGAGTGAACCAGCAGATGGAAGACCTTTCTCTCTGTCTCTACCTCAGTCTGTCTGTAACTCTGCCTCTCAAATAAATAAATAAAAATCTTAAAAAAATTTTTTTGTTTCCCTTTTGATTTAAGTTTTTTATATTCAATATTATAATTTTTTCTCCTTTTTTAATTTAAAAAGATAAATTTAAGTACTTTGGAAAAACCATTTTCAAAGATAAAATAACTTTAATTTTATAATTTTTTACATCTACTTTACATTTTTCATGGAAAATATATTTGAACACTTTGGATATAATTACATTTTGTTTTTTAATCTTCTAGGGCATTGAGAATAAATGTAAGTTAAAGACAAGATAGAAACAGGAAATATAAAAGTGAAATTTAGGAAAGAAAAAGGGAAAAAGAAAATTTGTCAAGGTAGAATAACAGGCCAAAAGTCTGATTGCTTGATACATCTGACTTAAATATTTAGATATATGCTGTGTGGTCCTCTGTGCATCATCTGTCCCTACCCACCACAGGGGACCTCACCTTTCAGGTGAAGTCTATGCACAGTTGCCAAAGAAGGGCTTTTGGCCCTAACTTGTTTTTATGCCTGTCTAATATAATAGTAGATCAGTTGCCTCACAAATGAAGAGAAGTCACAAACTAATAGCAAAAAACGGCAGCATGTTTCTAAATTATGAATAACTGAAAAGGATTGAATGATAGGTTTACAAGTTTTAAGTACTTTATGGTTTTCTTGGGGAAAAGAGTCCATGTGGAACATCTCTATACTGTGCCCTGAAGTAAAGAATGATTATTAAAACAAAATGATCTTCAATGAGGAAAAAAGAAAAGCATATTATTTCTATTAATCTGGTCAATGAAATAAATGATGTATGATACTCACGTAATGTGTCCCAGCAGAAATGTTGAAGGGAGAAGATTCAAAACAATTAAAAGATGTGGTCCTGCCAGCAAGGATTTTGCAATCTAAGTTATCCAATTGAAGAGATAAGCAATGTATACTGGAAATAGTTAGAGAACATATACTCAAAGAACAGTGAACTGTGAGGTCTAAGCAAGTGTTATCGAGGAAAGGCTGGTATGATCTTCATTCATTCGGCAGGAGGCACTTCATAGATGAGCACTGGAGCGAGACTGATGATAATCTCTGGGATGTAGTTGGGAATGTCCTTACAGGTCTAGAGAAATCACATGATCTATAAACCACATTGTAGACAAAATGCCACCTCTCTGTCTCCTTTGTTTCCTATGAAAGAATATGTGAATATGACCTTATATGGAAAAAGGGCCCTTTCAGAGAAATTAAGGATAGGTACATGAGATCATCTCAGATTCCAGGTAGAGATGGCCAAGGGGAAAATGTAGCAGAAAAGGGCCAGTATTGTAGAACAAGGGGTTAAACCTCTGCCTGTAATGTTAGCCAGTTTGAATTCTACCTGTTCTGCATCTGATCCAGCTCCCTGCTAATGCCTCTGGGAAGTAAGCAGTAGATGGCCCAAGTCCTTGAGCCTTACCACCACTGTGGGGGACCCAGATGGAGTTCCTGGCTCCTGGATTCAACATGGTGCAACCCTGGTTGTTGTGACTATTTGGGGGAGTGAACCAGCAGAAGGAAGATATTTCTCTCTTTCTCTCTCTCTCTCACTCTGCCTTTCAAATGAATAAATAAATTTCTTTTAAAAAAGGAAGAAAGAAAATAGAGAAGATAATAGAATTATTGTAGGTAGAAGCCAAGGAACACCTGAATCTAGAAGAAGGGGTTCTCCCCTGGTACCTTTGGAGGGCAGGCAGCCTGAGCAACACCTTGTTTGAAACTTCTGGCCTCTAGAACTGTGAGAGAGTAACTTTTAATTGTTTTATGCTGCCAAATTTGTGGTGATTTGTTATAAAACTCAAGGAAACCAATGCAAAGCACATACAAATATATTTTTTAAAGCTTTATATTACCTGAAATCTCAAAAGTTAGTGGCTTAAAACAATATTTCACAGTTTCTAGTAGCTAGAAATTTGGGAATCGTTAAACCAGGTGCTTCTGGCTCAGGGTCTCCCATGAGGTTGCAGTCAAGACGTTGGTCAGTCTTCTGAAGGCTTGCCTGTGGTACTGGAGGTTCTGCTTTCAAGACTGCTCATTCACAAGGCTGGCAAGTTAGTGCAGGCTGTTGGCAGGAGGTCTGAGTTCTTTGCCACGGGAACTCTCCACTGGACTTGTCTGAGTGTTCTCTTAACATGGTGGTTGATTTCTGCCAGAGAGAGTGAGCCAAGAAAGAGCAAAGTGGAGGCTGCACCATCTTTTATGATCCTAGCCCTAGAAGTCACACATCAATTCCTCAGTATTCTATTAGTTGTACAGGTCATTACTACTTATTTGTAAGGGGACTATAGAGGGAATGAATACCATGAGGTCAAGATCCTTGAGACCTATCTTGGAGACTGGCTAGCATAAATCCCAAAATTTTCTGGGTATTTCCAGAGACAAAATATTTTCTACACAGTCATCTGAACATCTGTATCTGGAGCCATAGTATTAATCAAATACTCTTTGAAATGAAAGACTTCAATTACTACAAGTTATTCAAATATTTAGTTATGTTTACTTTCATACTCTGAGCTGAACCATATGAAATTTGCTATATTTGTGAGTGATAAAATTATCTAATGTTAGCAATTTCATATTTTCAAGCTAATATATAAAGATGGGATTATAAACTAAGACATATTATATATATATATATATATTTAAAAAAACACTTATTTATTTACTTGAGAGGTAGAGTTACAGAGAAGGGGAGAGACAGAGAGAAAGGTCTTTCATTTGCTGGTGCACTCCCTAAATGGCCACAATGGCTGGAGCTGGGTCAATCCAAGGCCAGGCACCAGGAGCTCCAGGTATCCATGTGGGTTCAGGGGCCCCATATTCTACTGCTTTCCCAGGCCATAGCAGAGAGCTAGATCAGAAGAGGAGCAGCCAGGATATGAACTGGTACCCATATGGGAAGCCGACGCCACAGGCGGAGGCTTAGCCCACTAAACCACAGCACAAGCCCCTAGGTAAATTTTTAAGAAGTTATAAATATATGGGCAGGCATTGTGGTGCAGCAGCTTAAGTTGCTGCTTGCAACACCACATCCCATATCAAAGTGCCAGTTCAAGTCCTGCCTGCTCCCCTTCCAGTCCAGCTCCTTGCTAATGTTCCTGGGAAGCAGTGGGTAATGCCTAAGTACTTGAGTTCTCACACCCATTGCCAGGAATGAAGTTTCTGACTCCTGGCTTCAGCCTGGCCCAGCCCTAGCTGTTATGACTATTTTGGGGAGTAGTAGTTGGAAGACCTCTTTCTGTCACTTTCCCTTTCAAATAAATAAATATTTTTTAAATGTTGTAAATATAAAAATACTTTTCTTTCAAAGGATTAGTTAATCCAAATTTTAAATGAAATAGGATAAACTATCCCTTGCACTCTGGTTATTTGAAATGTCCCTGTAGTTTTGATGTTTCCATGAAGTTCAGTCCAGGAGCCAAAGGATGTGTGACAGATACTCTGAGAGGACAACAAATCAGTAATTGACCATCCCTGGGATCAACTTCCGTCATCTATAAGTGAAGAAATTGGAGTAGGTGACACCTAAATAGTGCTAAAAAGTTTAGCATGTCGGCTGGCGCCATGGCTCAATAGGCTAATCCTTCACCTGTGGCGCCAGCACACTGGGGTCTAGTCCCGGTCAGGGTGCCGTATTCTGTCCTGGTTGCCCATCTTCCAGTCCAGCTCTCTGCTGTGGCCCCGGAGTGCAGTGGAGGATGGCCCAAGTGCTTGGCCCTGTACCTGCATGGGAAACCAGGAGAAGCACCTGGCTCCTGCCTTCGGATCAGCGCGGTGCGCCGGCTGCAGCACGCCAGCCACAGTGGCCATTGGGGGGTGAACCAACAGAAAAGGAAGACCTTTCTCTCTGTCTCTCTCTCTCTCTCACTGTCCACTCTGCCTGTAAAAAAAAAAAAAAAAAGTTTAGCATATGCTTATATACAACATATGAACCTTAGAAATTCCTTTCTTAAACTAATTGTAAAAATTGCATACCTAGTTGAGATCTATGAAATTCTCTTCAACTTAATATTTATTTATTAATGTATATATCAATAGCTAAACTCAGGGTACCTAATTTTTATCAGTAGTCCAGAGAGTCTCCTCATCTTCTCAGTTCTCTCGAAAGCATAGGCTGCCCTTCAGTAAATCATTTTACTTAATTTGATTTGCTATATTTGACAACATTTTTTGCGTCCACATATTTTTCTTGTGCCAAGTACTGCATTTTTCATTTCCTACTGAATGAGGACAAACTGTACATCCCCTGCCGTGTCCAGGGCAGAGTTGGCTAAATGTCAACTATGTTAATTGGTATAGAGAAAACAGCAGCCCTATTTTTATCTGATTAAAAATCCCCACAAACATTCTCCTCTAAACTAAAGCTATGTCAGTACAAAGTGATTTAATTATAATATAAAGTTTGGCAGATGTGTCTCTCCTGCCATTATTTTACTGTAGCATGCAGAAATGTTGTTTCCTGGAATCTTCCAGCATCTGAAATTTTAGTTCTACTTTTAGAGAATTAGAATTCAGCGCTCTAAACTTTCTCTGGATTGCCAATTGGAATGAAATATCTTTGTTGTGAAATGATATGTTTAAACAAAAGATTTACTTAATAATCTATATAAAGTTACCTAAAGGATAGTTTGAAATATTTTATTCAACTGTTAAAATGTCTACACCTTAAAAATTGCCCCAGGATGGGCAGATTATGTAATGTAATTGCTTTAGTTAATTGGGGTGTGGGAGGTGTGGGTGTGAAAGAGTAAAAGGTAATGAACTTTGATAAATTTATATGAGCAATAACAAGGTACCAGGGAAAACTTAATTTATCAGAGAGTGACTGTATCTTTAGAGCTGTTTCAAAATTGTATGCTGCCTCTTTAATGTTGGGATTTCCCAGGACTCTGTCTTTAGATCACTCCCAGGTTAACTTCATGCATTCCATGCTTTCACCAACTACTTGAATATCCATATTGTTTGGGTTATATATTTAACTCACTAAAAGCCATATTAATATCCTTTGGTAAATCTGACTGCTCTCTTCAGGTATCTCATGAGCAATGATGAGCAATGCAAAATCACCATGTCCAGGACATCTGGTTTCCATTCTAGCATGTAAGTAGCTGAAAAGTAACCCCATTCCATCTAATAGGTAAAAAAGCTGAACATACAGAAAAATCAACATTTCCTAGGTCTGTCATAAAATGAGGTCACAGGGCAAACCACTGCCCCAAAATCGAAGAAACAAACAGGCAGACAGGGATTCACAACTTACCAAAGCAGAAACTCACAAATAAAAACCTTGGCAGGAGCTAGTACAAACATAGAGAAACCTGAACTGTACGCTATGGTTTGGATATGGTTTGTTCCATAAAAACTCACGCTAACGCTTAATTCAGTGTAGCAGTATTGGGAGGTGTGACCTAGTAGAGAATATTTGAGTTTCACGGGGGTAGAACTCTCATGAACAGATTAATGTCTTTCTCTGGTGACTTCTCGCTCTAGTAGGACTGGATCAGTTATGTGAGAACAGGTTATTATAAAGGCTACCTCTTTGTGTTCTCTCCCTTTCACACATTCCTGCTTGCCCTTCCACTTTTTGCCATGATTTGAAACAGCAGAAGGACCTTGCTAGATTCAGCTACCTGATCTTACACTTTCCAGCCTCCAGAACTGTGAGCTAAATAAATCCTTTTCTTTATAAAATATCTAGTTTCAGGTATTCTGGTGTAGCAATAGAAATGCAGTAAGATATTATAATTGATGAACTGTTAGAGGCTCAGTGTGGACAAATGTTGAGTTAGAAATCTTCAGGAAGGCCAGCACCACGGCTCATTAGGCTAATCCTCCACCTGCGGCACCGGCACCCCAGGGTTCTAGTCCAGGTTGGGGCACTAGTTCTGTCCCTGTTGCTCCTCTTCCAGTCCTGCTCTCTGCTGTGGCCCGGTAAGGCAGTGGAGGATGGGCCAAGTACTTGGGCCCTGCACCCGCATGGGAGACCAGGAGGAAGCACCTGGCTTCTGGCTTCGGATCGGATTGGCGTGGCGCGCTGGCCGTAGTGGCCATTTGGGGGAGTGAACCAATGGAAGGAAGACCTTTCTGTCTGTCTGTCTCTCTCTCTCTCACTGTCTAACTCTGTCAAACAAAACCAAAAAAGAAAGAAGAAAGAAAGAAAGGAAGGAAGGAAGGAAGGAAGGAAGGAAGGAAGGAAGGAACTAAAAGAAACCTTCAGGAAAAATATTTTATCAGAGTGGGGATGGTTTCTTACACCAGTAATCAATTTTCCAACTCTCTAGATACCAACCAGTGTCCAACATTCTATTCTGACAGTAACTAAATGGAGTTATTATCAGACTTCACAGGTTTAAAGGCTCAATCCTACAAGAGTGCCCCCAGTTAAGATGCCAATCACCAGTTCCTATCCATCCATATTTCTGATTGATTATAAATCTTGGGTTCTCAGGATTCCTCCTCAGTTTCAATAATTTGATAGAATACCTCATTACTTAGAAAAGTACTTACTTATATACACTGCTTTATAAATGGACAGCCAGATGAAAAAATAAATTGGGCAAGGTCTGGAGGGATCTTGAGCTCAGAAGCTTCTGTCTCCATGAAGTTGGCATGCCCACCATTCCAGCATATGGATACATTCACCAATTTGGGAGCTCTCTGAATGTCATTATTCAAGATTTTTATAGAACTCATTCTCCAGGTCTCCCAATCCCTTCCCAGAAACTAATGGGTGGGACTGAAAGTTCCAACCCTCTAATCATTTTTGTGTTTCTTGTCACCAACACAATACTGAGGCCATCCAGGGCCCCCACTCTAAGGAACAGCATTAGCATTAACACAGATGTGATTGAAATGGGCTCATCATAAGTAACAAAATGCACATCTATTGTTCAGGAAATTCCAAGAGTTTTTAGGAACTATATGTAAGGAGACATGAACAAAAACCAAAATATTTTTACATTATACCACAAGCACCTAACCTGCTGGAGTTTTATCAGAACCTAATCTATCTAGGGCAAGGGGAATACACACCTCCAGCTGCCTCTAGCCATACTGTCACACCTAATAAGTGAGAAATAGAGAAATATGGGTGAATTTCACATTCCAGGGACACAGACTTGCCAAAAGATTGATATGTAATCAAAGGACTATAGAAGGCTTTAAATCATCCCAAACCTTACCACTGTATCAATAAAAAAAAAAAAAAACCTATTTACTGGAATTTCTCTCATTCAGTTCATCATGTTGGGATTTCAACAAACTAGTAGTATACAATGAATACCAAAGGACAAAAAATATTAGTTCAAAGAAAATGAAGAAGAATGAGAATCAGAGTCAGATTTTGGAATTATCAGACTGGGAATTGAAACACCTATGATTCATATGCTAAAGGACCTAATGTAAAAAGGAGACATTCAAGAACAAATGGAAAACGTAAGCTGAGAGATGGAAATTCTAACAAAGAATTAGAAAGAAATGCTGGACATAAAAAACTCCACAACAGAAATGAAGAACGCTGTCAATGGGCTTTTAAGTAGTCTGATTTCAGCTAAGGGAAGCCTCTCTGAGCTTAAGGATATGACAAAGAAAACTTTAAAAAATGAAAGAGAGAAAAAATAAGAAAAAAAAACCAGACCAGAACATATTTAAGAACTATGGGACAATTACAAAAGTATAATGTACATATAATAAGAATATCAGAGGAGAGAAAAGAGAGAAAGGAAATGATTTGAAGCATGAACAATTGAGAATTTCTCCAAATTAATGCTAAACATGAAACCATATCCAGGAAGCTCAGAGAATTTCAAGCAGGATATATGAATTCCATAAAACTAAACCCACACATATAATATTCAAGCTAAAAAAAAAAGGAAAAAAGCTTGTATGAAAACAGGGGGAAAAAATCTTACCTATAGAAGAATAAATATAGCCGGCGCCGTGGCTCACTAGGCTAATCCTCCGCCTTGCGGCGCCGGCACACGGGGTTCTAGTCCCTGTCAGGGTGCCGGATTCTGTCCTGGTTGCCCCTCTTCCAGGCCAGCTCTCTGCTATGGCCCGGGAGTGCAGTGGAGGATGGCCCAAGTACTTGAGCCCTGTACCCCATGGGAGACCAGGAGAAGTACCTGGCTCCTGCCGTCGGATCAGCGCGGTGCGCCGGCCGCGGCGGCCACTGGAGGGTGAACCAACAGAAAAGGAAGACCTTTCTCTCTGTCTCTCTCTCTCACTGTCCACTCTGCCTGTCAAAAAATAAAAAAAAATTTTTTTAAAAGAATAAATATAAAAAATTACTCCAGAAATTGTGTAATCAAGAAGAAACTGCAGTGAAATATTTAAAGAATTATTGAAAGAAAAACAAATCTACCAGCCTAGAATTCTACACCCTGCAAAATTAAAGGATAAATAAAGATGTTCTCAAACAAAATTGAAAGCATTTGGGGCTGGGGCTGTAGCATAGCAGGTAAAGCCGCCGCCTGCAGTGCCAGCATCCTGTATTGAGTCCCAGCTGCTCCACTTCTGGTCTAGCTCTCTGCTATGGCCTGAGAAAGCAGTAGAAAATGGCCCAAGCACTTGGGCCCCTGTACCCCTGTGGGAGACCCGGAAGAAGCTCCTGGCTCCTGGCTTAGGATCCGCACAGCTCCGGCTGTTGCGGTCAATTGGGGAGTGAACCATCGGATGGAAGACCTCTCTCTCTGTTCTCCTCTCCCTGTGTAACTCTGACTTTCAAGTAAATAAATACATCTTTAAAAACAAATAAAGGGATGGCAAAAGATACTCAGCACTTGGCATAGCCAGTTAAGCCACTGCTGCATAGCCAGTATCCCACGTGGGTGCCAGTTTGAGTCTCGGCTTCTCCACTTCTGATCTAGTTCCCTGTTGGTATGCTGAGGAAAATAGCAGAGCGTAGCCTGAGTGCTTGGGACCCTGCACCCAGGTAGGAGACTTGGAAGAGTCTCTTATCTCCTGGCTTCAGCCTGGCCCAGCCCTTGCTGTTGTGGCCATTTGGGGAGTAAACCAGCAGATGGAAGATCTCTCTGTCTCCCCCTCTCTGTCTCTGTAACTCTGCCTTTCAAATAAATAAATGAATCTCTCTTTTTAAAAGCAGGAATAACTATATTAATTTCAGGCAAAGAAGCATTCCATTTTTTGAGAGGGGGAGGAGATGACCTTTATTGAGCTTATCCAGCTGAGTGGAGATAATGTCTGTACAAAATCAAATGTTTGTCACTATAACTACTGCCTCATAATTAAATTTCAAGCAGTTTTTTAAAAAACAGTCAATCAAAACCTACTAATTCAGAATCATTAGCTTCTTTGAGGCTACAGTAACACTAAAATATGGTTAAGACCTGAATGCAGAAATTTGGTTGGCTGGAAAGCTAATTAAAGTTCCAACTTCCTCATATAGAATTACAAAAAGGCAAAATTATGTTTTTCATAGAGGTACAGTCCACTGGACTCACCAACACTGGACAGATATTAGAGTACTTAGAGTCCTGAATAACAAGGAATCCAAGCATCCTTTAGACAATCTTCTGTTGTCCTTTCTTCCCAATCAGAGACTTGTGGAATGACACCCCCAGCACAACTGTAGTCTTGATGGGACAGTCCGAACTCTTCATCTCCACGAATAGCAAGCTGCAAATGAGGAGGGGTAATATGCTTTACCTTTAAGTCACTTGATGAATTTCCTGCCAGTTCAAGTACCTCTGTGGTGAGGTATTCCAGGATGGCTGCACTGTACACAGCGGTAGTCACACCCACACGTCCATGGCTGGGCCTCCTAGATTTCAGGTGTCAGTGAATGTGGCCCAATGGGAACTGCAAGCCTGCTCTCTGCGAGCAGGAAACTGCATATGCACTGGCCTTTCCAGAGTCCTTCCCAGCCTCACCTCCAGCCATTTCAAATTCTGCTGAAGCTCAAACAAGCAAGGCAGAGAAAGGGCTAATCAGACACATAGTGAGGTCTTACCACCTACACTTTGTCTCACCACGATTCGAACTGCCGGAGCAGCATTCTGAAAAAGGAAATTATTAGAGATAAATAAGAGCACTACATAATGATAAAGTAGTCAGTATTCCAAGAAGACACAATAATCTTTAGTGTGTTACTAACAATAGAGCATCAAAATATCTGAGGCAAAAATTGATAGAACTGTAAGAAAAAAAAAGAGGACCGTTTTGTTATACTTGGAGATTACAACACCCTTGTATTAGGAACAGCAGACAGAAAATCAGAAAGGAATTTAACAGTATCATCCATCAACGGTATATGATTGGCATCTATAGTGTACCTTTTCCAACAACAGCAAATTATATATCCTTCTGAAACTCATATGAAATATTCATCAAAATAGACCAAATTTTGGGCAATGAAATACAACTTCACAAATTGAAATCACACAGTGTCTGTTCTCAGACTACAATGGAGCTAAACTGGAAATAAAATCAGGAAGATAGCCATATAATCCCCAAATACTTAGATATTAGACAACATACTTCTAGATAGTACACGCATCAAAGAAATTTCAAGAGAAATTTAAAATATTAAAACTAAATGCAGGCCGGCGCCGCGGCTCACTAGGCTAATCCTCCGCCTAGCGGCGCCAGCACACCGGGTTCTAGTCCCGGTCGGGGTGCCGGATTCTGTCCCGGTTGCCCCTCTTCCAGGCCAGCTCTCTGCTGTGGCCCGGGAGTGCAGTGGAGGATGGCCCAGGTGCTTGGGCCCTACACCCCATGGGAGACCAGGAAAAGCACCTGGCTCCTGGCTCCTGCCATCGGATCAGCGCGGTGCGCCGGCCGCAGCGCGCCAGCCGCGGCGGCCATTGGAGGGTAAACCAACGGCAAAGGAAGACCTTTCTCTCTGTCTCTCTCTCTCTCACTGTCCACTCTGCCTGTCAAAAAAAAAAAAAAAAAAAAAAAAAAACAACTAAATGCAAATGAAAATACAAGTTACCAAAACCTGTAGGATGAAGCAAATATAGTACTTGGAGGGAAACTGATAGCATTGAATATTTAACTTAAATAAGATGAAATATCTAAAATCAATTAGTTCCCATCTTATAGAAGTAGAAAAACAAGAGCTAATTAAATCCAAAGTAAATGGTAGATAAGAAATAATAAGAATTAGAGCAGAAATCAATAAAATTGAAAATAGAAAATCAGCAGAGAAAATCAAGAAAACCAAAAGCTGGTTCTTTGAAAAGATCAATAAAATCAATAAACCTCCAGCCAGGCTAGCTAAGGAAAAAAGAAGACATAAATTACTAATATCATAAATAAAAAATGGGATATAATCAGTGATCACATGGATATTAAAAGGTTAATAAAGAAATAGTATAAACAACTCTATACTTACAAATTGGATACTCTAGATGAAATGGACTAATTCCTTGAAAGACAGTCTGCCAGAACTCATGTAAGAAGAAATAGCTCTATTAAGGCCTAGATTTATTAAAGAAATCATATCAGGATTAGTGACTTCCCAAACAGGAAGCACCAGTCTCATGTGGATTCACTGGTGAATTTTAACAAACATTTATGGGGCTGTGCTGTAGCACAGCAGGTAAAGTCACCACCTGTAGTGCTGGCATCCCATATGGGCAACAGTTTGAGACCTGGCTGCTCCACTTCTGATCCAGCTCTCTGCTACAGCCTGGGAATGCAGTGGAAGAAGGCCCAAGTGGTTGGGCCACTGCACCCAGAAGAAGCTCCTGGCTCCTGGCTTCGGATCTGCCCAGCTCTGGCCATTGTGACCATCTGGGGAGTGAACCAAAGGATGGAAGACTTCTCTCTCTCTCTGCCTCTTCCTCTCTGTAACTCTACCATTTAAATAAATAAATAAATCTTAAAAAGAAACAAAACATTTAAGGAAGAAATTATACCAATTCTCTATAATCTCTTTCAGAAGATAGCAGAGGAAATCCTTCCTAATTCAATGTATGAGGCCAATGTTATCCTAGTACTGAAACCAGACAAAGACATTACAAGAAAACTATAGACCAATATCTTTCATGAACAAAAATGCAACCCCACACACAATATCAGCAAATGGAATCCAACTGTGGAAAATTAGAATTATACTAATGACTAAGTGAGATTTTTCCCAGGTACCCAATGCTGGCACAGCATTTGAAAATCAGCTGATGAACCATATAAACAGACTAAAGAAGAAAAAATCACATTATCATGTTAATGGACACAGAAAAAGCAACACCCACTTATGATTAAAACTCTCAGGAAACTTAGAAAGGGATGTTCTCAGGTTAATAAAGAAAAATTACAAAAATTCTATTGCTAACATCATGTGATATGGGTGAAAAATTCAAAAGTGTTTCCACTAAGATCACAAATAAGGATAATCACTATTTTTCATGATAATGGAAGTCCTAGCTAATGCAGTAAGACAGAAAAAAGAAATAAGTTATATACTTGTGAAGGAAGAAATCAAACTGGCTGTGTTTGCAGATGATATGATAGTTAACGTAGAAAAGGCAAAAGACAGCGCCGCGGCTCACTAGGCTAATCCTCCGCCTTGCGGCGCCGGCACACAGGGTTCTAGTCCCGTCGGGGCGCCGGATTCTGTCCCGGTTGCCCCTCTTCCTGGCCAGCTCTCTGCTGTGGCCAGGGAGTGCAGTGGAGGATGGCTCAAGTGCTTGGGCCCTGCACCCCATGGGAGACCAGGATAAGTACCTGGCTCCTGCCATCGGATCAGTGCGGTGCGCCGGCCGCGGCGCGCTGGCCGCTGCGGCCATTGGAGGGTGAACCAACGGCAAAGGAAGACCTTTGTCTCTGTCTCTCTCTCTCCCTGTCCACTCTGCCTGTCAAAAAAAAAAAAAAAAAAAAAAAAAAAAGGCAAAAGAACTGATAAAAAAAAAAGAAAAAAAGAAAAAAAACCTACCAAGAATTGATAAGCTGTTATAGTAAGATTGAAGGATACAATGTTAATATATAAAAGTTAATCACTTTCCCATAGACCAAGAATAAACAAATAGAATTTGAAGTTTAAAACATTATCTTTTATATTAGCAGTGCCCCAAAATGTACAATTTCTAACAAAATACATACACAGTTTTGGAGGTTAAGAATTCAAAGATCAAGGCATTGGCAGATTCAGTGTCTGGTGAAGGCCTTTTTTGGTTCACAGATTGCTTGTTATTTCACTGTCTTCACATAGCAGAAAGGGGAAAGCTAATTCAACTCATGAGGACTCTATTCTCTGGACCTAATCACTTCCCCAAGGCCCCATCTCTTTGGGAGTTAAGATTTCAACATATTAGTTTTGGGGAGACATAAACATTCAAACCACAGCAAAACTAAATATTAAAACAAAACTATACAACTTCTATAAGACAATATCGGAGAAAACCCAGATGACCTGAGCTATGGTGATTACTTTTTTAGATTCAACACGACAGGCATTCATTATCTATGAAAGAAAGAATTGTTGTTTTGTTCTTAATTAAATTTAAAGAGCCTTTGCTATGTTAAAGAAAACGTTAAATAGAAGAAGGCAAGCTGTAGACTGGGAGAAAATATGTGCAAAACATATCTGATAAAAGACTGTTATGTAAAATATACAAAGAACTCCTAAAAGTCAACAATAAGAAAATGAACAGCCCAATTTTAAAAACAGGCAAAAGATCTGAACAGACACCTCACCAAAGAACACAAACATGAAAAGATGTTCAACTTCACATGTCATTGAGGAATTGCAAACTAAAACACAAATGAGATACCCTTATGTATCAATTAGAATGGCCCAAATCCAAAACATTGACAACACCAAATGCTGGCAAAATGAAGAATAATAGAAACTCTTGTTCATTTCTGGTAGGAATGAACAAGACCTTTAGAAGATAATTTGGCAGTTTCTCATAAAATTAAACTGATTCTTACCATATATTCTAGCTACCATACTCTTTGGTTTTTACCTAAATGGTTTGAAAAACTTATGCCAATGAAAAAACATACACTGAGGTGTTTATAGCAGCTTTATTTATAATTGCCCAAAACTTGGAAGAAGCTAATATGTCCTTCAGTAGATGGAAGGATAATTAAACTGGTTCATCTACACAATGGAATAGTATTTAGCACTACAAAGAAATGAATATCAAGTCAAGTAGAGACATAGAGGAATCTGCATATTGCTAAATGAAAGAAGCCAATCTGAAAACAATTGCTACTCCATGCTATTTCCATACTCAAAATCTTTCAGTGTTTCTCCTTTCCAATGTTTCTGCCTTTAGGACAGTAGCTAGACTCTGTAAGTAGCATAAAAGGTCATTTATGGGGCCAGAGCTATGGCATAGCAGGTAAAGCTGCTGCCTGAGGTGCTGGCATCCCATATAGGGGCCAGTTCAAGACCCAGCTGCTCCAATTCTGATCCAGCTCTCTATATGGCCTGGGAAAACAGTGGTAGATAGCCTAAGTCCTTGGACCCCGCACCCGTGTGGGAGACCTGGAAGAAGCTCCTGGCTCCTGGCTTCGGATCGGCCCAGCTCCAGCCATTGTGGCCTTTTGGGAAGTGAAACAGCAGATGGAAGATATAGCTCTCTCTCTCTCTCTCTCTCTGCCTCTGCCCTCTGTAACTCTGACTTTCAAATAAATAAATATATTTTTTTAAAAGGTCATTTATGACTTGGCTGTTATCTCCCAACTTCATCTGCCCTTCTTCTCCATTCACCCAGTTGTTTAATCCAAAATCCTAGGAGTAATCCTTGTATAGTCTCTTTGTGTTTTGTTTTTTTTTTTTTTCTGAGAGAGAGACAGAGAGAAAGGTCTTCCTTCCGTTGGTTCACTCCCCTAATGGCTGCCACGGCCAGCGCTGTGCTGATCCGAAGCCAAGGAGCTAGGTGCTTCCTCCCAGTCTCCCACGCGGGTGCAGGGGCCCAAGCACTTGGGCCATCCTCCACTGCCCTCCCGGGCCACAGCAGAGAGCTGGAGTAGAAGAGGAGCAACCGGGACTAGTGCCCGGCACCCCAACTGGGACTAGAACCCAGGGTGCCAGCGCCGCAGGCAGAGGATTAGCCTAGTGAGTCACGGCACTGGCCCTTGTATAGCCTCTTTACTCAAGCCACTGTTCCCCATCTAGCCCCTATCATTTAATCCATTGGAAAATTCTGCTGATCCTTTATTCAAAACGTATCTATCACTTCTGTGCCTTCCACTGTTACTTAAGCCTCTATCACTGCTCTTTTGGTATATACTTTTATCTTTTGGAACATGGTAATTCCAGATCTGCATTGCTACTTAATAAGTTGTGTGTTGAATTTTTCATGGTAGTTCATTTTGTCCACTGTAAACATTAGGTCTTCTTTTTGTTAGATGATCAATTGTAAATCATCTAGTGTAACAGTAACTGTCAGGGGCCAGCACTATGGCATAGTGGGTAAGCCACTGCCTGTGGCACCAGCATCCCATATGGGCATCGGTTCCGATCCACTTCCTATCCAGTTCCCTGCTAATGTGCCTGGGAAAGCAGCGGGCGACATCTCAAGTGCTTGGGCCTCTGCCTCACATGTTGGAGCCCTGGATAAACTCTTGGCTCCTGGCTTCAGACCAGCCCGACTCTGGCTCTTGTGGCCATTTGGGGTGTAAATTAGTGGATGGAAGATATCTCTCTCTGTCTTTCCCTCTCACTCTCTCTGTAATCTGCCCCTCAAATAAATAAAATAATCTTACAACAACAACAACAACAACAACAACAACAACAACAACAAAACCAGTGACTGAACAGAAGCATTTAAGATTCTGAAGATCATATATCTGGCAACTGCAACGCAGACAGATACTAAGACAAAAATTATTTAGAGTTTGGAGGCATTTCAAAACCATATTCCCAGGGGCTAGTGTTCTGGTGCAGCAAGTTATGCTGGTGCTTGGAACACCTGCATACCACATGAGGATGTGCTGGTTCAAATTCTTGCTACTCTGCTTCAGATTCAACTACCTACCAATGCACTCAGGAAGTAGTGGATGGTGGCTCAAGTTCCTACCACCCATGTGGGAGATCTGGATGGAGTTCCTGGCTCCTGGCTTCAACCTAGCCTTGCCCAGCCTTGGCTGTTGCAGCCATTTGTATAGTGAACCAGCAGGTGGAAGATATTTCTCTCTCTCTCTCTCTCTCTCTCTCTCTCTCTCTCTCTCACTCTGCCTTTCAAATAAATAAATGAATAAATCTTTAAACACCCATATTCCTAGATTTTCAAAATTGTTCAATGAAAACATATGCCATAGGTTCTTCCTCATATAATCAAGTGTCTTTTAATTTAGATAGTTTGTTCAGTCTTACTAAAATATGAATAATCCATAATGTCAGGGAAATAGGTCTTGGGAATACCATAAATACTATAAGGGCTTCTATTAATAATCAAGGACTTTTACACAGAATATGAGGATAAAATAAGAAGAGGATAAACATATATAGAAGAATGTGGCAATTGATGGAGCCTAGTTCCAGTGGCTTGCACTTCATGCAGTCACTAATATATTCCAAGGGTTTAGGGCTAGCTGTTTACTCTCATAGGACATGTACTCTGAATATTATCTGGACTCCTAAACTTGCCTTATGAAACACTTCATGATCTCTGATGTTACCTCCTTAGCTCTTTCTCTTTTTTACTTTCTCTGGCCACACTTTCTTGCTATTCTGCAAACATTTTAATCTTATTACTGTACTTACTGCTCTCTTTATGTGAAATGATCTTCCCACCAATATTTACATTGCTGACTCACACTCAAATCACATGTCACTTCCTTGGAGTAGCTTTCTCTTATTACGTAGTAGTAAGTCCTTTTCCTCTATCATTCTTGATTCTTTTACTCTACTTAAATTTTCTTTAACACACTCTATGTGCATCATGTTTATGTCTTCTTTGTTATATGCCCACTTGAAAATAAGTACCATAAAGGCAGGAAATTTCTTTTATATCTACTAATTTGCTTTGTTTTGCATTTAAAAGCAAGATTTATTTAAGTCCATGACCTCCAGGAAGGGGCTCCAAGAGAGGCAAAAGACCTGTAACCTCATTTGCCAAGGGGTGGGAAAGGTAACTTGTTTTTATGGTAAACTGTGAGCTCAGAAGGATGGAATCACCACACCCTTACTATTCTCATGGTAAAACTGGAAGCTTCCAAGGAGTGGAACAGGCACTTTTTTTTTTTTTTTTTTTTGACAGGCAGAGTGGATAGGGAGAGAGAGACAGAGAGAAAGGTCTTCCTTTTCTGTTGGTTCACCCCCCCAATGGCCGCTGCGGCCGGCGCACTGCGCTGATCTAAAGCCAGGAGCCAGGTGATTCTTCCTGGTCCAAGCACTTAGGCCATCCTCCACTGCACTTCTGGGCCACAGCAGAGAGCTGGACTAGAAGAGGAGCAACCAGGACAGAGTCCGGCACCCCGACCAGGACTAGAACCCGGGGTGCCAGCGCCACAGGCGGAGGATTAGCCTATTGAGCTGTGGCGCCAGCCAGACAGGCACTTTTGACTCACTAATGATAACCTGATTTGCTTTTCAGACCTAGAACAGTATCCAGCATATATGAGGAGTCTTCAGAAAGTTCATGGAAAATGTGCATTATCTTTTCATTCTACTTTCTATGAGCTTTTTGAAGTACCCTCAAAGCTGGTCAATAACTACAGTACTTACTGATTGAATGAATCCAAGTCCCTTCTCCCCCCAACACATAAGGCTCCAGCCACATATAACAAATTTCAGTTCTCAAATGGCTTATTTTTTTTTGTATATGTGAGTTCCTCTGCTTGGAACAAAATCCCCCATGATTCAATCAATGCTCAGCTTTAGTGTCTGTGCCCCTGAGAAACTTTCACTGATTTCTCCAAGCAGAATTGGGTGTCTCTTTTCTCTGTTCATATAATAGTCAAAGCAATACCTCTATCATAGTACTTTATACAGATTGTTAATATTTGTCTAATTCATCTCTGTATCCTAGCAAGAGTGCTTTGGCCACAGTGAATTTATAAAATAAATGTTTGTTGATTTATCTCATTGACTGAACGACAACCATGTGTCAAGCTTTGTACTAGTTTTTTTGTGTGCATCAACTGGACATATCAGGAAATCTGTATTATTTATATGAAAAAAAAAAAAACTTGCCCAAAATTTCAAACCTAATTTCAGACCTAAGTACATCTTTAAATCTGGTGCTTCTCCAATTCTCTCAAATAAATTTATGAATCTCCTTCATTTTATTGATAGCTATTGGTTAAAATCCAACATCTTAATTTTAATAGCAGCATTAAACCTCTGCTGCTTAATTTAATGTTGCATGTTCTAATACATTTTTATTTGATTCAACCTCTTAGGTTACAAAGAAAAATGGACCCCAGATAACTTAACATCACATATATCCTATTTTTATTCTGTTTGATAATTAAAGAGTTTATGTTGATGATTCAGGGCCAACGTTTGCTTAATCTTCCCTTTTACGGAAGGGTTGTATGTAACAACCAGCTTCCACACCATCTCCGAACAGCTATACAAGTTCCAAATGCATTGTAATTCATATTGAAACTGTAAAATTAATAAATCTGAGAAAAAGGGAAATGTGGCAGAAGTGAGTTAAAGATAGTGAGACAGCTTCAACATGTGAAAAAAGCTGGAAGTTACCCTGATTATTATTTTTGCAGCCATGCTATAGAGGCAGTAAAGGACTATATGGAACTTTCATAAAATTTTCAGAATTACATGAAATAGTTTCATAAGGCACTCAAACAGTGAGAGCCCAGGCTCTTAAATCAGACAGACTTGAAATCTAATAATAATTTCCCCATCTATTAGTTGAGCAAACTTAACTTTTCCCAAGCCTCAATTCCTCTATCAGTGAAACAAGAAGAAAAATGTTAAACAGGGTAGCTAATTTCTGTAACAAATGACATCAAAATTTCAAAGGCATAATTAAAGCAAATAAAATCTAACACATGTGTTTCCGGTCATGCAGTTTTCCATAGCATTCCTCCAGGGATTCATTTGTGACCCCAGGCTTCTTCAATTTTGTGGTTTTGACCTTCTCCATGTACTTTGAAGTCTTTATTCAGCTGATAGGTAGGGAAAGAAAGAGAACTGGAGACATATGTGGGAGGTTCTCTAGGCCAAGCTGTAAATGGCTTTCATCATTTCTGTCCACATTCTCTTGGACAGAAATTAATCACATGACCCTAACTGCAAGAGAGGCTGGGAAACAGTATAACTGTGTGTTCAGTGGAAAAAGGAAACAAATTTTGGTGAACACAAAGCTGTCTCTGCCACTTAAGGTCGTGATGTTGTTTTTGGATATAACTGAGATAATGCATGTAATATGCTTAGCACAGGGTAAATAATCAACAGTTACTTTTTTTTTGTTACTTTTATCAGAAGTATGCATGCTAAAAGCCTGAGTAAAGTTCCCACAATTGTAAATGGAATATTTGGATGGGTTGTAGCAAGAAAACTAGCTACAAAGAAAAGTCCTTAACTTTTAGTAAGGTTATGATTTTTTTTGTTGATTTGACAGCATCAAGAAGTGTAAACACAGAAAGGTGAGGGGGAAGAGATTGTCAGGTGTTCATATCCCTTTAGTTAACAAAATATCAAAAATTTGTAAGCAGGGAACTGGCGGATTCTCTGGATTCAGGAATGAGTTTAAGTGAAAAAATGAGTAAAACTTCTAATATCTCTTCTTCCATATCCTTTTTCTCTCTCACTTCCTTACAGTCATAGTGTTCCTCAAGTGCAGCATACTTTTTTCACCTTACTTATTTTCTCCTCTGTTGCTATTTAAAGACTTACAGATCTATAAGAACAAGATGCCCTGTTTGTCTTGCACATTATTACATTTTAGCGTACAGTAGAACCTTGCAATCAGGAAACAATTATTTGTTGAATAAATGTAATCTGCATTGGCAGTTACTATAAATATGGGTTAAAGGTTCTGGGTAGAATAATGTAAAGAGAACGAGTTATTTCATGTTGACTCTGCTACTTAATATTTGGGATTCTGGGAAATTATTTACCTTTTAGGACTTGTTTCCCTGTACTAAATGGCAAAATTCTTTTTGGAGTTATTGTAATGAGAATTAAAATTTTAAAATTATGCAATATTAGCACATAGGAGACATTCCAAACACTGTTGTTCCTTCTTCCTACACCCTGTGCCTTTCTGCAAAAATCCCTTTTAGTTGGGAGAGCGAAGGAAATGCCATGTGCTATTCAAGCTTTTTCTTTTTGTTTTTGGTCTGTTAATTTGCAATTAAAGCAAATAGACCTTAATGTTGGTGATCAAAGTTGAAAAGTGATTAGTTCCCAAAGGACTAATGGATTCACTGTTTGAAAAGTATTCAGCACCTAAAATGGTGCCTAACACATAGTAGATGTTCAGTATTTATTTTTTGAAAGAGTGGATTAGTTAATCAAGTACTGAATGAGGATGATACTCCAGAGAGATAATTATGGGATGATCATGTTATATGTGTACAAAAGTGGGCAGATTTTTATTAAATGAGTAGTTTTATCCAAATGTTTCCAAATGGGTGTATCCACATGAATGATTTCAAAGTGTTTTCATTCATTCATTTAACCCATTCTATTGTGTGTCTCTAGTGTGCAGTAGCCATAACGCTGGCATGATGGATAACTCTCCTCCCGGTGTTAGTACAAGAAATAAATCACCATAAAAATAAGATAACAGAAGTATATACACAAAAGGAAGTCACTGCTTGTCCATTCACTGGTATGTGAAAAGTATGGTACGTCATATGATGCTGGCTGGGGTGCATGTGGGGAGTTGGAAAGGGAGGAGGCTCAGCAGGCAGTATATAGGTAGGGGCTAGATCCCCAAGAGTCTTATATGCCAGCCTGAGAGTTCCAAATTTCATCCTTTCGGGCAGTGAAGGGGCAGTTAACTAAACTGATATGAACACCTGTCTTAGTTCATTTTCTTCTGCTTTAACAGAATACTATAGACTGAATAACTTTTAATGAAGACAAATTTATAGGTTCATGGTGCTGGAACCTAGGAAGTACAAGACCGGGGGCTGACATACGGTGAGGGCCTTCTTGCTTCATCACTCTTGACAGAAGGGCAAAGAGAGGATGGAAGACATTGAGCTTGCAACCTCAAACTCCTCAGTGGAATACTCATGACTTAAACACCTTCCAATCTAGTTCCCAAATGTGTTGCATGGGTTATTAAATCCCCAACACATTAATGAGGGGTACATTTTGGGGACACATTCAAACCATGGAAGAGTCACTGGAGGATTTTAATGCAAAGAAAAGATAATCACATTTTAGGTTCAGAAGATCTGGCTTGGAGGGTAGGGGTATGAGACAGAGATATTGGCTAAGAAGTTACTAGAACAGTCCAGGTACAAAAGAGCTCATCTAGGCTGACACTAAGGCAATAACAGTGGTGTTAAAGAGAAGATGAGTTTGTCATATTTTAGAAGATTAGGCAAGATCAGGGAAATAAGACAGCAGGAAAGCTCAAAATGAATTACAGTTTTCTGATTTGGGCATCTAGGCAGGTGGTGAGGTCATTAATGGAAAGAAGGAACAAAGAGGATTGGTGTGGATTAAGGAAGGGGGATGGTGGGCAAGGACAAGAGAAATTCAGTTTTGGTCATAGTGACTTTGAGGCGTCTATGCTATGCCAAGTAAAGATATACTATGTTTTAAAATTTAATTTTAATTTTTCTTGAATATATCAGGGAGACTGGAACACAGAGAAAACTTATGCATATAAGATAAGTCAGTAACTTCAATCCTCAAAGCAATTCTTCATTCTCTATATTTTCCCATGCCTTCAGTTCACAACCGGAGTTAGCCTCTATAATGACCACTCATAGTTTACATATTGAGAAACTTCTAAAATACATCCTTAAGAAAAGGTGTCACGATAATTCTAATGGAAGCTAGTTTGTTCAAAGTAAACATGTCCACAATTATTTGCATACAGGTGGTTTGAAAGAATCTCCTTGGTAAAAGTAACAATGAAATATTTTCCTAGAATGTCATGCATAGTAGTACATAAAAATGTTTCCTGCTGCGTGCTTAGTGATAAATTTTACATCTCTTCTAAGAATTAAATTTTTGGGGCTGGCCTTGTAGCCTAGAAGTTAAAGCCACTGACTTCGACACCGGCATCCCATATGGGCTCTGGTTCAATTCCCAGTTGCTCCACTTCTGATCCAGTTCCCTAATAATGCACCTGGGAAAGCAGCAGAAGATGACCCAAGTGCTTAACTTCTGTACCAACATGGGAGACTCAGAAAAAACTCTTGGCTCCTGGCTTTGGCCAGGTAATGAACAAGTGGATAGAAAACCTCTCCCTTTGTCTCTCCCTTTCTCCCTGTCACTCTGCTTTACAGTTAAATAAAATAAATATTTTAAAAAAGAAGAATTAAAACTTTAGCTATTTGTGGTTATGAGGGGTCTTCCAAAAGTTCATGGAAAATGTGTATTGAGAAACTATACAGGGGCCAGCGCTACGGCACAGTGGGATGATCTTCCACCTGCAGTGCTGTGATTCCATATGGGTGCTGATTCTTGTCCGTGCTGCCCCTCTTCCAATCAGGCTCTCTGCTATGGCCTGGGAAGGCAGTGAAGAATGGCCCAGATGCTTGGACTCCTGTACCCATGTGGGAGACCCAGAGGAGGCTCCTGGCTACTGGCTTCAGATTGGCACAACTCCAGCTGTTGCAGCCATTTGGGGAGTGAATCAGTGGAGGGAAGACCTTTCTGTCTCTCCCTCTCATGTCTGTAACTCAACCTCTCAAATAAATAAACAAAAAAATCTTTAAAAAAATCCAAAAAGATAAACTATACATGAATTTCAAAAACGTTTTGCACCAAAATAAACATTTTAAAATTTCATTTTCCATGAATTAAAAACAATTTTCTTTTTATTTATTTGAGAGTCAGAGACAAAGACAGCCCCCATTTACTGATTCATTCCCTCAATGCCTGCAGTAGCTAGGACTGGGCTGGGCCAGACTGAGGAGTTCCTGGAACTCAATCCTGCTCTCCCTGGTCTTGGGTAGCAGACCACTTGCACGACTACCTGCTCCTCTCAAAGTCTTCATTAGCAGGAAGCCAGAATTGGGAGCCAGAGCCAGGCTCTTCAATACGGCGCATAGTGTCATCTTCACTGCTAGGCCAACTGTCTGCCCCTCCCACTAATTTAAAAATTTTTTGTTGTATTTTTTGTTTTTATTTATTTGAAAAGCAGAGAGAAAGAAAGAGAAAGAGAGGGTGAGGGAGAGAGAGAGAGAGAGAGAGGAAAGAGGATCCTTCATCCACTGATTTACTTCTCAAATGCAGCAGGGACTGTGTCAGGCAGAAGCCAAGAGGCAGCAGTTCAATTCGTGTCTTCTATGTGGGTGGTAAGGACCCAAGTACTTCAGCCAGTAACCATTGCCTTCCAGGTGTGCATTAGCAGGAAGCTGGATTTGGGACCTGGGACTTGGATCCAGGCACTCTCACAGGTGGTATGGGTATTTCAAGTGTTGTCCTAACAGGGGAACCAAATGCTCCCTGCCTTCTCCCATGAACTTTTTGAGGTCCCCTTGTATACCATACTAATTTTAAAGTCCTATTGCAATTTATTAGGGCAGAGGCTCAGGCCCATCAGTAATTTATATAAGGAAACCTATATTAGAGTAGCAATGATGGCTGACACTATATGTTGAGAACTGGGTAATTCAAGTGCCAAATGGACATGGGGCAGCGAATTGGACACTAAACCACAGATGTACTGCAGATGTACTGATGAGTTACAGTTTTGTGATGAAGCCTGCTGATTTAAGACCTGTAAGCCAGCAAAAACCATGCTTGGTAAAAGCATGATGCTGCAGAATTTCACCAGTCGTTGTGGAGAGAAAATTGGGGAAGAGACATTGAGGAGGTGAGACAAAGGGAATGGGAGGAGACTACAAAATTCTCGATATGATACATAAAATGCTAGGTATCTATTAACTTTGCATGTTTTGAAAGAGTCACCAGATTGAAGCACAGGATTTTGGATTTGGCTGGCAGATGGTGTACACAGATTTTCAGAGTATGTTAGCATTCACTTGAAACTAGCAAGATTACATATGACTATCATGGTAACAACATTGACAGAGGTTTTTTTTTTTTTTTTTTGACAGGCAGAGTGGACAGTGAGAGAGAGACAGAGAGAGAAAGGTCTTCCTTTGCCGCTGGTTCACCCTCCAATGGCCGCCGCTGCAGCCGGCGCACCGCGCTGATCCTGGCAGGAGCCAGGAGCCAGGTGCTTTTCCTGGTCTCCCATGGGGTGCAGGGCCCAAGCACCTGGGCCATCCTCCACTGCACTCCCTGGCCATAGCAGAGAGCTGGCCTGGAAGAGGGGCAACCAGGACAGAATCCGGCGCCCCAACCGGGACTAGAACCCGGTGTGCCGGTGCCGCAAGGTGGAGGATTAGCCTATTGAGCCACGGCGCCGGCTCATTGACAGAGGTTTTAAAGTTTATACTTAACCCTGGGGTAAATGTGGGGCACTAGTAACATTTCCAAAGGCTTTGTTAATAGATCTGGATCTCACAGGACAGACTCTCAGGACACAATAGCTCCTCTAAAATGTCCACAGGGCAGTGTCAATGTCTTGCCATGGAAACCCGGCTGATCCAGTAAAAGATGCCAAAGGGAAGCAAGACTAAACCTGGGAAGATGGCAGGTAGTGCTGTCTGCACTCCTGGAATGAGACTTCTCCATTTACCATCTTGTCTCACTTCCTTGTATGGTCTGGACCTTTAATCACCCCATCAGTCAGCCTTGTAGGGTCAAGCTAATCGCTGTTGACATCATCCTACTACTTCCCTTTTCAAATTCCAGGGAAGCTATGTGTTTCCTGTCCTATTTGACACCCCAGAAGATGAATACTGGTCGGTTTGTATCTAAATTTAGACCGGCAGCAACGTTTTCAGGGTAGGGATAAACAAAACCAGGTGACATTTCCAAGCCTCTCAAGGAAGGCAGGGAGAAACCATTCTGGGAGAGCTTCAACACTTCCACAGCAGAGACAGGCCTGCTGGCAGGGTTTGGGAACTAGGCCGCCGGAGCTTCTCCTTTAAGTCGGGAGGACGGCTTTGGGGGCGTCTCCAAACGCACTCTCTCTGC
Source organism: Oryctolagus cuniculus (assembly GCF_964237555.1). Classification (NCBI taxonomy): domain Eukaryota; kingdom Metazoa; phylum Chordata; class Mammalia; order Lagomorpha; family Leporidae; genus Oryctolagus; species Oryctolagus cuniculus. Next base: position 77,155,917 of record NC_091432.1, on the reverse strand, counting down.
CAGGGAAGCCCCAAGAGTCGGAACTCTAGACACCACCTTCCTCACGGGAAGCTGTGCAGGCAGCTGCACCTCCTCTTTGTCAAGCCGTTGGTTTCAATCACAGACAAGAGGACACCCTTAGGGTGGGGTGAGAGAGGGCAGAAGCCGGCCGCCCCACTCCACCCCCCTTCTGTGACCCCCCCAGCCCTGCGACCTGTTGGCAGGGAGCGTCACGTGACGCGCTGGGCCGCGCACTGCCCCCGGGCGGGCCTCCTGTTGCGCCCGCCGGGCGGGTTCCATCCCGTAACGCGCGGGCGCCGCCCCGCTCTTCCCTCGCTGAGCGAGGGAGGGCGGGCGTCGAAGAGGAAAGGGAAGGAAAAGGGGGCGGGAGAAGGGAGAAGGAGGGGCGGCGCCCGAGTCACGTGACCCGGGGGCAGCCCGGAAAGCTCCGAGGAGGAGCCTGGCGCCGCCATTTTCCTGCAGCTGCCTGTCCCTCTTGCCCGGCCCGGCTCCAGCTGACCAGGGGAGGGGTGGGCTGAGCTGAGGCGGGGGCACGGGAGCGCCCGACATCGTGTCCGACCCCGCGGCTGACACGAGCCGGTTCTCTTCGGGCTGAGTGGCAGCGCGCGGCCCTGAGCCCCGCCCCAGGCCGGCAGGCGGGGAAGGAGCCGGTGGGGGTAGGGGGTGCGGTGGGGGGTGGGGACCTCCGGCGTCTGGGGGTCCCGGTCCCCGCCGGCTGCCGAGCGGGAGGGGTGGCGGAGCAGCAGCAGAGATGTCTGGCCAGAGCCTGACGGACCGAATCACCGCCGCCCAGCACAGTGTCACCGGCTCCGCCGTATCCAAGACAGTATGCAAGGCCACGACCCACGAGATCATGGGGCCCAAGAAAAAGCACCTGGACTGTGAGTGAAGCCCACTGCGCCTCCCCTACCCCCACCCCCACCCCCGGCGCCACCCGCGTCCTTGTCTCCATCTCTTTCCTTACCCCCTTCAGCTGTCTCTCCCCTGCCTGCGTCGGAGTGGCACGGCCGCTCGTGTGCTCCCTGTGCTTCTATCACACCTGCCTTCATGGCCTGCGGCCGCCGGGTCTCTGTGACCGAGCCTCGGACTGGCCACTCCCCTCCCGCTTCCTAGGGGCCCCTCACCCCGCCGACTCGCCTTCCCCTCTGGCTCCAGCAGCCTTGTGCTCTTCGTCCCAGCCGTCCCGTGCCGCCCTGAGCGTCTCCCGGCTTGCTCCCGGTCTCGCCGGCTCATTGTTTCCCCATTAGCCGCCTTCAGGTTTCCGTAGACTCGCGTTTCAGTGGCCTCAGAGCCTCTTAGCCCGCAGCTTGTTCACGGCTGCCTCTGGAAGGGGTTCCCACTTCCTTTACTCCATTGGCTGCTTTTTCCTTCCCAGCTTTCTCTTCCACTTTCCGTCCCCCATTTGGGTTGCCTTTTTCTGCCTCTGTTGCTTTAGTTCAGTTCTTTCAACTCGTTGTGTTTTAATTATCACACGCAACGCCCGGACTTTCACCCTGGATTACCTTTTTTCGTGGAAGTGAAAGTGAAGTTGGAAGTTGGGAGTTTTTATTTGCCTCCGGTAGAATGTAATGGTTGTATTGTTCAGGCTCTTGACTGGGCTAGGTTGTGAATGTCAGCTTCCACCCCTCCTTAAAATGCGATGTGGAAAAGATTTTGCTGGTGCTAGTATCCATTCCTGAACTGTTAACCCTGGCGGTTTGAATTTAGAAGCTTGAGTGAGGTGTACACTGTTAGATTTCAAAATGGGTTAATACACTTACCCACGATGAATGTCTCTTTAGAAACGTTGGTAGAGAAGTGTTTGAGTGTGGAACGTTTTCATTTATGCCGATTGTCCTTTGAGGGCACTGGCTTCTGCGGCGTAGCCTCTCTCCATTCACTAACTTGCGTACCATTAATAGAGCGAACTCCTCCCAACTTTTTTCAAACCTGGAAGCCACCTAGAAGCCACCTCCTTTTTCATTGCGCTCTTTCCTCGGGGTATAAAGCTTAGTGGATTACTCAAGCTTTGAGTCAGTAGTCAGTCTGAAACGTTTCGGGGAAAAATAGGGAAATATTCACAGCAGCAAGTTCTCCTTTTTAAAAATGACTACTGGACACATTTGCCTGTGTTGACTTTCGTCGTACGTGGAAGTTACTTTGCTCTGCTGTTGAAGCAAGAGCGAGCATGTCCTGAAAGGGAATTCGCTGTCAGGAGTCCTGTTTTGATTTCTCATTTGGACTTTGGCCTTAAGGTTTGCACTTTAAAAAAAAAAAAAGTACAAAATGTGCATTCTTCCAAGATACTTTGCTCATGAATTGTTGTTAGGACAAGTTACTGCTATGGAAAAAAACACTTTATTTGTTGTGATTTGTTCCTCTGCTGTGGGGAAGTTTTTTAAAAAATTAATACTGTTGGGTTATCTGTGATATTATTGCAAACAAGTTTTTAACTGTTCGTTCTTGCCTGTTTAGAGAATGTAGGATATATTTAAGTGGCCATACTCTTCAAACAGAAAATTATTTAAAAATGCATCACGAAGCCATAAGATATTTGGATCATCTGGTATTTGGGGTAGACATTTCTACTATTTACATCCCTTCAAAAGACTACTTGACTTGTCCTATGAAATCTTATTGTTTGTTCTGATATTGTATTAATTTTTTCGTTATTTTCTTGGTGCAGAGAGATGAAGAAGCTACTTGTAACTAAGTTAACTACTTTCATCTTCCTTAACTCAATCATAAATGATAACAAGAATGGGTAGAACTTTTTAAAAGTTTTCATGAAGGTTTGTAACTTACTTTACATGCAGCACTGATTCTTCCACACATTGCTAGAAAGAATGGAAGAGCAGTGTTTGCTCGTGCTTTTACAGTTGTTATTAGTCTTTTCTCTTGTAATAGCTGCGACTGCCGATGCTAGCTGGGAGTACATTCAGAGGATGATGTCTCTTTGTAGTTCTTTTTCTTTACCTCTGCTGTGTTTACAAGCTCCCATCTTTTGGACACTTGAATATATAATAGTGATATTAGTGTAGTGCTTGTTTTTTTTTAATACTGTGTAAAAATTAAGGTGCCTATTTCTTTTCAGTTAGGTTTTAAAACAGTGATACCATTTTCCTTGTGTTGTTTAAAACACCCCTTTAGTAAGTTTTCACCAATGAAATAAATTTAAAGGAAGTCTGACCAGTAATAAGTGCTCTACTAAGTACCTTCTTCCTACACATAGTTTAACATGCTTTGAAAAATTGAAAAGACTTCCACAGACAGTTCTTGGAATTGACAATGTGAACTTTAGGCCTTGATGTAGAGATCTGTCATTTCAAGTAATTTTTACTGTTTCAGGAACTTTTCTTAATAACAAAGCCTAGTTCTTTTGTACCCATTAATGTCCCCAACAACTAATACCTACTTACTTGAACCTAATGAAAGCAATTTCATTTTTAAAATGGCAACATTTAACAAAAATGTGTTTAAGACTTTTGTTTTCTCTATAGCCCTTGCAGTGTGGAGGTGGTGTCTGTGTACTTCCTTGCCAAGTTCTTTGCTTATTGAGAAGTGCTAATTATAATCTGTGAATTGAAGCTTCATTTGTACTACATTATATATTTGTTGAAGAAAGATCCTTTTGCTTTGCTTTTAAGTGTTAGTGGGTTATAGTGTTATGTGTTATCCCTAATGTGCAAAAAGTTGTTAAAGTTGAAATGTATTTGTAAAAATAAACATGATTTTCATTTAATTTCCGCTTTTGCTGGCCATAATCAGGGTAGAATAGCAGACCTTGTATTTGAAGGACTTGAATTTTCCAGGCAGTTATTTACCTTTGTATCATTTAATCCTCAAGTGGAGTTGGGGGATAGAGTGAAGTCAGTCCATATACATAAAGAGTAGCTTCTTCTTCTTTTTTATTTTTTTTTATTTATTTTTTTTATTTTTGACAGGCAGAGTGGACAGTGAGAGAGACAGAGAGAAAGGTCTTCCTTTTGCCGTTGGTTCACCCTCCAGTGGCCGCCGCAGCCATCACGCTGATCCCAAGCCAGGAGCCAGGTGCTTTTCCTGGTCTCCCATGCGGGTGCAGGGCCCAAGGACGTGGGCCATCCTCCACTGCACTCCCTGGCCACAGCAGAGAGCTGGCCTGGAAGAGGGGCAACCGGGACAGAATCCGGCGCTCCGACCAGGACTAGAACCCGGTGTGCCGGCGCCGCAAGGCGAAGGATTAGCCTAGTGAGCCACGGCGCCGCCAAAGAGTAGCTTCTAATTCCATTGAAAGAGGGTACAAATATAGACTGTGTCAAACATCCATAAAGATGAAAGTACAAGCAAAACACAGTTTTTAAATTTCTAACTTCTTAATTTAAAAAAAAATTCTTCTCTGACTTTACAAACTCTATCATACTTTTTTTTTTTTTTTTTTTTTTTTGGACAGGCAGAGTGGACAGTGAGAGAGAGACAGAGAAAAAGGTCTTCCTTTTCCAACGGAAAAGGCTGCTGCGGTCTGCGCACTGCGCTGATCTGAAGCTAGGAGCCAGGTGCTTCCTCCTGGTCTCCCATGGGGTGCAGGGCCCAAGCACTTGGGCCATCCTCCACTGCCCTCCCGGGCCACAGCAGAGAGCTGGCCTGGAAGAGGAGCAACCGGGACAGAATCCGGCACCCTGATCGGGACTAGAACTGGAATACCAGCGCCTCAGGTGGAGGATTAGCCTAGTGAGCCGCGGCACCGGCCTATCATACTTTTTGATATGAATATTTTTTCTATACTTTCTAAACTTATTGTCTTCAGGTATTTACATTTTTCTAAAGATGTATTTATTTTTTTGAAAGGCGGAGTTATGGGGAGAGGAGGAAGAATCTTCCATCCACTGATTCATTTCCCAAATGGGTGCAATGGCTGTGCCAGCCTGAAGCCAGGAACCTGGAACATTCGGGTCTCCCATGTGGATGATGGAGTGTTGGTATTACAGCTGGTGATTTAACCTGCTATGCCGCCATACATTTGACATGGTTCCCTGAAATGTGATACTTAATGTTAGTGGATTTTTTTAAAAGATTTATTTATTTATTTGAAAGAGTTACACAGAGAGAGAAGAAGCAGATAGAGAGAGAGAGAGAGAGAGAGAGAGAGGTCTTCCATCCACTGGTTCACTCCCCAGTTGGCTGCAACGGCTGGAGCTGCGCCGATCCAAAGTCAGGAGCCAGGAGCTTCTTCCGGGTCTCCCACGTGGGTGCAGGGGCCCAAGCATTTGGGCCATCTTCCACTGCTTTCCCAGGCCAAAGCAGAGAGCTGAATGGGAAGTGGAGCAGCTGGGTCTCATACTGGCACCCATATAGGATGCCGGTGCTTTAGGTCAGGGTGTTAACTCGCTGCGCCACAGCACCGGCCCTTTATGTTAGTGGATTTAATATCCCCCCCTTTTTTTTAATTTGACAGAGTTAGACAGTGAGAGAGAGAGACAGAGAGAAAGGTCTTCTTCCGTTGGTTCACCCCCCAAATGGCTGCTAAGGCCGGAGCTACGCCGATCTGAAGCCAGGAGCCAGGTGCTTCTTCCTGGTCTCCCATGCGGGTGCAGGGGCCCAAGCACTTGGGCCATCCTCCACTGCCCTCCCAGGCCACAGCAGAGAACTGGACTGGAAGAGGAGCAACCGGGACTAGAACCCGAGGCCCTTATGGGATGCCGACGCCACAGGTGGAGGATTAACCAAGTGAGCCATGGTGCCGGCCCCATGTCCATTTTTTTTTTTTTTTTTTTTTTTTTTTTATTTTTTATTTTTTTTTGACAGGCAGAGTGGACAGTGAGAGAGAGAGAGACAGAGAGAAAGGTCTTCCTTTTTGCCGTTGGTTCACCCTCCAATGGCCGCCGCGGCCGGCGCGCTGCGGCCGGCGCACCGCGCTGATCCGATGGCAGGAGCCAGGAGCCAGGTGCTTTTCCTGGTCTCCCATGGGGTGCAGGGCCCAAGCACCTGGGCCATCCTCCACTGCACTCCCGGGCCACAGCAGAGGGCTGGCCTGGAAGAGGGGCAACCGGGACAGAATCCGGTGCCCCAACCGGGACTAGAACCCGGTGTGCCGGCGCCGCTAGGCGGAGGATTAGCCTAGTGAGCCACGGCGCCGGCCCCCATGTCCATTTTTAATTCAAATTGTTTCAAGTTAATTTCCAGAGACAGTTCATTTCAGTCACAATCTGTTTTGTCTTCTAAAACCAAATCAAGATGTTCTTATTAAGCATCCATTACAAACATATCTCTATGGTAGACACAGCATAGGTATTCATGTGCTATGAATTGAAGTTAGACCCTGAATAATTTTAGTTGTGCAAATACTTTTTGAAGGTTTGTTTGTTTATTTGAAAGGCAGAGTTAACAGATCTAGTGGTTGGTTCACTCCCCAGATGGCTGTAACAGCCGGGGCTGGGCCAGGCTGAAGACAGGAGCTTCATCTGGGTCTCCCATGTGGATGGCAGGGGCCTGGGCATGCGAGCCATCTTCCGCTGCTTTCCCAGGCATATTAGCAGGGAGCTGGATTGGAAGTAGAGCAACCAGGACCACAACCTAATCTTATAAGGGATGCTGGTGTTACAGGCAGTTGCTTAATCTACTGGGTACAACACTGACCTGGAAACGATTTTTTTGAAAAGTAAGAATTTGTGAGACTGGCGCTGTGGATAGTGGGTGAAGCCGCCGCCTGCATTGCTGGCATCCCATAAGGGCACCGGTTCAAGTCCCAGCTGCTCCATTTCAATCCAGCTCTCTGCTATGGCCTGGGAAAGTGGTGGAAGATGGACCAAGTCCTTGGGCCCCTGCACCCACATGGGAGACCCAGAAGAAGCTCCTGTCTTCGGATCGGTGCAGCTCTGGCGGTTGCATCCAGTTAGGGAGTGAACCAGCGATGGAAGACCTCTCTTTCTCTCTCTCTCTCCGCCTCTCCTGTTCTCTTTGTGTAACTCCTACTTTCAAATAGATAAATAAATCTTAAAAGGAATTTATGAATGTTTTGAGTATTAAAAGGTAGAGTTTGGGGGCCGGCACTGAGGCGCAGCAGGTTAAAGCCCTGGCCTGAAGCACCGGCATCCCATATGGGCACTGATTTGAGACTCAGCTACTCCGCTTCCAGTTCAGCTCTCTGCTATGACCTGGGATAGCAGTAGAAGATGGCCCAAGTGCTTGGACTCCTGCACCCATGTGGGAGACCTGGAAGAAGCTCATGGCTCCTGCCTTCGGATCCCGGCCGTTGTGACCATCTGGGGAGTGAACCAGCACATGGAAGACCTCTCTCTCTGTCTCTACCTCTCTCTGTAATTCTGTCTTTCAAACAAATAAATCTTAAAAAAAGAAAAAGAAATGAGATCCAAAATATTAAAAAAAAGGGTAGGGTTTGTATTTGGGCTAATGGTTTGTGTAATCATTTAAATTATATTTCAAAATTAATTCCCTGAATTAATTCCACTTTAAAGTAAATATTGGCTGTTAATATCTTGGTTGATAACATCTTATGGGTGTTTAGTTTGCATATTGTCAAGAAGAAATCTGGTAAGTGAAGTCTGATCACCAAGGTGATATGATAAAGACAGAAGTGGAAAATCTGTCTCAAGATCTTTCTTTAGAAATGAAATAACTGGAGCCGGGGCTGCGGCTCGCTAGGCTAATCCTCTGCCTGCGGCACCGGTACCCCGGGGTCTAGTCCTGGTTGGGGTGCCGGATTCTGTCCTGGTTGTTCCTATTCCAATCTATTCCAGCTTTCTGCTGTGGCCCGGGAGTGCAGTGGAGGATGGCCCAAGTCCTTGGGCCCTGCACCCCATGGAAGACCAGGAGGAGCACCTGCCTCCTGGCTTCGGATCAGTGCGTGCTGGCCGTAGCGGCCATTTTGGGGGTGAACCAATGGAAAGGAAGACCTTTCTCTCTGTCTCTCTCACTGTCTAACTCTGACTGGCAAAAAAAAAAAAATAAAAATAAAGAAATAACTGGAGCTTTTCAAAAAGATAGTTTGTTTAAAAGATTTATTTATTTGAAAGGCAGAGTTACAGAGAGAGAGAGAGTCAGTCTTCCATCTGCTGGTTCACTCCCCTGATGGCCACAACAGCCAGAGCTGTGCTGATCCAAAGCCAGGAGCCAGGAGCTTCTTCTAGGTCTCCCATTTGGGTCGTCTTCTACTACATTCCTAGGCCATAGCAGAGAGCTGGATTGGAAGTGGTGCCTTTGTGGGATGCTGGCACTGCAGGCTGCAACTTTACCCACTATGCCACAGTGCTGGCCCCCAGATATTGTTTTATAAAAAGTTATTTTGTAGTTAATGTGTGGACTTACTGTTCTTTCCCATAGGAATTAACCATATGATTTTTTTTTTCATTATTTGATCTGATCTTCCTCTACTAGTCTAATAGTTCTGAAATAGATAAAAATAGTAATGGAGTGGTCAAAGTGGTAGTAATATTAACATTTGACTATACATGTAAAATGTCTGGTGTATGTAATAGAATTCAACAAATGCACATTTTTTTTCTCCTGGATATATCTAATTATGTTCCTTTTTTCCTCTAAATGTTTGTTTTCATTTTATTTGAAAGGTAGAGACAGGTCGATCATCTACTGATTGACTTCCCAAATGCCAAGAACAATTAGGGCTGGGCTGGCCTGAAGTAGAAAGCCCAGAATGCAATTGGGTGTCCCATGTGAGTGGGTGTCCAGGATTCAAATACTTGAGCTATCATCTGCTGCCTCACAGAGTGCACATTAGCAGGAAGCTAGATCAGAGGTGGTAGAGAGGACTGGAACAGGGCACTCTGATATGATAGGTGAATGTCTTAACTGCTGGGCCAAACCTCTGAAACAACCAGCTTTCAGTATCCTCTGGGGATTAGTTCTAGGACTCCTTGTCAATGCGAAAAATCCTAGATATTCAAGTTCCTTTTATAAAATGTCATAGTATTTGCATGTAATTTAAGTGCATCCTCCTGTACTGACATGCTTTATCTCTATATTGCCTGTAAAACCTAAGATAATAGAAATGATTGTTAACACTCTGTGTCTCTCTCACTGTTATAACTCTGTCTCTCTCTCTCTCACTGTCTAACTCTGCCTGTCAAAAAATAAAAATAAAAAAATAAAAACCCTGTTGATTAGGGCACTAATGACAAAAAGTCTGTACATGTTTAGTTCAGACACAGTTTTTCCTCACAAATCTGCTGTTGATTTAATTTGCATATGAAACACATAGATAAGGAATGTCAGCTGTAGTACATTATATGTTTTATTTTATTTGAGAGGGAGACAGAAAGAGAGCGAGAGGGAGCTCCTATCCACTGCTTCATTCCCCAAATGACTGCAACAGTAGGTCTGTGAGCCAGAAACTCAATCCAAGTTTCCCAATGTGTGGCAGGAACCCAACGACTTCATTAATCACCACTGCCTTCCAGGGTCTGCATTAGCAGAAACTTGGAATCTGGAGCCAGAGGCAGGTATAGAACCCAGGTACTCTGATAATTGGATATGGGATGAAGGCATATTAACCAGTGTTTTATTTGTTTATTTTATTTTATTTTATTTTATTTTATTTATTTAACAGGTAGAATTAGAACAGAGAGACAGAGAGAAAGGTCTTCTTCCGTTGGTTCACCCCCCAAATGGCTGCTAAGGCCGGAGCTACGCCGATCTGAAGCCAGGAGCCAGGTGCTTCTTCCTGGTCTCCCATGCGGGTGCAGGGGCCCAAGCACTTGGGCCATCCTCCACTGCCCTCCCAGGCCACAGCAGAGAACTGGACTGGAAGAGGAGCAACTGGGACCAGAACCCAGTGCCCACATGGGATGCCAGCGCCGCAGACGGAGGATTAGCCAAGTGAGCCACGGTGCTGGCCCTATTTGTTTATTTTTAAAAGATTTATTTATTTATTTGAGAGGCAGAGTTACAGAGAGTTCTTCTATCTGCTGGTTCACTCCCGAAGTGGCTGCGATGGCTGGAGCTGGGCCAATCAGAATCCAGGAGCCAGGAGCTTCTTCCTGGTCTCTCATGTGGGTGCAGGGGCCAAGGCACTTGTGTCATCTTCCGCTGCTTTCCCAGCCGCATTAGCAGGGAGCTGGATTGAAGTGGAGTAGCCAGGACTTGAACTAGCACCCATATGGGATGCAGGTGCAGCGATGCATGCGGAGGCTTAACTCACTAGGCCATAGTGGCAGCCCTCTTAACCAGTGCTTTAACTCTAAGCTAAATGGCAGCCTATGTAGTTTACATTTTAAAAAACTCTAGATAGAACTAACATTGACCCGTTTTTGGAGGTTTTTTTTTTTTTTTTTTGTAATTAGCAAACTAATACCAGGGTAGCTCTGCTAAATAACTATGCTTCACTGGTGGATTTTATTTTAAGAAATATTTATTAGGCTTTATGCATCTATGGATTTTTATATTTATATTTTTATACATATGGATAAATTTTAAACATGCCTCCATTTAGAGTGGCAAGAAAGGAACCAAAGAACTAATGTGTAGTAACTAGGCTTTTTCTTTCATATAATCTGTGAAGCATTTGTATGAAGTATTTTCTTTGATATTTTAAGAAATACATGAATTGTTTTAATTAATTACTTTAGAATTCCTTTAATTTCAATAAAATTATTTGACCTTGTTTAGAATATACAATATGAAAGTTCACCATAATGTATAAAAAGTTGTTTTTGTTTTCATCAGTTCCAGAGTGCTTAATTTTCATGATTTTCTCTTAAAATCAAAGAAGAAAAAATAAACTTCAAGGATTCTTGGCAAGAGGTTAGAGTCCTACCAAGAAGAGGTAGCCTCAGACTTTCAAAGTGAAGGTTTAATTTTTACTCTTCCTGTTCTTTTGCTGGCTAAGTTGGTATTTCCGTTACTTTGTGTTCTGTCTCACTATGTTCCCAGTAACTACTTTATACTTTTCTCTAGTGAGAAACTTTTGGATTTGACCTTGAAGAATATTTTGTATATCGTTTGGTTATTTATATTATTTATTGGCAGAGAACCCTTCTAGGCAGTTAGATTTGACTAATTATATCCATTTAAAAGGCAATCTTGATGAACCTAAACTTTTGTGTTTAAAGGTATGTTCAGAAGTGTGATTTGCCAGATTATCTGAATGTTTATAATTCCTCAACTTATATTAGCATGCAGGTAGCAGTAGGCATGTTTTTCGTGCTTGTGCCTAGATTGATTTTATATTTAGCAAATATTTATATGGAGTAATTTTGTGCTGCACACCTTATTGAATGCTTTACATTTATTAACTTGTTACTTTGTTTAAAAGCTTTGTGAAAGAGGCCCTATTATTATCCCCATTTTACTGAAGTAGAAACTCAGGCAGTGAGAAATTCAGTAATTTGCTTAAATTTACACGGTCAAGAAGAGGTGAACTGGGATTTGAACCCAGCTAATCTGGCATTGGAGTTGGGTGCTGTCATTTCAGTGCAACTTTTTACTTAGTGTCTTTTATATCTTAGAAAATTAATAAATTATACCATTTATATCATTGTTTTTCTTTTTGTAGACTTTATTTTTAGAGTAGTTTTGGTTTCACAGCAAAATTGAGCAGGAGGTACAAGAGATTTCCCTTATGCCTGGTACCCTCACACTTGCATAGCCTTGTCCATTATCAACATCTGCCCCTAGCCCTCAAAGTAATAGTCATTACAATTGACAAACATATCTACATTATTGTCACCAAAAGGCCATAGTTTACTTTAGGATTCACTCCTGGTGTGCTCTACATTCTATGGATTTGAACAAATGTGTGACATAGATCATTTGTCCATTGTACAGAGTGGTTTAACTGCCCTAAAAATATTTTGTGCTTTGCCACGTACATCTATCTGCCTTCCCCTCCAACCTCTGGCAGCCACTGGTATTTTTCATTTTTCCAGAATGTCATATAGTTGGAACCATACATTATGTAGTCTTTTTAAATTGTAGACAGAATCATAAATTATGTAGCATTTTCATATTGTCTTCATTCACTTAGTAATATGCATTGAAGTTTCTTCCAAGTCTTTTTTTTTTTGACAGGCAGAGTGGACAGTGAGAGAGAGAGACAGAGAGAGAAAGGTCTTCCCTTGCCGTTGGTTCACCCTCCAATGGCCGCCACTGCAGCCGGCGCACCGCGCTGATCCGATGGCAGGAGCCAGGATCCAGGTGCTTCTCCTGGTCTCCCATGGGGTGCAGGGCCCAAGCACTTGGGCCATCCTCCACTGCACTCCCTGGCCATAGCAGAGAGCTGGCCTGGAAGAGGGGCAACCGGGACAGAATCCGGCGCCCCGACCGGGACTAGAACCCGGTGTGCCGGTGCCGCAAGGTGGAGGATTAGCCTATTGAGCCACGGCGCCGGCCCTTCCATGTCTTTTTATGGCTTCATAGCTCATTTCATTATAATGCTGCATATCCCATTGTATGGACGTATCATGGTTTATTTTTCCCTTCACTTACCAAAGGACAACTTGATTGCTTCCAGTTTTTGAGGTTAGAAAGATGCTATAAACAACTTTGTATGTTTTTGTTGGACACAAATTTTCTATTCATTTGGGTAAATACGAAGGACACAATTGCTGGGTTGTGTGGTAAGAGTATGTTTAATTTTGTGAGATATTGCCAAAATGTCTTCCAAAGTGGCTACACAATTTTTTCATTCCCACCAGTAATAAATGAGAGTTCCTGTAGTTCACGTCCTTGCCCAGCATTTGATGTTGTCATTGTTTGGGACTTTGACTGTTCCAGTAGGTGTGTAGGAGGTATCTTTGTGTGTGTGTGTGTGTGTGTGTGTGTGTATTTTATAAGTTTTTATTTATTAGTGATATTCCTTTTGTAAAATTTATTTTCATTTTATTTGAGAGAGAAATCTTATATCTAGTGGTTCACTGTGGATAACTGTGGGAACTCCATCCCAGTCTCTCATGAAGGTGATAGGGTCCCAAATCTTGAGCCATCATCTGCTACCTTCTAGAGTATGTATTAGCAGGAAGCTGGATTCTAAGTGAAGTAGCCAGGACTCTGATATGAGATGCAGTGTCCCAGGCAGCACCTTAACTACTGTGCTACCTCCTTGCCCCTCAGTTGTTTTAATTTACATTTCCCTGATGTGGTTACTTGTCATTAGTACATCTTCTTTCATGAGGTAAGTGTTAAGGTCTTTGACCTGTTCTGAAAGCCAGGTTCTTTGTTTTCTTATTGTGAATTTTCATAAATTTTGGATAATAGTCCATTAGCAAATAACATATTTTGTGAGCATTTTCTCCCAGTCTGTGAATGTTTTTCTTTCACTTTGAAGGTATCTTTCATAGAGCAGCAAAATTTAATTTCATTGAAGTCCAGCTTATCAGTTCTTAAATTCATGGACCATGACTTTACTATAGCTAAAAAATTGTCACCAAAGCCAGGGTCATCTAGATTTTCTCCTTTATTCTAAGCACTTTGTAATTTTGCATTTGACATTTAGGTCTGTGATCTATTTTGAGTTAATTTTTGTGTAGAGTGTGCCTACATTAATTTTTTCTCATATAGATGCCCATTTGTTCATATCTTAATGATAGAAGAGTATCTTTGCTCCATAGTATTGCCTTTGTTCTTTTGTTGACAGTGTTGATGATGGATTTTTAAAGTGTGGTCCAAGGATTCTTGGATTCTATGACCCTTTTGTAAGTTTGTGAAGTGAAAACTATATTCATACACTAAAATATTATTTACCTTTTTCATTTTCATTCTTTACGAGTGTACAATGGAGTTTTCCAGAGACTGTGACTTATGATATTACAACACATTGAGTGTATTAACAGATGATGAGGATTAGCTGTTTTCCATTAAACTAGCTGGCAAAGAGTTCTTACAGCAATGCTACTCATCTGAATTTTTGTTTTGAAAAAAGTTATTTCTCATGAACAATGTTAACTTGTAATGGGTTTTACTATGTAAAAACTAATATTGGGGCTGGCTCTGTGGATGCAGTGAGTTAAATCCCCAGCCTGCAGCACTGGTATCCCAAAAGGGCGCTGGTTGGAGTCTCAACTGCTCCACTTCCCATCCAGCTTCCTGCTATTGCACCTGGGAAAGCAGAGGAAGATGGCCCAAGTCTTGGGGCCCTTGCACCCATGTGGGAGACCTGGAAGAAGCTCCTGGCTTCAGATCAGCTCAGCTCTGGCCATTGTGGCCATTTGGGGAATGAGCCAGAGAATGGAAGACCTCTCTCTCTTTCTGTACCTCTCTCTTTCAAATAAATACATATTTATTTAAAAAAAAACTAATATTTTTATAGTTTTTCAGTTTTAGATTCTAACATAATAAATATTGATAGGAATAAGCTCTTTGGAGTCCTCAATTTTAATAGTGTAAAGGTTCTGAGACTAAGAAAAAGGTTTACCTCTAGAGAAGAGTTTGTTTAGGGAGAAAAGGGTACTCGGAAAGGAACTAGATTTATGAGATATTTTGAACTCTGAAAATCATTTTGCATTTGATTGGGGCGATAACAGTGACCAAACGTTGAAAGATTATGACCAAGATATGTGGCACAATCCTTTGATTGTGTCATGTTGTTAAGTAGATTGGAAAGAATTTGCAGTCTGACTTGGGAAGTAGACTTGTTAGGGCAAAAAAAGTCTGATATCTAAAACGTTTTTGTCAAAAAGTACTGTGTCATTTATTATAATGGTCTGTCTGCATTTTTTTTAACATTAAAGCCATTTTCTCATAAAAGCCAGGCCAGTAGGTACCAATTATGCCAGAATAAATTCTTGACTACCAAATTATAAGCTTTGTACATACCCTTCCTTAGACACAGAATATCTTCCTTTCCCCCTGTCAAATCCTCTGTCAAAATAGAACCCTCCTTTCATATAAATTTTCTTTAAGCTACCTTGCTTTTATTTTTATTTTTTTAAAAAAGGGATTATTGATATATTTTTTTTAAAGATTTTTTAAATTTATTTATATGAAAGACGAAGAGAGAGTCTTCATTTGCTGGTTAATCCCCCAAACGGCCACAGCTGCCAGGCCTGGGCCAGGCCAAAGCAGGAGCCAGGAGCTTCTGGGTCTCTCATGTGGGCACAGGGGTCTAAGGACTTGGGCTGTCCTCTGCTGCTTTCCCAGATGTATTATCAAGGAGCTGAATCAGAATTGGAGCAGCCAGGACTTCAGCTGGTCCCTATATAGGACGCCAGTGCTGCAGGCAATGGCTTAACCTGCTGCGTCATGACACGGGCTTTTTTATTTATTTATTTGAAAGGTGTAGTGACAGAGGAGAAGAGAGAGAAAGGTAGTCCATCTGCTGATTTACTCTCCAAATGGCTGCAAAACCATGGGCTAGGCCAGGCTGAAGCCAGGAGCTAGGAACTCCATCTGAGTCTCCCACATGGGTGTCAGGAACTAAAGGACTTGAGTGAGCCAAGGCTGATCAGCAGAGAGCTGGATCAGAAGCAGAGTAGCTGGGGCTTAAACCGACACATCCCGTGTGTGATGTGGGCATCCCTACTATTGGCTTAATGTGCTGCACCACAATACAGTCTCTTACTTTGCTTTTAATAAAGAAACTTCTTTCATAAGAAATAATACTGATTAATTCCCTCTCATCCTATCAGTCTAATATTAAAAAGCTTCTAATTTTGATAAACTGCAGTTATTATCATACTTTTATATAGAGTTTGGGTTTTTGTGTGTTTTCTGAGTAGAAAAGGAACTGTTCTATTCTGTATCTCTTTTCTAGTCAGGAATCATGTTATGGACTTATGGACATAGCCTGGAAATCAATTCCAGTAGACATTTAGGAATTTTTTATGGCATTTATTTTAGTTGTAGTAAATTTCAATTACCTGGTTACAGATTTATATATAAAGTTATTCAGTAACATTGGTAAAACATAACATATTGCTGTGTTTCATAGAACTCATGAGGCATTAAGTTTAGTTTTATTAGATAGAAGATGGTACTTTCCAAAACATTGTTATGACAAAATTTTTTGTTGCGGCTGCTTACTTTGAACACCATATTAAGACATGTTTTTGAGGACATGTTTTTGAAAGTAGAAAACGTTTTAAGAAACAGGGCAGGCACCTACATTCAATATTGGAGTGCCTGGATTCAATACCTGCCTCTGGTTCCAGGTTCCAGGTTCCTTCTAATGGAAACTGAGAGGCATTGGTGATGGCTCAAGTAATGGAATTCCTGCCATCCATGTGGGGACCTGGGTTGAGTTCCCAGCTCCTAACTTTAGCCTTGGTCATTTGGGGAAATAGGAGAGCAGATATGGGGGCTGTCTATCTCTGCCTCTCTCTTGTCTCAAGTATTTTTTAAAAAGGGAGTTAACAGAGAACTAGAAATTGATCTGAAGTGTTTTTCAGAGATGGTTCCTGGAGTATAACTGTATGACATATGCATTTTTGCTATAAAAAGGTAAAATACATTTAACAGATAATGTTAAAATGTAAAAGAAAGTAAATGGTTGTTTCAGAATGAATCTTTATGTAAGTGTTGGAATGGAAGTAGTGGAGGTGGCAAAAGTAGAATTGAGACCATAGGTTGGTACCAGGAACTATATAGGAGTTGCTGAGAGTTTTCTCTGAATACATGGAATTCCAGCAGTGATTTCAGGAATGGTACTAGTATTTATAGCATAAACTTATTGTTTGAAATCCTCTTAACTGCCTAGGTTGTACTCAAAGAATTCTTCCAAGTAGTGTTTGAAGAAACTTTGGCATGCTTTCTCAGTTGCTTCTCTCACTAAAGATTATAGATAAATTCTGTAAATGAATTCACAAGATATACTCAGTGCAACTCTTATGCAGCTAAAAGCTCTGGGTCATGGTTTGTATATGATTAGAATTTTATGTGCTGGTAATAAAGTTAGCTATCATGTAAATGCTTAGGAAATGCAAATATACCTTTATTTATTTATTTGAAAGCCAGAGTTACACAGAGAGAGGAGAGGTAGAGAGAGAGAGGTCTTCCATCTGATGGTCCACTCCCCAATTGGCTACAATGACTGGAACTAAGCCCATCTGAAGCCAGGAGCCAGGAGCTTCTTCCATGCGGGTGCAGGAGCCAAGCATTTGGGCCATCTTCCATTGCTTTCCCAGGCCATAGCAGAGAGCTGGATCGGAAGTGGAGCAGCTGGGTCTTGAACCAGGGCCCACATAGGATGCTGGCACCCCAGGCCAGGGTGTTAACCCATTGCGCCATGCCACTGGCTCCAATATACCATATTTTAAATATATCTAATATGTAAATCTCTTAATGTAATTGAAGTATTTTTTCCAAAAGTAAATAGCAGGTGATACATACAATGGAGATTAGCAGGCCCTTTTGATAAATTTGAAATGTTGTAGAATTTTGAAGTTTTTGCTGTTTTATTTTTTTGAGTGGCAGAAAGAGAGTCTGTGAGTGTGAGAGAGTGAGCATGAAAGAGCGCTCCTCATCTGGTAGTTCATACCGCAGATCCCTGTAGTGGTAATGGCTAGGCTAGGCTAAGCTAAAGCTGGAAGCTGGAACTCAATCCAAGTTTCCCATGTAGACAGCAGGAACTCAGTTACATGAGCCATCACCGCTGAATTACCAGGGTCTGCATTAGCAGGAAGCCTGAATCAGGAGTCAGAGGTGGGCATTAAACTCAGCTACCCCAGTAAGAGATGCAGGGGTCTTAACTGCTAGGCCAAATGCCTTCCCTTGAATAATTTTAAATATTAATGGTTAATGTTTTGAAACTAGATTGAGAAAGGGGAATGTGAGGCAAGGTGACACATTAATGTATATTTATATATATATCTTTTTGTTATAATCTAAAAATTAAAATATATCCACTGTTTTAAATCATGCAGTTCAGAAGTATTTAACATCTTCATAATGCTATGTGCATTATCATCACTGTAAGTCTAGAATTTTTTTTTTTTTTTTTACAGGCAGAGTAGACAGTGAGAGAGAAAGGGAGAAAGGTCTTCCTTTTCCATTGGTTCACCCCCCAGTGGCTGCTACGGCCGGCGCACTGTGCTGATCCGAAGCCAGGAGCCAGGTGCTTCCTCCTGGTCTCCCATGCAGGTGCAGTGCCCAAGGACCTGGGCCATCCTCCACTGCACTCCCGGGCCACAGCAAAGAGCTGGACAGGAAGAGGAGTGACCGGGACAGAATCCGGTGCCCCAACCGGGACTAGAACCGGTGTGCCGGCGCCGCAGGCGGAGGATTAGCCTATTGAGCCGCGGTGCCGGCCTAGAACATTTTCTTTCACTCAAAAAAAAATCCAGTATCTGAGAAGAGTTGTTCCCAATCTCCCCCATCCTTGCAAATTTTTTTAAATGATTTATTTTATTTATTTGAAAGAGTAAAGAGAGATAGAGACACACAGATAGAGAAGTCTTCCATCCCAGAAGTCTTCCATCCCAAAGCTCACTCACCAAAAATGGCTGCAATGGCCAGAACTGAGCTGATTCAACGCCAGGAGCCAGGAACAACTTCTGGGTCTCCCAAGTGGGTGCAGGGACCCAAGGACTTGGGCCATCTTTTTCTGCTTTCCCTGGCGTATTAGCAGGGAGCTGGATCAGAAGTGGGGCAGCTGGGACTTGAACTGGCACCCATATGGGATGCTGGCACTGCCAGCTGGGGCTTTAACCCACTGTGCCACAGCGCCGCCCCCATTCCTACAACTATTACTTTCTGTCTATGGATTTTCCTATTCCAGACATTTCACACAAACAAAACAATATATTATAATATATAACCTATTGAATATGGCTTCCTTCACTTAGCATAATGTTTTCAAGGTTCATGTTGGGGCATGTAAGAGTTTGTATTTCAGTTCTTTTTTTCCTACTAAATGATATTTCCTTGTATGGACAGTCCACATTTTGTTGGCTATTAAAAATAATACTGCTTGGGGCTGGCCCCGTGGTGCAGTAGGTTAATCCTCCTCCTGTGGCGCCAGCATCCCATATGGATGCCGGTTCTAGTCCTGGCTAGCTCTCTGCTGTGGCCTGGGAAAGCAGTAGAAGATGGCCTAAGTCCTTGGGCCCCTGCACCCAGTGTGGGAGACTGGAAAGATGCTCCTGGCTCCTGGCTTCAGATTGGCGCAGCTCCAGCTGTTGTGGCCATTTGGGGAGTGAACCAATGGAAGGATGACCTTTCTCTCTTCCTCTCACTGTCTGTAACTCTACATCTCAAATAAATAAAATCTTCCAAAAAAAATGATACTGCTATGAACATTTATGTACCAGTTTTTATGTGACTATGTTTTCAGTTTTCTTAGGAATATACCTAGTAGTAAAGTTGCTGAGTCTGTGATGATTTAAAAAAAATTTAAATTTTCGTACTTTTTATATTTGAAAGGTAGAAAGAGACAGAGATTATTCATCTACTGGTTTACTCCCCAAATACCTGTAACAGCTAGGGCTGGGTCAGGCCTAAGCCAGGAGCCTTGAATTCATTCCAGGTCTTTCACCTGGGTGGCAGGAACCCAAATACTTGCTATCTTTTGCTGCCCCTCAGGGTGCACATTAGCAGGAATCTGATTCAGAAGAGGAGTTGCCATGAGTTGGCATTTAAACCAAGGTACTCCAGTATGGGTGCAGGAAACCCTAGTGACATCTTAGCCACTGTACCAGATGCTCACTCCATCTATAATGATGGAGTTTATATTTAACTTTTTGAGAAATTTTCCATGGCAGCTGTTTCATTTTATATTCCCATCAGTGATAGTATGAACATTTCAGTTTCTTCATATTTTTGCCAGTGCTTATTTTCAGATTTTTTTTTTTTTTTTTTTTTTTTTAAGATTTATTTATTGGAAAGGCAGAGTTACCAGGGGCAAGGAGGAATCTTCCATCTGGTGTACTCTCCAACTCAACAAATGGCCACAACAGCTAGGGCTAGGTAAGGCGAAAGCCATGAGCCTGGAACTCCATCCAGTTCTCCCACATGAGTGCAAGGGCCCAAGGACTTGAGCCATCTTCTGTTGTTTTCCTGGGGAACTGGATTGGAATTAAAGCAGACAGGTCACGAATTTGCCCCTGTTTGGGTTGTCCTTGCAAGTGGCAGCTTAACCCTCTGTACCACTATGCTGCCTCCCATCACCTCCCCGTTTTTAAAATTGCTATCCCTGTTGAGTGTGAACTGGTACCTCATTGTGATTTTTGTTTGCATTTCCATAGTGATTAAAGATGTTAGCATCTTTTTCTTTTCCCATCATCAGTATTTTTGAGCATTTACAGTGTATTGGGCACAATAGAACATAACAGAAAATGTTGTCCCTGCTCTTAATGAGCTTACATTCTAAAAGAACAAAAAATATACCTCTTTTAAAATGGTGTTTTTATTTGGTGTTTTCTGCAAAATACTGAGGAAATATTCAGCAGGGTGAGCTTTGAGTATAATTTAGCCACATCATTATTTAGAGAAAGAGGAGGAGAAAGAACTTTAAAGGCAGACAATGACAGACCTTTCAGGATAGGTAGCGTTTACAGGAGATAAACACAATCTCATTGAGTAAGGAGAGATTTGCTGCAGTCAGGAGGCTGAGATGAAGAGTGTGAGATGCAAGTAAAGGAACATGGGACATTGAGTGGAGCCAGAAAGATCATGCAACCTTCTGCACATACACACCCACGAAGTATGAATGGCTGGTGATAAGACAGAAGGCTTAAAAAGGAAGGTAATCTTGTGCACCTGACACTTTGAGAGAATTAAAGGATCAAAATCAAAGGCAACCTTTAAAAATAACAAGAAATTCTTTAAAATCAAAAGTCATTTGGATGCACAAAACTTACAGTTAATGCTACCCAGTGTCATGATGGGCCAAGAACGTTTATGGCTCCCTAAGGTAGAAAATGCCATATTACCTGTGTAGCAGCTAACAGATTCCACATGGGCTCTGGTTCAAGTTCTGGCTGCTCCACTTCGATCCAGCTCTCTGCTAACGTGCCTGGGAAAGCAGAAGATGGCCCAAATCCTTGAGTCCCTGCACCCACGTAGGAGACCCTGAAAAAGCTCCTGGGTCCTGTCTTTATTTAGCCTGGCACAGCCCTGGTTTGTTGCAGCCATTTTGGGAGTAAACCAGCAGATGTTAGCATCTCTTTCCATGCTTTAAAAAAAAAAAAGGATTGATTTATTTGAAAGGCAGAGTGACAGGGGAGACACGGAGAGAGAGAGAGAGAGAGAAATTTTTTTTTCATCTCCTGGTTCATTCCCCAAATAGCCGCAACACCAAGGACTAGGCCAGATGGAAGCCAGGAGCCCATAATTCAATCCGGGCCTCCCATATGGATGTTAGGGAACCAACTACTTGAATTTTCACCTCTACCTCCGTGATTGCACATCAGTAGGAAGCTGAATTTGGAAGCAGAGCCAGGACTGCTCTAAGCAGTCCAACATGTGATGTGCAATGGGTGTCTCAAACAACGAGGGCTTTAACTTCTGTGCCAAATTCTCACCCTCATTTTTACATTTTTTTTTGGAAAATGTCTATTTAGATTCTTTGCTTGTTTTTTAAATTTGGTTCTTTATATATTCTGGGTACTAGATGAGTACTATAGTTTGCATATTTTGGATATTAGATCCTTACATGATTTATAGTTTATTTTCGTGTGGCTTTTTTTTTTTTAAGGTTTATTTATTTATTTGGAAGGTAGAGTTACAGAGAGACAGCGGCAGAGAGGGGTCTTCCAGGGGCCCAAGGATTTGGGCCATCTTCTGTTGTCTCAGGCCATGGCTGGATCAGAAGTGGAGCAGCTGGGACTAGAACTGGTGCCCGTATGGGTTGTTGGCATTGAAGGTGGTTGCTTTATTTTTTGTACCACAGTGCCGGCCCCGTGGCTTGTTTTTCCACATACGCTGTGGTGTTCTTTGATAAACAAAACTCTGTAATTTTGATGAAATCCAATTTCTTTTTCTTTAGCTATTTAAAGTTTGATGCCATTTCTAAGAAATCATTGGCTAATCTAAGAAACTATTGGCTAATCTAAGATTATGCAGATTTACACCTTTTCCCTTTTAAAGTTTTTATTGTTTTAGCTCTTAAATTTAGAGATGACCAATTTTGAATTAATTTGTGTGTGATGTGGAATAGTTTTCATTTGCTGCTACAAGAAACTGAGAGTAATGTATTAAAAATTTATTTCTTAGTTCTGGAGGCTGGGAACTCCGTTATCAAGGTGCTAGTAGTATATATATGGTGAGGGCCTTCTTGTTGAGCCATAAGATGGCAGAAGTTGCATGGTGAGAAAGACAAAGGTCTTTTTCTTGCTGTGTTGCATACTTTAGTCAGAAACAATGAGTGGGAAATATGTAAGCAGATAGTTATAATACATTGCGATAAATGTACAATCTTTTTCCATAAAGTATCAAGTAAGAGAGTGAGGGGTCAGCGCTGTGGCATAGCAGGTAAAAGCTATTTCCTGCAGTGCTGGCATCCCATATAGGTGCTGGTTTGAGCCCTAGCTGCTCCACTTCGGATCCAGCTCTCTGCTATGGCCTGGGAAGGCAGTAGAGGATGGCCCACATCCTTGGGCCCCTGCACCGACATGGGAGACCCTTTGGAAGCTCTTGGCTCCTGGCTTCTGGCTCCTGACTTTAGATCGGCTTAGCTCCGGCCATTGCAGCCATTTGGGGAATGAACCAGCAGACAGAAGGCCTCTCTCCTTCTCCCTGCTTATGTCTATAACTCTGCCTTTTATTTTTTTTAAAAGATTTATTTATTTATTTGAAAGAGTTACACAGAGAGAGTAGAGGCAGAGAGAGAGAGAGAGGTCTTCCAATCGATGGTTCACTCCTCAGATGGCCGCAACAGCCAGAGCTGCACCGATCTGAAGCCAGGAGCTTCTTCCCAGTCTCCCACGTGGGTCTCCCACGAGCTGGATTGGAAGAGGAGCAGCTGGGACTCGAACCGGCATCCATATGGGATGCCAGTGCTTCAGGCCAGGGTGTTAACCCGCTGTGCCACAGCACCAGCCCCTATAACTCTGCCTTTTAAATAAATTTTTAAAAAAAGAGTGAGTGAATAACTTTGGAGAAAGTTAGTGATGGTTTCGTAGAGCAAGCAACAGGGATTTTAAGGTTGAATAGTGATCTGCAATTGATCAAAGAAGATCCTTCTAAATTAGCTTATATAGTAATGTAGAATATAGGGATTGAAAGAGCTTTTATGGTGTGGTTGGGAAAACTTTATGTTGTGTTCTGTATGGTGAACTGCAAAGTGTGAGTGAAGGTGAGAGGGAGATGAGGCTGGATAGGGAGCCCTTAAGATCTTGTTAAGGGCAGGAGTTATCTTGATAAATATTGGTCTCTTCAGCTCCCCTCCCTGTGTCTTCATTTAGAGTCCCTGTTTTCTCTCATTCATTAGCTGCTTTCCCAAATGCTGGTAACATGAAAGCTGGGAGGTTTCTCTTCCCAGGTAGTTAGAGGTTGGTTTGTTTAGAGTGCAGGAAGGGAAGTATGTATAATGCTGTTGCCAAGTTTGCAGGGAACTAAGTGTAGTTTAGCATGGAAATTGTGCCTTTGATTATTGTCAGACTTGGTGATTTGGGTCTCTGAATGAAGTCAGATACACTGTGATCTCTTTGGCTTTTGTTGGCTTGTCTGGAAATCCAGGTGTGTGTGGTTTTGTTTTTTGTTTTGTTTTTGTTTTGTTTTTAGTTCCAAATATATGAATTAACTTAAACACAAACTGCCATATTGAGTGATGGTCAGTAAGAATTAAAAGGTCTGGTAAATCAATATAAAGTTAACATGATTTTTGGAAACTTGTTTCATTTATGTGATTTTTCTGGAGGTTTATTTTGTTGAGTTGAATGGCAGAGTTACACAGAGTTGGGGAGACAGAACAAGACAGATAGAGAAAACACACAAGCTTTCATTCCTGTTGGTTCATTCCCCAAATGACTGCTATGGCTGGAGCTGGGCCGGGCTGAAGCCAAAGACCAGAGTTCAATCTCAGTCTCCCATGTAAGTGGCAGGGACCCAAGTACTTGGGCCATCTTCGGCTGTTCTCTCAGGCTCATTAGCAAGAAGCTGGATTGGAAGCGGAGCAGCCAGAACTTGAGCTGGCACTCCAAGGTGGAATAACAGTGTCTCGAGCCATGATTTAACCCACTGTGCCATAATGCCAACCCCCTGATTTATGTGATTTAACTGTGCATTGATACCTGTTGCTATAAATGATGAATATATTATCAGTCATTCTTACCTGCTTAAAGCTAGATTTCTACCAAACAAAACCTTGTTAGTCTTATGGAAATTAATATACTCATTAACAATTCATATTGAGTGTCTGTTATATCCAAGTTATGTGTTGAGATTATTTAGAAATCTAAATGTGAAATGTCTGATCATGTCCAGTCTAATAGAGAAGATGTATACCGATAGCTGTGTTAACCATGTAGTGTGAGGTAAGTATAGATGAAATGACATTAAAAATCAGATGAGATAGGTGGTGCTTGTGATAAGGGTGAGAACTGGACCTTAAATGCTAAGTAGTCAGGAGCAGTAGGCATTTCAGCTGGAAGAAAGACCACAAACAAACATTCCTAGGCAAGAAGGCTTTAATTGTATTTGGGAACAAAGAAATCTGTTTGTAAATAGCATGTTCTCTGAAACTGTGAGATACAAATGGAGTGTAATGAGAAATACAGCTGGAGCAATTGCCAGAGGCTACATTGTGGAGGGGGTACGAATTTTAATCTTACTGCCTTTAGAGCTGAATATAACATTCTTATTGCCAGGCAGCTTTTGGCTACTGGAAGTGAAGCAATATCATAGTTAGGGCTGATTTTTCAAAATTACTTTGTATTTTTGTTTTCAACTGCAGTGTGAAAATAGGGATAAGTTTTGCTGATCTTAAAGCTTAGAATGAAGTTTTGATGTTTAAATCTTTTCATATTTTATTATAGATTAAATGTTGGTAATTACTGCGTTTTGGAATTTTTGAATGTAGATTGCACTGGAGTCACTGGAAAAGTTTTCAAAACAGAAATGTATATACTTTAATCTGAAGGTAGATATTTACTAAAAGTTTAAGGAAACTTCAGTTTTCAATGTTACACAAACTATGATGACATCAGTTTAGTTAGGACATAATGTGAAAAATGAGGAGAATAGCTAAGGCATCTTTTCTGTGTTTGAGTAATTGACACGCATTAACAAGATTCATACTTACAGAAACCTATTTAGTAGACTCTTACTAGCTTAGTTTTGCAGATGCTTACATTGGGACACTTTGTTAACTGAGAAGTAGTGAATAAATTTAACAGTTAGATGACATGAGGAACCTTGACTCAAAGTCAGGCAGTTGGTACGTGGGTAGTGGGGGTGGCTCAAAGCCCACAGTAAATTTTTAGGGAGTGGGATATAGTTAGGAGAAAACCTTCTTTGAGAAATACAGTTTTTATAACTATGTAAGATTACATTTGGAAATGACGACTTTCTGCAGTTCTTAAAATAAATTGTTAACATAACTTCAAGGGGAACAAGCCATAAACTGGGTTATAGGGTCTGACTCTAGCTTAATCACTTCTTATTTTTGAAATTGCTTCATTTGGCTGTGCTGTACTTGTGCCCCTTTGGCTTTTTTTTTTTTTTTTTTTAATTTATTTCTTAGTGCTTTGCTTTGTAAACTCAGATTAAGGACAGTTGCTTTATAAGTTGTGTGGGTTTTTTTTTTTTGTTTGTTTGTTTGTTTTCTTTTTTTTTTTAGGCCAAGGCAGAGAGAGAGAGGTCTTCCTTCCATTGGTTCACTCTCCAGATGACTGCAGTGGCCAGAGCTGTACCAATCTGAAGCCAGGAGCCAGGTCTCTAGGTCTCCCACATCGGTCCAGGGACCTAAGGACTTGGGCCATCTTCTACTGCTTTCCCAGGCTATAGCAGAGAGCTGGGTAGGAAGTGGAGCAGCTGGGACTATAACCGGTGCCCATATGGGATGCCACCATTGCAGGCGACAGCTTTACTCACTATGCCACAGCACCAGTGCCCTCTATAAGCGTTTTTCATTCTGCCACCTAGAGTATTGCTTGAAAAAAAAATTGAACTTGTAGGGGCTGGCACTGTGGGTTAAAGCCCTGGCCTGAGGCGCGGACATCCCATATTGGCGCCGGTTCTAGTCTTGGCTGCTCCTCTTCTAATGCAGCTCTCTGTTACAACCTGGGATAGCAGTAGAAGATGGCCCAAGTACTTGGGCCCCTGCACCCACATAGGAGACTTGGGAGAAGCTCCTGGCTCCTGGCTTTGTATCCGCACAGCTCCAGCTGTTGCGGCCATCTGGAGAGTGAACCAGTGAGTGGAAGACCTCTCTCTTTGTCTCTACCTCTCTCTGTAACTCTTTCAAATAAATACAAAATAAATCTTTAAAAATAAAATTGAACTTGCATATCTTAATACAACTGGCTGGGAGCAGAGATGGCATATTTTTATGTGGTAATTTGTTTTTGGAGGAAGTGGCCAACAAAAATGAGTTTTCCCTTACCTTTATTAAAAGTATGTGAATAATATAAACATGAAAATAATTAATACTACAAGATTTCCTATCAGTCTTTTCAACCATGTCTCATATGCTTGCTTTAAAGTTTGGGGAAAGGAGGAAGCATCGTTGTAGCATAGCAGGTAAGGCTTCTGCTTTTTTTTTTTTTTTAATTTTTTTTAATTTTTTGCCAGGCAGAGTTAGACAGTGAGAGAGAGAGACAGAGACAGA
Organism: Oryctolagus cuniculus; assembly: GCF_964237555.1. Classification (NCBI taxonomy): domain Eukaryota; kingdom Metazoa; phylum Chordata; class Mammalia; order Lagomorpha; family Leporidae; genus Oryctolagus; species Oryctolagus cuniculus. Next base: position 77,129,291 of record NC_091432.1, on the reverse strand, counting down.
GTTATGGACAGTGAGAGAGAGACAGAGAGAAGGGTCTTCCTTTCATTGCCACAGCAACCAGGATTAGTACCTGGAAGAAGAAGAACCAGGAAGAAGAGCAACCAGGACCAGTACCCGGCGCCCAAAACTGGGACTAGAACCCGGGATGCAGGCACCACAGGTGGAGGATTAGTCGAGTGAGCCCTGGCTCCGGCCATGGCTTCTGCTTTTGACTGTCAACCCCTATCAGAGTGCTGGTTCCAGTCCTAGCTGCTCTGCTTTCAATATCTCCAAAACTCAGAATATAATGCCTGGTTTGTAGAAGTCTCCACCTAATTAACTTAGAATTCCTTGATGAAGATAATGGACTTAGTATGCTGGGCTAGTGAACTATTCAGTCAACAGCTTTTCCTGCTTTGGTTGGTTTGTTTGTTTATTGACAGGCAGAGTGGACAGTGAGAGAGAGAGACAGAGAAAAAGGTCTTCCTTTTCCGTTGGTTCACCCCGCAGTGGCCGCTGTGGCCGGCGCACCGTGCTAATCCGATGGCAGGAGCCAGGTGCTTCTCCTGGTCTCCCTTGCAGGTGCAGGGCCCAAGCACTTGGGCCATCCTCCACTGCCCTCCCTGGCCACAGCAGAGAACTGGCCTGGAAGAGGAGCAACCAGGACAGAATCCGGCGCCCCAACCAGGACTAGAACCGGTGTGCCGGTGCTGCAGGCAGAGGATTAGCCTAGTAAGCCATGGTGCTGGCCTATTTATTTATTTTTTAAAGATTTATTTATTTATATGAAGGTCAGAGTTACACAGGAGAGGCAGTAAGAGAGAGAGAGAGGTCTTCATCCACTGGTTGATTCCTCAATTGGCTGCAATGGCCAGTGCTGTGCTGATCAGGATCCAGGAGCTTCTTCTGGGTTTCTCACTTGGGTGTGGGGCCCAAGGACTTGGGCATCTTCTACTGCTTTTCCAGGCTATAACAGAGAGATGGATCGGAAGTGGAGCAGCTGGGTCATGAACTGGTGCCCATATGGGATGCTGGCACTGCAGGCAGCAGACTCACCCGCTACGCCACAGTGCCGGCCCTTCCTGCTTTGTTTTAAATGCAAGGCTGTTCTTGAATAGAATTTTGCTTAAATTGAAAATAACTTAATATGATCTTGATTTTTAAATGGTTCACTTGATCATTTCAGAGTGTTCATGCCAGGATTATGAATTTATACCTGAAAAAGAATTATTTAACTGTTGCTGCAGACTAAGCGATCTACCGAGGCTAGTGATACTGTGTTTGTTGGCTGTTGGTCATAATGTGGGATCCGTTGAGAGTATGTTAAGAGACATCACTGGCCGGCGCCGTGGCTCACTAGGCTAATCCTCCGCCTAGCAGTGCCGGCACACTGGGTTCTAGTCCCGGTCGGGGCGCCGGATTCTGCCCCGGTTGCCCCTCTTCCAGGCCAACTCTCTGCTGTGGCCCGGAAGTGCAGTGGAGGATGGCCCAAGTGCTTGGGCCCTGCACCCCATGGGAGACCAGGATAAGTACCTGGCTCCTGCCATCGGATCAGCGCGGTGCGCCGGCCGCGGCGGCCATCGGAGGGTGAACCAACAGCAAAGGAAGACCTTTCTCTCTGTCTCTCTCTCTCACTGTCCACTCTGCCTGTCAATAAAAAAAAAAAAGAAAAAAAAAAAGACATCACTGATCTAACATCGTATGTTCTACCACAGTAATATTTTCTTCAGATTATATGATCAAGTGATGAATTGATGAATTATTACATTAAATCTTATTTTTAATCCCTTATTTTAATCTCACAGAACCATAAGAATGTAAGCACTGTTATTGTTACAAGGATCTGTAATTTAGTTTGTTTGAAAGAATGTGCTTTTTGAAATATATGTATATTGTGTGTGATTGCTGTGGAATGAGGGGTTATATATATCCACTTACTATACTAAGACTCTGTAATAGATTAAGGCTTCATCAGTTTTTCTGGCTGTAATTGTGTTTTTAAAAGCCTGCAAACTTTGTGTGCCTGTTTTAACCATTAACAAAGGAGCGGAGAAAAGGCTCTAGTTGTATTTACTGTGCATGTATAGCTAGTTTTGAGTTAATTTGTCAAAGTGTGAGCTGTCTTTCTCCTTGGCCAATTTTTTTTAAACTTTAGTGACTTGAAATAAACAATCTACTGGTGTAGTTAGAGTAATTTTTTAAAAGATTTATTTACATTATTTGAAAGTCATAATTACAGACAGGGAAATGGAGAGGTAGAAATAGAGAAGGAGGGAGAGTGAGAGAGGTCAGTCTTCCATTTGCTGGTTTACTCCCCAAATGGCCACAACAGTCAGGGCAGGACCAGGCAGAAGCCAGGAATCAGTAGCTTCATCCAGGTTTCACACATGGGTGCAGGTGCCCAAAGACTTGGGCCATCTTCTGCTGTTTCTCCAGGCACATTAGCAGGGAGCTGAATCAGAAGTGGAGCAACTGGCACTTGACCTGGCACCCTCGAGAAGGTGATTATAGTCCTCAGAACACTGTGAACAGAGAGAGAAATAGAATTACAGCCTAACTGTGTTACTTTAGTTAGACAGGTATTTAAGTCTTTAAAATAAAGATAACAGAGCATTCCTTGCTTTGTCTCAAGACTGTTGTGATAATCAGAGACTGAAGATATGAGAGAACTTTGGAATGTATACAAGAAATCTGCATGTATGAAGTTCACCACTCTTAAGACTGAGTATTTGTGCCTGGTAACACTCCCCAGTTGAAAAAATGAAACTGTAGAGGATTTAGAAAAGTCATTGAGTTTGAAGTAGTTTCATAATACTGCATTGGAAAAGTGGTAGAGGAATAGTCTAATAAAATGAGGGAAAACATCAATAAAATGAGATTCTAAGTAAAAGTAATATTTGTAATGTTGCTTTGAAGCTTATAAAACACCCTAAGTTCATCTTTAAAAAGGATGTTGTAAAAATTAAATATTACTATTTTTAATTTTAAATGTAGAAATTGAAACTTAATAGCTAATTAATATGTCTGAGATAAAAATGGTGAATAGTGTTTTAACCTTGATTTGTTTATTTAAGAGGCAGAGAAAAAGTGAGAGTGTGTGATTGAAAGCATTTGTCCTGTTGCTGGCTTACTCCCCCTGTACCTTCAACAACCAGGACTTGGCCAGGTCTGAAACTGGGGGCAACCCTGGTATCCCTCGTGGGTGGCTGGGATCCAGCCACTTACCCATCATCTATCTGCTGCCTCTCAGGATGCTTATCAACAGGAAGCTGTAATCAGATTCTGGACTCAAACCCAGGTACTTCAGTATGGTATGTAGGAGTCCCAACTGGTAGCTTAACTGCTAGGCCAAATGCGTGCCTCCAATAACATAGTAAATAGTGGATTTGCAATTTGATTCTAGATCCTTTGCTCATTCTGTTAGGTCACTTAGTCTTGTTATCTCTACAGTCCTAGCACATGGAAATGGAGAGAAGCATATATGGAACTAGAAGTTGAGTGAGCCTAGAGAAGAACTTTAGTAATGGTAAAATTAGTATATAGAACTAGATGAACTAGATATTGAGAATGAATAGTAGTTAGGACAGACTCAGATAAGTGTTAGATTCCTGATAATGAGGAATAAAATTTTATAAATGGTAACTCATAGAAGGAGCTAATAATACATACCTCTTTTCCCAATTTCCGGTCTGTCTTTCTGGCAGGTATCCAGTATAGCAGCCAAAGGAAAAAAATTATTGTTCTTCAGTGCTTAGACTCAGGAAGGGGTTAACTTGAAAAGTAGTGGTATTCACAACAGTAGCATTTCAGTTGGAGAGAAGATTTATTTAGGGATCCTCTACCATCTGCACCATAGTAAAAGGAAGAAGTTGCTAAAAAATGGGTACTGTAGAGTGGTGGAAGAAAGAGGGTTAAAGCTCCTTGTTACTTATTTAGACCATTTAAGGTTTATATTTTCTCATAACAAGTCAAGAAAAAAATGTTTTTGTTCTGAAATTTAAGGGACTTTTCAAATATTCATCCACAGAATGTGGCTTTTCAGAACAAGTGTGTTACTAAGATCTGGAAGCAGACAAGGATGCCCATTCTCACCATTGCTAGTCAATATGGTTCTGTTAAGTTTTAACCATTGCCATTAGGGAAGAAAAAGAAATCAGAGGGATATAAATTGGAAAGGAGGATGTCAAATTTCCCTGTTTGCTGATGACATATGACTCCTTACTAAGACACTGTTTGAACTCATAAGAGAATCTGGTAAAGTTGCAAGATATAGAATTTACATGCAAAAATCTGTAGCCTTTGAATACACAGATAATACCATGGCTGACAAAGAACTTGTAAGATCAGTCCCATTCACAGTAGCCACAAAAAAATTTAAATGCCATGGAATAAATTTAATCAAGGAGGTAAAAGATCTCTTCAAAGAAAATTATAAAACATTAAATGAATAGAAGATACAAAAAGCTGGGAAAAAAATCTTTCATGGATTGGAAGAATGCAGATCATCAAAATGTCCAGACTGCTGAAAGCAATTTACAGATTCAATGTGAACCCAATCAAATACCAGTGACATTCTTCTCAGATCTAGAAAAAATGATGCTAAAATTCAAATGGAAACACAAGAGCTAAAATACTAAAGCAGTCTTTAATACAACCAAATCGAAAAGCTAAAGCAATCTTTAATTCAACCAAAACAATGCGGTAGGCATCACAATACCAGATTTCAGGACATACTACAGGGCAATTATAATCAAAACAGCCTGGTACAGGCACAAAAGTAGACATGTAGACCAGTGGAACAGAATAGAAACCCCAGAAGTCAACACACACATCTACAACCAACTAATCTGACAAATGAGTTAAAATCAATCCCTGGAGAAAGGACAGTCTCTTCAATGAATGTTGCTGGGAAAATTGGATCTCCATGTGCAGAAGTATGAAATAAGACCCCAACGTTACTCCTTATACAAAAATCAACTCAAAATGGATCAAGGATCTAACTCTGAAACCTGATTATCACCAAACTACTAGAGGAGAACATGGATTAAATTCTCCAAGACGGCCAGTGCCGTGGCTCAATAGGCTAATCCTCCGCCTTGTGGCTCCGGCACACCGGGTTCTAGTCCCGGTTGGGACGCCAGATTCTGTCCTGGTTGCCCCTCTTCCAGGCCAGCTCTCTGCTGTGGCCTGGGAGTGCAGTGGAGGATGGCCCAAGTGCTTGGGCCCTGCACCTGCAAGGGAGACCAGGAGAAGCACCTGGCTCCTGCCATCGGATCAGCGCGGTGCACCGCCCGCAGCACACTGGCTGCGGCGGCCATTGGAGGGTAAACCAATGGCAAAGGAAGACCTTTCTCTCTGTCTCTCTCTCTCACTGTCCACTTTGCCTGTCAAAAAAAAAAAAAAAAAAAAAAAAAAAAGAAAAGGAAAAAAAAAAAATTCTCCAAGACATTGGCATAGGCAAAGAGTTCTTGGGAAAAAACCCAGAAGCACAGGCAACAAAAGCAAAAATGGACAAATGGGTTTTACATCAAGCTAGGAAGCTTCTGTACTGCAAAGGAAACATTCAGCAAAGCAAAGAGGCAACCAACAGAATAGGAGAAAAGATTTGCAAACTATGAAACTGATACAGGGTTAGTATCCAGACTCTATAAAGAGCTCAAGAATACGAGGACAACAAAACAGTTCAATTAAGAAATTGGCAAAGGACTTGAATAGGCATTTTTCAAGAGATGAAATACAAATGGCCAACAGACACATGAAAAAATGCTTATGACCACTAGTCATCAGGGAAATGCAAATCAGAGCCACAGTGAGGTTTCAGCTCACCCCAGTTAGAATAGCTCTCATCAAAAATCAAAAAACAATAAATGCTGGCAAGGATGTGGGGCAAAAGGGATCCTAATCCACTGTTGGTGGGAATGTAAACTAGTACAGTCATTGTGGAAGACAGTATGGAGTGGAGATTCCTCAGAAATCTGAAAGTATATCTACCATATGACCCAGCCATCTCACTCCTGGGGATTTACCCAAAGGGAATAAAATCAACATGTAGAAGAATTATCTGTACGTATTTATTTATTTATGTATTTATTTATTTACGACAGAGTTAGAAAGATCTTCTTTCCGTTGGTTCACCCCCCAAGTGGCCGCTACAGCTGGCACGCTGCACCAATCTGAAGCCAGGAGCCAGGTGCTTCCTCCTGGTCTCCCTTGCGTGTACAGGGCCCAACACCTGGGCCATCCTCCACTGCCTTCTTGGGCCACAGCAGAGAGCTGGCCTGGAAGAGGAGCAACTGGGACAGAATCCGGTGCTCCAACTGGCACTAGAACCTGGAGTACTGGCGCTGCAGGCTGAGGATTAGCCAAGTGAGCCGCAGCAGCAGCCCTCCGATATTTATTGCAGTCAAATTCACGATAGCTAAGATACGAAATCAACATAGATGCACATCAACTGATGATTGGATAAAGAAAATGTATATATATATATATATATATATATACACTCTAGAAGACTACTCAGCTGTAAAAAAGAATGAAATCCTGTCATTTGAAACAAAATGGATGGAACTGGAAACCGTTATACTTAGTGAAATAAACTGGTCCCCAAAAGGCAAATACCATGTATTTTCCCTGATACATGATAACTAATAGAGTACAATAAAATGTAATGTGTTTGAGTGAAATTGACATTTTGAGATATGATTATTTTTTACAGCCCTTGTCACTACTGTTGAGGAACAGTAGTTTTTCTTACTATTTTTTGAATACTTAGTGTTTTCTTAATGATTATAAATTAAACCAAAAGTATGTCATTATAAAAATTAACAAAAGAGTAAGTAAGGAGGAGGGAGGGTAAAGTGGGACCAATCACTATGCTCCTAAATCTGTATATATGAAATACGTGAAATACCTTCACCTTATATAAATAGAAAATTTTTAAAGAGCAAAAAAAAAAAAAAAAGTGTGATATTGTCTAATTAAATATAGATACTTGCCTGAAACAGTCAACTGTTTTTATTGTTAAAGTCTCTTTTTATCAGCATTATTGACATTATGGCTGTGGTTAGTTTATGGAAACAAACTAAATTAAAACATGTATTATGTATATGAATATTTATTGTTTCCAAATTCTTTAATAACAGATGTGTGCTTTGTACTGAGATACATTAAATTTAGATAAATAAGTATATAATAGTACAGTGTACAAAATGAATTGGGATCATGTCTGACTTTTAATAGAAATGGTATAATCTTTATTTTTTTTAAAGATTTATTTTATTTTATTTGAAAGACAGGGTTACAGGGGCCGGCGCCACCATGGCTCACTTGGTTAATCCTCCACCTGCAGTGCCAGATTCTGGTCCCAGTTGCTCCTCTTCCAGTCCAGCTCTCTGCTGTGGCCTGGAAGGGCAGTGGAAGATGGCGCAAGTCCTTGGGCCCTGCACCTCTGTGGGAGACCAGGAAGGAGCACTTGGCTCCTGGCTTCAGGTCGGTGTAGCTCAGGCCATACCAGCCATTTGGGTGGTGAACCAACGGAAGGAAGACCTTTCTGTCTTTCTCTCCCTGTCTAACTCTGTCAAATGAAAAAAGAAAAAAAAAAAAAAAAAAAGAAAGGGTTACAGAGAGAGGTAGAGACAGAGAGAAAGGTCTTCCATCTGCTGGTTCACTCCCCAGATGGCTGCAACTGCCGGAGCTGTGCGGATCCGAAGCCAGGAGCCAGGAGCTTCTTCCGGATCTCCACGCAGGTACAGGGGCCCAAGCACTTGGGCCATCTTCTTCTGCTACCCCATGCCATAGCAGAGTGCTGGATTGGAAGTGGAGCAGCTGGAACTCGAACTGGCGCCCATATGTGATGCCGGCACTTTAGGCCAGGGCTTTAACCCGCTGAGCGGTAGTGCTGGCCCCCATAATCTTTATTTTTTGATGAACTAAAAAACTATTTTTGGTGTCATGTGCTTAGGTTGATGGTTTTAAAATACAGAGTGGATCACATAATAACACTTTATTTTCAATTTTGGATATTAAATAAAACACCAAATTATCTTTATTTTTGTATAGTCTGAAAAGATTTTCTTCAGATCAAATGTATTTTAATGTCTGAGGCTTGAATTTTTAGATTCAAACATGTTTTTCATTAATTTGTTATTCACATATAATACATGGAAATTTTAAGTTAAAGTGTTATCTTCGCTTTAATTTTGGCAACTTTTAAGGCAGAGGAGAGCTCTGAAGGTGTTTTATAATGCTTTTTAAGAAAGGCTTTGTCAGGAAATGACATCAGTTTTTGTTTTAACATTGAGAAATAGATATATATGAGTCATTGAATCCTACAGGAATAGTTGTGTGGTTGAGTCTGGCATTGTGGTGCAACGGATGAGCTGTTGCTTGCAATTGGCATTCCATATTAAAGTGTCACTTCGTATCTGCACTGTTCTGCTTCTGATCCAGCTTCCTGTTAGTGCACCTGGGATAGCAGGGAGAAGATGGACTACCTACTTGGACCCCTGCTAATCATGTAGGAAATCAGTTTGGAGTGCTTGAATCCTATCTGTTGCCTTGGCTTCAGATCGGCCCAGCTCCAGCCATTTGGGCCATTTGGGGAGTTAACCAGCAGATGGAAGATCTCTCTCTCTCTTTCTTTCTCTCTTTCTCTTTCTCTACCTCAGCCTCTCCTTCACTACCTTTCAAATAAATACATTAATTTTTTTTAAAAGATCCAGGAAGAAAAAGAATAGGCCAAGCCCGTATCTAAAAAGTAGGAATTCAGAAGAATTCTTCCTTGTCTTCCAACAATTTAAATTCTGGCTAGTCATAGCAAATAATGGGTTACACTTACCCTCTCTACCAGGGTCTCCTTCACACAAAAACACAAAGTCTATTCCATGTCCACAATCCAGTCATAACAATGAGAATCTTTATAAGTTCACTTTTCTGAAGCTTTACAAAACTCAGTAAGAGCAATCAGAAGTCCCATTTGTTCTACAAATATTTACTGCATTCTATATTATGCCATACAGTGTGCAGGAATTAGGAATATATACAGTGGACAAAAAGCTCCTGACTGCACAGAGCTTTACTAATGGGTAGAAATAATTAATGAACAAATATGTGCCATGTAATGGTTAAGTGCCAAGGATTTCTTACCACTTAGAGAGGGGATGAAGGTATGTGTTTGAGGGAGGTTGTTATTCATACATGATAACTAGGGTCAGAGTCCCAGATAAAGAATCTTTTACGGGGCCGACGCCATGGCTCACTTTGGTTAATCCTCCGCCTGCACACCGGCATCCCATATCGGCGCCGGGTGCTAGTCTCGGTTGCTTCTCTTCCAGTCTAGCTCTCTGCTGTGGCCTGGGAGGGCAGTGGAGGATGGCCCAGGTACTTGGACTCCTGCACCCGCGTGGGCAACCAGGAGGAAGCACCTGGCTTCAGATCGGTGCAGCGCTGGCCGTAGTGGCCATTTTGGGGGGGTGAACCAACAGAAGGAAGACCTTTCTCTCTGTCTCTTTCTCTCACTGTCTTTATCTCTACCTGTCAAATAAAAAAAAAAATCTTTTACAATGACGGCAGTAGTGGTAGTGTGTCACCAGGGGCCTGGAGGAGGGCCATGGAACAGACCACCATAGTACAGAAACACAGAGGCATCTCATTCATTCAATATCCCATATGTCTGCTTCCCCGTTGCCAAATCAAAGTCACACTGAACAGGACATTCTAATTTTTATTTTGCAAAGCCTCTAGTTTTTATGTTAATAGTAAGTATAGACAGCAGAAATCAATTATTCATTACACACTGAACAATTAAAACAATCTGTTCTCCTTAAGTGAATCACATTACACCAGTCATTTACTACACTTACTCTAGTAATGTAGTTTACTAGACTTAAGTGTCATATCTCTGGCAACCAAGTGTCCAAAGACCTCTGTAAGACACTGTTTAACAAATGAAAGCTTCTTCTGAAAAATCTTTCTTCAAACTGCTGGTAACAGTAAAGACAGATAATTAAAAACAGGCAGCAACCAATATAATAACCTATCTACAGAGTTTTAGCTTTTGAAATAATGCTCTTAAAAGTGAAAAATATGAACAAATCACTATAAAATAAAATAAAACCAAAATACTCTTCCCTAATAACTAAATTTAAGCCTTTAGATTTCTGTAACAAAAGAATGACTAAGGGCCAGCGCCGCGGCTCACTAGGCTAATCCTCCGCCTAGCGACGCCGGCACACCGGGTTCTAGTCCCGGTCGGGGCACTGGATTCTGTCCCAGTTGCCCCTCTTCCAGGCCAGCTCTCTGCTGTGGCCAGGGAGTGCAGTGGAGGATGGCCCGAGTCCTTGGGCCCTGCACCCCATGGGAGACCAGGAGAAGTACCTGGCTCCTGCCATCAGATCAGCGCGGTGCACTGGCCGCAGCTTACTGGCCGCAGCCGTCATTGGAGGGTGAACCAACGGCAAAGGAAGACCTTTCTCTCTCTCTCTCTCTCTCTCTCTCTCTGCCTGTTAAAAAAAAAAAAAAAAAAAAAAGAATGACTAAGATGATTCTACAAGAATAATGACTGGGACAAAAAGTATATCCTCAGATTTTTAAAAAATATTTATTTACTTTACTTGAAAAGCAACAGAGAAAGAGGAAGAATAACAGTGAGAGAGGTATTCCATCCAGTGGTTCACTCCCCAAATGGCCACAAAAGGCAGCATGGCAGGGTCCCTAGCCCGTGGGCCATCTTCCACTGCTGTCCCAGGCCATACCAGAAAGCTGGATTCAAAGAGGAGCAGCCTTGTGTTTGAACTATTGACATGTTATTTTTTTTAATGTTGGCATACTGTAATGCTTTCATTTTGTTTTCCTACTCACTATAAATATGTTTTAAATTCTTATATTGAGTAATGAGTTTTTATTCCATGAAATAGATTTTTTTTGTTTTCTAATACATTAAAAATGAACATACATAGAAAATCTTGAGGTAGTATTTATGATAGCTTTCTTCATCCATCTGATCAGTCTGGTGTGGGATTGGGATGGCTGGGTTTGGAAACCAACACTTTGAGAACACTACATGAAATCCTAAACAATCTCAAAGCTACGTGGTTGTTTGTGAATCTGAACCCATCTCTGTTCTTGCTAAGGTCTTTTTGTTTTCCTGTGCAATAGCCTGCCATCTAGTGGTAGGAATGCAGCATACACAGAGCACCAATGAGAAGTTCTGGGTTTTCAGAGTTGGGTTCACAATGTGAACCTACATAGTAGGCTAAAACATTTTTATATTGATAGAAGATGGTAGATGGCACTTTCAACTGAAAATATAAGTCAGTGGCAGTGAATTTTGAGAGTATTTCAAGAGTATATTTTCCTATAGGACATTTTCATGACTTAAAACTATTCTAAGGTTTTTATTTTTTGCATTTGAGGTTGATTAGTGGGTAAAGAGAAAACAAAGAAATAATGGTAGATAATTTTAAGAGACAGGGGGTTGGATTGATTCTGCAAAGATGCTTTATATATTGATAAATCCTAAGGCAAATTACATAATGACTACATTAACTAAAACAATATATTTTTCACTTTAATTTTTAAAATTAAAGTATGGACAGTTCAGCACATTTGACCTATGTTGGGCTGTGATGTAAGAGGCTAAATTTTAGCCAGATCTTAATTTTGCATATCCTAGATGTTGACTTTTTGTACCTAGCTGCTTCTAAAGTCATTTTTCTCTGGCCATTCCATTTTTCAAGACCCCTTCTTTCTTCTGCTACGAACAAGAAGGTTGTCTACCCTTTCTTTGCCAGGATACTCTTCTGTTTTAGCTTTTCTGTTGAAGCAGTTCATACTATCCCACTGTAGTGTTGTGGGGAGGAATATAAGGTGTGATATAAACTTGAAAAAGCATTTACTACTCTGTAGGTTGCTAACACACGTAATCTTCCAGATTATGACTCTACCAAAGCTTAAACTAAATAGAATGTTACTACTTTATACATACGTCTGCTAATTTATTTCATTTAATAATTTTAATTTTTAAATACATGTAGCCTATTCTGTTAGATGTTAGCTAGATGAAGAAGCCAGTACTGCTTTCAGTACTGGAGTAGCTCAGTCTCATAGGAGACACTGATATATAAGCCAGTAACTGTTTCAAAGCACGGAAAGTGCTTTAAGTAATATAATGAGTTAAGGAAGTCTGACATGGCAGTCAGGAATAATTTGCTTCCCCTCTCAAAATAATCATTTGCTTCTCAGTGCCACCTCTGAAACCTATATATAATCATCACAGTGTATTTAAGGCTGTATCTTCACCCTCAAAGAGCTCAGTTTAGTAGGAGAGAAATTCTGTGTTTTCAGCTTTGTTGATCTAGTTGTCATCAGTAAGAGAATCAAACTTTGTAAATTTTAATTGTATACAAGCTAGTCCCTATAGAATGTATTGCATCAATATAATACATTTCTGAAAGTGTGTGGCCATATCATTTGTCTCCTTGTAAACCTCTTAGAATATATCCATACACTTGGATACATAGATATCCAAATGTGTTGCAACTCTAAATATAGAGGAATTCCTCATTTTCCCAGTGAGATAATTCCTAAAGTTTTTATTTATTTTTGCCTACTTACATAGATATAGGGATACAGGTGATGCAATCAACTTCATAATGTTGAAATTCATCTGTTAGAATCCACATTAAAGCAATAATACATGTTTTTAAAATAATAATTTTCCTTTCCATTTATCCATACATTGATTTCTTTAGGCATTCTTTATAAGCGCCTGAAATTCAAATTGATGGAGAATTTCAGACCAATGTATCTTTCAGGAAGAACTTTCTTTAAAATAAAACCAGATAACTGATGTTGCAGGGTATTGGGTGAAGCTGCCTGCTCACCAGCATCTCATATGTGCGCTGGTTCATGTCCTGACTGCTCCATGTCCAATCCAGCTTCCTGCTGATGGCCTGGGGAAAGCAGTGGAAGATGGTGTAAGTGTTTGAGCCCCTGCTACCCACATGGGAGACCCTGATGAAGCTCTTGGCTCCTAATTTCAGCCTGGCTATTGGGGCAATCTGGGGAAGTGAGCCAGCATGATTAGAAGATCTTTCTCTTTAAATTTTTCAAATAAATAAATTAATTTTAAAAAATTAAGCCAGAGGCCAGCTCTCTGCTATGGCTCAGGAGTGCAGTGGAGGATGGCCCAAGTCCTTGGGCCCTGCACCTGCATGGGAGACCAGGAGAAGCATCTGGCTCCTGGCTTCAGATCAGCACGATGCGCCGGCCACAGCTGGCCGCGGCGGCTATTGGAGGGTGAACCAACGGCAAAAAGGAAGACCTTTCTTTCTGTCTCTCTCTCTCTCTCTCTCTCTCTCACTGTCCACTCTGTCCAAAAAAAAAAAAAAAAAAAAATTAAGCCAGATAACAAGAGACTTTATGAAGACATCACAGCAAATTTTCTGTTCAATAGTTTTGAGAGGAAAATCCTCTCCTTCTACATAGTGATTTTAAAAATCAGTTCAGTGGAAAATTTACTACTTAATAGGTTAATATGAGGGCACTTCAAAGAGTCTGTGGAGAATGATATTTAGAGATGTTTATTTTGGTGTAAAAAGTTTTTGAAATCCATATATACAAGGGATCTTCAAAAAGTTTATGAGAAATGTGTATTGTGAAAAAAACTGTGCTTTTTTTTTTTTTAAGATTTGTTTATTTGAAAGGCAGGGTTACAGAGAGGTAGAGGCAGAGATAGAGAGAGGGAGAGGGAGGGAGAGAGAGGAAGAGAGAGAGGTCTTCCATCCGTTGGTTGACTGTCCAGATGGTCGCAATGGCCAGGAGCATCCTCTGGGTCTCCCACTTGGGTACATGGCCCAAGGACTTGGGCCCAAGTCTTCCACTGCTTTCCCAGCCCATAGCAGAGAGCTGGATCGAAAGTGGAGTAGCCAGGACTCGAACCAGTGCCCATAGGGGATGCCGGCACTGGAGGCCATGGCCTTACATGCCATGCCACAGCACCGGCCTCCTATGCATGGCTTTCAAAATTGTTTTGCATCCAAATAAGTATATCTTTATTTTTGGAAAAGCAGACAAACAAGTATCTTCCATCTACTGGTTCACTCTCCATGTAGGCTAGACAGCCAGAGTAGGGGAAGGCAAAGCCAGGAGCTGGGATTTCAGTCCAGTTTTCTCATGTTGATGGCAGGACCCAACTATTTGAGCCATCACTGCTGATTCCCAGGGTGCTTATCAGCAGGAAGCTGGAATCAGGAGTCAAGCTGGTGCTCAAGCCCAGGAACTCTTGTATGCAATGCAGATGTACCAAAGCGCTCGCTCGCTCGCTCTTCCTTTCTCTCTCTCTCCCCCTAAATGATTTATTTGAAAGGCAAAGAGAGACAGAGATTGATCTTCCATCTGCTGGTTTACTCCCCAATGCCTGCAGCAACTAGGGTCTGGCCAGGCTGAAGCCATAACCCAGGAATTCCATTCTGGTCTCCCATGTGGTAGCAAGGAACTCAAGTACTTGAACCATTTTCTACTGCCTTCCCAGGTGCATTAGCAAGAAGCTGAATCAGAGTAGCAGGACTTGAACTGGCACTCTGATTTGGAATGCTGGCATCACAAGTAGTTGCTTAACCTGCTGTGCTACAACACTGACTCCTTCCAAATGGCACTTCAGCAGCTGTGCCAGCCATGCACCCCATATGCGCATCTTTTGTTTTCATTTTACGTAAAACTTTTGGAGTACTCTTATGTGACATTGTAACACATAGTGTTACAGTTCTTAATTTCTACCTGTGTGAGTCTTAGTCCATTTATTTTGCAGAAAACAGTATACAGACTGACTTTTTTCTCTACAGTTGCAAATTGGTGTTTAGAGTAACATGAGACTTTGTGGGGTCTAGAGCTCCTTCAGTCTTCTCTACTCTGGTGAGAAATTGGCTTTGTGCTTAGAATATTGACCTACTTCTGAAATAGTGCCCACCAAATTCTCAACTGTTGCACCATTCAACTAACTCTTCCACTCATCCTTGAGGAAATAAAGGAATGTGTTTCTTTCTGCTATTGGCTGTAATACCCACCAAAAGGCTGGGATGAATTTCAGTACAGGATTGGTGTGTGCTGTGTGACATGAGAGGTTTTTACTGAGATTGATAAGATTACTGAGAAAACAACGATATTGGTTTTTTTTTTTTTTGGACAGGCAGAGTTAGACAGTGAGAGAGAGAGAGACAGAGAGAAAGGTCTTCCTTTTTCCGTTGGTTCACCCCCCAAGTGACCGCTATGGCTGGCGCGTTGCACCTGTCCGAAGCCAGGAGCAAGGTGCTTCCTCCTGGTCTCCCATGCGGGTGCAGGGCCCAGGGACCTGGGCCATCCTCCACTGTACTCCAGGCCACAGCAGAGAGCTGGACTGGAAGAGGAGCAACCGAGACAGAATCTGGGGCCCTGACCGGGACTAGAACCCGGTGTGCCGGCGCCACAGGTGGAGGATTAGCCTAGTGAGCCACAGCGCCGGCCTATATTGTTTCTTTACTTACCGTTCAAATACTACTTACTTGCTGAGTAATTCTGGAAAGTATTGAAGTCTTTTACATCAAGAAATATTATACAAATTTAAAAAATGGAATCTTAATGTGTATGTTTCTTCACTCCAGCTTTTCACTTAATATTGAATGTGGTGAGCATTTCCCCTGATAACTTTTTTTTTGCCATGCGTTTTGTCGGTCATTCTGAAAGTGCATGTCACTGGCTAGGTAGTCTGCCTTGCTGCAAAATTGAACACCCAGGTGTCTTAACCTAAGTTGCTGCAGCTGGTGAATTCTCTGCCTGGAGAGGTCTGTATAGGCTGCTGGCCTGCTCTAGGAATAGGACTGTTCAGTTAATGCAGCCATCTGTTACTGTTTGCTTCAAGGTTTTTGTATTTTGTTGAAACATTCCTTTCATTATAGGAATACAGTTTTGCATCTCACTGCTTCTCTTTTTGTTTTAAATCCATTTGAATTATAAAACTTATGAAATTGGGTAGTTGGGAATTTACTTGGTATATATTTTTAAAGTGTCCTTTACACTTTACAAAAAATTTTTTGTTATAAATTTATCACTGAGTAATTAGCTACCATGATCTTACCTATGGGGAGGAGCCTTACTCATATAGTACAACTAGTATCTGCTGTGTCTGCCTCAGATATTGTTGGAAGAACATAATTAAATTATGAAAGTAAGAGCATTTTGTTTGTTTGATGGCTATATTGGTTCCTTCCTCTTTCTCTATCTGGGAAGATGCTTTTCATTTCTATAGTAAGGCCATTTTTTTCCTGTTCCTGTCTTTAAATAGTAGAAATTCTCATTTTCACTTTTACCTAAAAAAAGACTGACTACATGCTGTGTGGTACTTTTTGAGTGTAAGGTTTAGGAATTGTTAATAATGAAATATTTAACAAGGTACTTCAGATTTTATAATCTCAAAGTAAATAAATAGAAGAAAAATGTGAGCTGTGTCTTCATGTTAAAATTTTTTTGATGGGTAAGGTAAATTGTTACTGAATTTTTGCTTTTTAAGAAACAGGAACTCTTTAATTGAGAGTGGGAAGAGCATTAGTTACTGTGATACCTGAGACATTTAGAGTAGTTTTGCTTTTGGTTATAACATTCTTCCTGCATTGTTGGAAGCATTTTCATGTTAATAACAGTGTGCAGAGAAAGTACAATGGAGGAGAATGTATAGCAAAGTCTGTGTAACTTTATTCAGTTGTTCATCCCCTCCACTCCAATAATATTTGTATTTGGTCTACTCTTAATCTTAATTTTAACATAAATTCTTTTTTCATTTTTCTGCTGTTTATATGTGAGGTATTATTTTTAGCTTCTGGAGTTATACTTTAGTTTTCACACTGTCATCTTAAAAAGCACACCATATTTTTAAATTAGCATTACAAGCAAAATCTTCATCTTTTAGATTCTCTTTAGCTTGAAATTTGAAACTTTACCCATGTATTGTCTCAAGTTTGTTTTTAAGGCTTTAGAGGATAGTAGGTTTTCCAAATAGTTGTACAATTTTGCTTTAGTCCATGTAAGAAATGGGGTCCTTAGAAGGTTTATGGGAAATGCATAGTCTGACCAGAAAAATTATATGGATTTCAAACAGTTTTACACCATAATAAACTTAAATTCATTTTCCCCCATTACTTTTTTTTTTAAAGATTTATTTATTTATCTGAAAGAGTTACACAGAGAGGGGAGAGGCAGAGAGAGAGAGAGAGAGAGAAGTCTTCCATCCACTGGTTCACTCCCCAGTTGGTCGCAGCGGCCAGAGCTGTGCCGATCCGAAGCCAGGGGCCAGGAGCCAGGAGCTTCTGGGTCTCCCACGTGGGTGCAGGGGTCCAAGTACTTGGCTATCTTCTACTGCTTTCCCAGGCCATAGCAGAGAGCTGGATTGGAAGTAGAGCAGCCAGGACTCGAACTGGCGCCCATATGGGATGCCAGCACTGCTTTAGTTGCTATGGCACAGTGCCAGCCCTTCCTTGAATAACTTTTTAAAATACTCTCATACCATTTTGGATTCTTTTTTTAAAAATCATGTAAGAGTATCCATATTCATACTAAAATTAATGTATCTAGATGAAAAATACAAGGCAATATTCTAGGCCTTTGGGAAATAGAGAAAAACAGAAGTCTGCCCACATAAAACTTAAAAACATTTTAGTTAAGAAAGATTAAAGAAATCAAATGAGTGAGGTGGTAATAATTGCTTTGGAAGAAATAAGACAGAGTAAGGGGGATAATGAGGATTTGAAGCATGGAGGATGCTCTATATTTGTTATTTTGTGAAAATATTCATCTCATAAGGTGGCATTTCACCAACAGCTAAAGGAAGAAGGTGAGGGAGCAGCCAGGGTAGAATTTAGGATTTTAGTCAGAACAGCAGCACTAAGTACGTGAGGTAAGAGGGCATGACATTTGGAAGGCATTGCAAAGGAGATATTTGGCTAAAGCAAGTCATGCAGAGGGGATAAATAGATCATAAAGGGAATGTAATATGGATATAATAGTATATAATAAATTTGCATACATAAATATTCTATAGCATGTAGAGAACTATATAAATTCACATGCTATGTATAAAATATTGTGGTTGTTGAAACTGAGATCTATATCCTCTTCATTTAAGAGCAGGCTGTATCTGACATTCTAGCAATTAATTGTCTATGGAAATGTTAGCCTTTTAAGTTCTCTCAAGAAGAAGAAATTGGTTTGGGAGTACATATTTAAGGTGTAGAAGAATGATTCTGTTGTTCAGAATTATATGTCAGCATTAGAGACTGAAGGGAAAGATTTCACTGAGGAAATGTTTTTTGAACTATAAACAGGAATGGAAAGGTTCAGGCGTGAAACAGCAAGGTACACCATAGAAAACTGGAAAGTGGTTCTAGGTTGGAGGCTAAGAGGCAAGAAGGAGTATATTGGTGACGGATGTATTGTTTTCATTGCATTAGCACTGGATAAATTGCTGAGGTTAGGAAGGGACAGTCATATTGTGTTAGAGATCATTCTGTGGCCAGTTTAGAGAATGACTGGGGATGTGGGGTAGGAGAGATCCCAAATTAGAAGTATCACATCAGAAATGAGGAGACCAATCAGGTCAGTGTTTCTCATTGAGAGCAATCTGAATTATGGAGTACTGATTGTGCACTATAAGACAGTTCTCCCTCTTCTGTGTTACTAAGTACTAGTAAAACCTCTTTGAGTATGATAATTCCCCCTCCCTGACTTCACAATGCCTTACCTTGGTTAGATAAATAAGACCTGAACTTTGACTTTGGCTTTCACCCTGGTTTTGGGATGGAGAAGAAAATGTGGATTTGCTAGAGTTTTAGGAAATAGAATCAAAAGGACGTGGATACTGATAGCATCTTGGGAATGTATATACGAGGGTATTTTAAACTGTTAGTGAAAATTGAATTATGATAAGCTTATTTTGGTGTAAGAGATTTGAAATTCATGCATTGTGCTTCCTAATACACATTTTTCATGAACTTTTTGAAGATTCCTTGTATATTAGCATACACAGTGTATGTATGGGCAGTATTGTAATAAATTTTGTGACAAGTTCAATTTTGAAAACTAAGAAAATAAGATTCTAAGGAATAAAATTACTTCTGATGTCATCATAAAGAAGTAACTACTATATTTTAGAATTGAACAGCTTATCAAGAAAAGTTTGTGCAAAGATATAGAGAAAAAAATATAGGTCTATAAAGATGGCCAGGAAGGAAGCTAGAAATATAGCTTTTTATAACCAAATTTAGAACTTTACTACTGTACTTTAATATTTAAATATATTTTATATTTAAAGGATTAAAACTGAACAAGCAATAGATAGGTCTTGCATTCTGCAGATTAATTATATTTAGAGTAAGGGAAGTATAATGTTCACTGCCACAAGACAGGCATAAAGTACTATGAAGATTCAGACAAGGCAGAGATGAAATGCCATTTTTTACTAGGAGAAGCTGAACCATGCACACCTAAGTGAATTTGCTATTTAGTTTTTGTTTAGGTAGCCTAAATTGTGAAAGTCTGGTGTCATGCTGATGTTCCCTGGACACTCTGTTTAGCTGTTCTTTGTTTTGCTTTTAACCAGGATTTGCTGGGGTAACTGCTGCTATAAATGTACTTGTTTAGCAAATGCTACTTTAATAATTACATGTAATAAAGCAAACATTTTGAAGATTAGAAGTAGGTAAATGTTAATAGTTACATTGTCACTTATTTAAGCAGTCAAACCAAGTTAGGTCATTTGAATTCATATTTAATCATTATAGTATACTAAAGATTAAAAGTGGACATATTACTGGAATGAAGAGCTTTAATTTTTCTGATGTAGTTAATATATTTATACATTATATTTTATATGTATTTTTTAAAAAGATTTATTTATTTGAAAGACAGAGTTACAGAGAGGTAGAGACAGAGAGAAAGGTCTTCCATCCACTGGTTCACTCCCCAGATGGCTGCAACGGTTGGAGCTGTGCTGATCTGAACCCAGGAGCCAGGAGCTTCCTCTGGGTCTCCCACGTGGGTGCAGGGGCCCAGGGACCTGGGCGATCTTCTGCCATCCCAGGCCATAGCAGAGAGCTGGACCGGAAGAGGAGCAGCTGGAACTAGAACCGGCGCCCATGTGGGATGCCGGCACTTCAGGCCAGGGCTTTAACCTGCTGTGTCACAGCGCTGGCCCCTATATGTATTTTTAAAACAGCTTTTTTTGTGGGCTTCTTCATTATTTCTCTAAATTGGATTATATTTTGTGTTGTCTTGGTTGAGTTTGCCAATTATATCTTTTAAGCAGGTTTTAGGTAAAACTCTGGGGTCCATTAAGAACTTTGTTTTGATACTGAAACAGTTGTTATTAGACTTTTTATTGTCCTGCTTTTGGGTTTGAAACATAAAATTGGAACTTATATTGTTCTAACTTTGTTATGAATAATATTGGGTAAAATAGAGCTCCTGAGTCATTTCTGATTTGGAAGCTTATGTAATAGAAGATTTCAATTTTCAGTTTTGATTGTCGATATCAGCTACTGACTGAAACCTGAGCTAACTCATTAGGACTGAAGGGAGAGAAAAATAAGAAATGTTTTACATAAACAGAGATCCTACTCAATCACAGACTCAGTTATCTTCATATTAGTGCAGATACAGCACTCTAGGGGGAATATTAATAAAGATTTATTTATTTGAAAGGCAAAGTTAGAGAATAATTTTCCATATGCTGGTTTACTGTGTAAATGGCTGCTACTGCCAGGGCTGGGCCAGGCCAAAGCCAGGAGCCTAGAACTTCATCTGGGTCTTTCACATGGGTGGCAGGGGCCAAGGCATTTGGGCCGTACTCTGCTGTTTTCCCAGGAGCATTAGCAGGTAGGTAGATTGCAAGTGGAGAAGCCAGGACTCGTGATGCCAGCATCACAGGAGTGGCTTAACCCACTTTGCCACAGTGCCAATCCCTGGGGTAATATTAATAAATGTAATTTAACCTTCAGTTTGTTCATGTGTCTGTATCTATGATTTCTTTAAAGCACTTAAGGGTGAATAATACCCTGAGGAAGTTTAATTTATTTTCTCATGTTAATAATCATTTATGTAATCCTAATCAGAAAATACCCTACTTCTCAGGTGGATTATAGTATTATCGCCCCTGAAAAATTTTTAAATCCAAAATGATTGTTATTCCACTTAGATTTTTTGCCTGTTAGCATGCAAATTTGGTATTAACAGTTAAAACCTGAAGGAAATTGATCTTAAAATATCTTTTTTTTTTAAATTTCAGACTTGATACAATGCACAAATGAGATGAATGTGAACATCCCGCAGTTGGCCGACAGTTTATTTGAAAGAACTACTAACAGTAGTTGGGTGGTGGTCTTCAAGTCTCTCATTACAACTCACCATCTGATGGTGTATGGAAATGAGGTAAGCAGAATTCTTGATTAAAAAGTAAGTAATTGAGTAAGTATATTGGTATGATTACTAATTCAATTTGTTTTTGTCACTAATACTTAAAAAGTAGCTTCAGCAGCTGGATAAACAGGTTAAAAGGACAGGAATGTAATTACATAATGGTTATATTACATAATTGTATATTTATATGAAATATATAATTATAATATAATACAGTGTAATATAGTAAAATATAGTTCCTGCAATTTGAGGAAACATGGCTTGTAAGCCAGAAAGCAGAAAGTGGGTCAGCGCACAGAGGATTTCAGTAATGGGATCAAGAAGCAAAGATCATGCCTGGAGGTATGTTCCATAAGCTCTGATCTTCACAGGCCTTGTTCATAGATGTTATAAAATGTCTTTGTCCACTTGCCCCTTTTTTTAAAATTCGATCAGATTTTTGACTGCTTTTCTATAGTTGTCTTGGACAACACTTTGCCTAGTTGAGGACCATGATAGTGTTTTGCTTATAGGTACTGATTATGTATCTGAAACTTTTATTGCCCACAAGGGTATGTGTAGTGAGATATATAAGGTTTTGAAATTTTCTTTTTAAAGAGAATCATCTTATTTTCCATGTTTGGCTTAGCACCTAACTTTTTGATTCTTAGGAAATTACAAACTGTTTCATTCCCTAAATGCCCAGATCAGCCAGGGCTGAGCTGGGCTAGGCTGAAGCTGAGAGCTGGGACAAGTTTTCTACTTGTATAGCAGGAAGCTTCCTACTTGAGCTAACACCATTGCCTCCCAAGATCTGCATTGGCAGGTAACTGGAGTCAGGAGCCAGAGCTGAGCTTCAAATCCAGGGACTCCAGAATGGGACACCAGCAACGTATCTGGTGTTTTGACCACTAGACCGATGCCTGCCCCATTCCGTATGGTTTTCAGATAAACTCATCTTGAGTTTCCTTTCATCACTAATGTAAAGCTCATGGTCTGCTCATTTTTTTACCTAGTTTGTGCAGTTTTCGGGTCTTCACTTTGATATGATGATGGTAATACCAAGGAACACTGGTTCTCAACCTGGGCAGGAAAGGGAGGTGATTATTATTTTTTTTTTTAACTTTTCAAAGGAAGCTTGTCACAACTGGAAGAGATGCAGCTAGTGTCTGACAGGGCCTAGGGCTGCTTATGAACATCTTGCAGTGCACAAAACAGCCCCCAACAACAAAGAACTATCTGTCCAAAGTATCAGTAGTGTTAAGATGAAAATCCTAACCACAGAGGAAATCTCAAAAGGATGAAACTGAATTGGCTGTCATATGGTCCTGACATCAGGTGGCTAGGTATTCTTATCCCATTCGCTTACCAATTGGGTTACATAAGTGAGTCAATTCTGTGAGTTTTAGTTTCCTCATCAATAATATAAAACCTTAGTGGGCAAACATAATTGAGTAAGACATCTGCTGTAGCAGGACTAGTTGTAGGTGATTAATAAATAAAAATATAGAGTTAAAAATTGTAGGTGAAATTCAAAACATGGAAACATAGAGTCATTCATGGATGTAGTGTGCTAGGTGGATAAATTATCTAAGCAATATATATTCTTTAAATATTTTAGAAAAATTTCAAGCATATAATAGTATAGAAAAGTATAATAAATATCTTTGTACCTGTCATGCTGTTTCAGCATTTATGGATATTTTGCTGTTCTTTAAAACAATAGTTTTAAGATGGTACTGTCTTGTTATCTCTGTGTTCTTTTTTTAAGATTATATTTATTTATTTGAGAGACAGAGGTACAGAGAGAGAGCGAGAGAGATCTTCCATCTGCTGATTCACTGCCTAAATGGCCACAATGGTTGGAGCTGGGCCAATCCAAAGCCAGGAGCCAGGAGATTATTCTGGGTCTCCCATGTGAGTTCAGGGGCCCAAGCGCTTGGACCATTTTCTGCTGCATTTCCAGGCCATAGCAGGGAGCTGGATTGGAAGAGGAGCTTGCACCTGTATGGGATGCTGGTGCAGCAGGTGGACGTTCAGCCAACTACGCCACAGCACTGGCCCCAAAGTTCTCTTTCTCTCTCTCTCTCTTATTTAAAGATGTATCTATTTATTTGAAAGGCAGAGTTACAGAGAGGCAGAGGTAGGGCGAGAGAGTTCTTCCATCTGCTGATTGACTCCCCAGCTGGCCTAAATGGCCCGAGCCAAGCTGATCTGAAGCCAGGAGCCAGGAGCTTCTTCCAGGCCTCCCACATGGGTGTGGGGTCCCAAGGACTATGTCACAGCACCGGCCCTTCACGTTACCTCTTAAGACCCAGAAGAAAACTTCTGACCTTATTACTTGCCAGATGGTGGGGTGCTTAATGGAATACCAAGTTAAATATTAGGATGCTATTAGAAACAAAGTCAAGTTGATCAAGCTATGTATCTTTGGAGCTAAAAATTATGTGAAGACTAGTAAAATGAAAAAAAAATTGTTTGTTATATCTAAAGTCATAGAAATGACTAAAATATTTACATTGATTCCTAAAGTGCAAAAGTTAAGGAAACTGTTATCAAAGCCTATAAAAATCATTGTTTTACTACAGTGTTATTTGTTTTAATGTTCATTTGAAACAAATTGTTTCAAGATAATGATGAAACAGTCTTAGGTTTACAAATTAGCTTTTAAAATCCTGGTTGTTAATTTGGGGTGATTGCAAGAGAACAAAGTGGAGTCGAGGGATAATGTACATCATTGTCGCTAGTGATACTCAGCATGCAGATTTTGAAAGAAAAAAGGAACCCTAAGGGAAATAAAAGTTGAAACATTTCTTTAACTGTCTGTTCTAGATGCTTTATATAAAGGTAGTGGTAGAGTATTTGGACAATACTTTGTGAACATATTTACATAAATGCTGACTTAATCCAATGCTAAGTGTATATCCCAAGAAACTTTGGTATACTTGCACATGGAGACCAAGTATGAAGAAGTTATACAGCATTGTTTATGGTGAAAACTGGAATGAACTTAAATATCCATAAATAAAGGCATGGATACATAATGAATATTAGTTGATTGAGATTCTAGAATACCGTTTAAAATGAGTGAAATAGATTTACATATATTAAATGATCATTCTTGGGAAGAAGTTGAATTGAAAAGCACATTGTTCAAGAGTTTAGTATGTAAATTGAAAAGATAAAATTACATGCAGTTTTCTGCTTCAGAATAATAATCACCTTTGAAGAGAGAGGAAAGGGAATGATATTGAAGATGTGTGTCTTTAATAGGGTCTATAATATTTTGACTTTAGAACATGATCTGAAGTGTATGTTAATGTATTTAATCTGGACATTGAGTAAGTGGGTTTCTATAATACTGTTCTCTTTTATAACTAGAAATTTTTTTTACAGTTAGTAAAGTTTGGAATACCAGGTGGCTGTTTAACATACAGACACCATCTGAATATGATTAGCTGTAGTACTAATGTGCTGCAATAAAAACAAAATTGCTGGTACAATTTAAAAGTGCTGATTTCCTTTTATTATTTTGACATTATTACTTACAGCCGTAGGCATTACACTTAATAAATTCCTATAATGCTAATGAAAAATCTGTATTGGTTTTGTGTTTGGTAACTAGTTATGAGAAGAATAAGGGTGAAAAGTTTAAACCAGATAAACCTAATAGGATGTATTAATCATAACTTCTCATTTTCACATGAAAGTTTATGATATGATGGCAGTACCTTATTTTGATTGTGATTTTTTTTTTTAATCCCTAGCGCTTCATTCAGTATTTGGCTTCAAGAAACACGTTGTTTAACTTGAGCAATTTTTTGGATAAAAGTGGATTGCAAGGTAAAGACAACTTACTGTAGAAAATCAGAGCTAATGCCACCTAGTGATCACTAAAAAATTGAACTCTTGTCTTCAGAATGTGCTGTTTTAAACTTCACATTGTACTGATACTTGTAGGATAGAAAAAACGATGTTATAATTTGGAAGATTAGGATTGGTTTCTTCCCTGACACTGAGAGCTCTGTGAGAGATGTATTATTAGTATTTGGAGAACATCCATTGTAGAGTTAGACTGCCTAGGTTTGAATCCCATCTTTACCACCTACCAGCTGTATGAACTTGAGCAAATTACTTTGCTTCTCTGCATCTGTAACATCAGAAGTAATGAGAGTACCGTCCCAATAGGGTTATCATGAGGCTTAACCTAGTCAATAAGTATTAATGCCCGGCACACAGGAAATAACTGTATACATACTTTTATTGTTTTTGTTTTATTATTATTTTATGCTTCACTTTAAGAGATGTTGTTAGAATGTTATTTTTCAGTAGCTAAGGTGAGTATAGCATTGTTCAAATGATAATGTGGGTTCATTGATACCCACATATATTATTTTTTTTATTTTACTTTAAATTTGGTAACTTGAAATTGCCATAATCTGGCTGTAGCCAGTTGTGCACATTCTGTCTTGTTGGGATCTGTTGAATTTAGTTCCAGAACTAGGCTATTAACATTTTAGAATTTCAGCTGTAGGAAGAACTTCATAAGGAACATACCAAAACAACTTGGAATTATTAACAGTGAGGCTCAATCTGGAAACTGTCTTTAGAGAATGTGAGATTTGTGCTGGGATTTGAGAGATGGATGAGAAAATGAGTTTGTTTAAACACAGGTACATAGATGTATATGAATGGGAAAGTACTTGGAGTTTTTAAAATTTATAGAGTGAAGGAATGTGAATAGAATTGTGGAAGGTGTTTTGGAGAACATGTTGTGTCAGATAGCCCTTAGGGAGCTTTTCAGAGCCAAAATCAGGCACAGAAAATTTTGATGGAGTTTGATTTTATAACGTAATGGGAAGCTATCACAGTTTTTTTGAGTAGAGGGATGAGGGGCAAAGGAAGTATGTCTTATAAAGAAAGTATCATTGCTCAGTCAGGTTGGAACAGAGTGGACCAAGTCTTGAAGATGTTGAGACTGTTCCAGTCATCGCTCTGGTCATCTAGTGGAGAGTTAATGAGGGCCTGAACTGTGGTTCTTGTGGAGGTAAAATCAATGGAATTGAGTAACTGACTGTTTGTGTTAGGGGCTGTCCAGTTCAATGCTTGTTTTTTATTTGGTAGGTGGAAAGTATTACTTAGAATGGATTGAGTACTCTATTTTCTAGAAATTCTAGAACTAGTAATCTGTATGTAGAACCCATTGTTAACAAAATTCATTTTAATGAAGAGTTATAGTGCTCCATGTTAAAGGGGGAAAATTTAAGTAATAGGTCCCATTTTGAAATGAAATCTTAAACAGAAGCTGGATATATATAAAGGTCTTCAAAAAGTTAATGGAAATGCATATTATGGAAAACTGGATTTCAAAATTGTTTGCACCAAAGTAAATTTATGCTTAATTACATTTTCTATGAAAGTTTTGAAGTACCCTAGTGTAACTAATAAAAATTAGTCTCCCCTGTTTTAAAGGATGTGGAAGAAACTCTGCCAGCTAATCCTGTTATTTCTGGTTTTCTTCTCCTTTTTCAGTTAATTTTATTTAAAAGTCTATGGGAAACTATATGTAAACTACTGCTCTAGAGCTCAGTTTAAGCATATATCCAAATGTGTTTTTTTTTTTTTTTTTTAATTTATTTATTTGAAAGAGTTACACAGAGAGAGAGAGAGGGGCCCTCCATTGGCTAGTTCATTCCCCAGATGGCCACAACAGCCAGAGCTAGTCCAGTCCTAAGCCAGGAGCCAGGATCCTCTTCTAGGTCTCCCATGTGGGTGCAGGGGCCCAAGAACTTGGGCCATGTTTTACTGCTTTTCCAGGCAATAGTAGAGAGCTGAATGGGAAGTGAAGCAGCCAGGATTCAAACCAACACTCATGCGGGATGCTGTCACTAAAGGCGGCAGCTTTACCCGCTACGCCACAGCGCCGGCCCCAAGTATTTTTTTTTTTTTTTTTAAGGCTCATATTTGAAAAATGAAATAAACAGTGGACAGTGTTCCATGGTGTCTTTGAAAAGAAATTTTGATTGCTGATATATTTTGGATATGTATATACGTTTTATTAAATACTTACGGATATTAGACTGAGTGCATGTAAATAAAATTCTAGATTGTATCCAACTAATAGTTACACACATGTTTTCTTTTAATTTTTTATTTATTTGAGAGAGATAGAACTGGAGTGAGGAAAAGGGAGAGACAGAGAGAGCATGAGCGCACAGTCATCTGCTGAATCACTTCCCGAATGCCTTAGTGGTTGGGGCAACAGCCAGGACTGGGCCAGGCCAAGGCCAGGAGCCAAAAACTCAATCCAGATCTCCTACATGGGTGGCAGGGACCAAACCATTTGAGCCATCACCTGCTGTCTCATAGGATGCACATCAGCAGGAAGCTAAAATTAGAAATGGAGCTAGGAATGGAGCCCTGGCACCACAATATGGGATGTAGACATCCCAACTGAAGTCTTAACTGTTGGGCCAGTATGCTTGCCATAGTAGTTCCAAGTTTTACTTAGGGTAAGAATAACATGGGGGCACAAAGAGAGAGTTCTGGGAGTGTTTTAAGAGGTCGAACCTTGAAGGATAAGGTATGTCCCTTAACAGAGAGGATGTTGTAGAGTAGATTAGGGGGAACGATGTGAACCAAAAAGATGAGGAATGTATTATGGAAGACTCTCTAAAGTCCACTAGTGATTGCTTGAAATCTAGTCACTTTATCTGTTTTGTGGCAGGGTGGGATGGGGTTGATGGTTGTTTAGTATTGTCTTTTTAAAGTAGCAGAATTTATCATTAAAATTTGATAGATAAGCATGAGTTAAAAATGGATCTGTTTTTTATGAGAAGCAAGCATTTATTGACTTCCTTGAGGCAATTTATTAACGCGTTAATAAATACATAAGATTTTTGGTGTTTGTGAATACTGATGGGGTTTCATGATGCTGAAGTTTTCAGAGCTCATGAGTATGATGAACCAATATCTTAGAATACATAATGTATTCATTCAGAAAGTTTTATTGAGAACCTTACTCTAATTGATTTTTATTGTGTCTTAAGTTTACATATTGCCATTTCTATTGTGCTAGGCAGTAATTTAATCTACTTTTTATAAGATTGACACATAAGTCATGATTGTTAAGTAAAGATTTCATGAGTCTGCATATAAAAATGATGTAGTCTAATTTCAAGAATGGGATCATAGTTTTATAGGATGCTAATTTTCAGTTGTTAGGTTATCAAGTTGGAAAAGAGAATTAGTGTTTTCAATTCCTGATGAACAAAAAATAAGTTTTTTTTCTTTTTTTTTTTTTTTGCTAGGCAGAGTTAGACAGTGAGAGAGAGAGAGAGAGAGAGTTATAGACAGTGAGAGAGAGAGAGAGAGAAAGGTCTTCCTTCTGTTGGTTCACTCCCCTAATGGCCGCTACGGCCAGCAGTGCACAGATTTGAAGCCAGGAGCCGGGTACTTCCTCCTGGTCTCCCATGCGGATGCAGGGACCCAAGTACTTGGGCCATCCTCCACTGCCTACCCGGGCCACAGCAGAGAGCTGGACTGGAAGAGGAGCAACCGGGACTAGAACCCGGGGTGCTGGCGCTGCAGAAAGAGGATTAGCCAAGTGAGCCATGGCGCCGGCCAAAAATAAAAGTCTTGATCATAAGCAAAGCAAACTTTTATTTTAGTGAATTCTAAGAAAAAGGATTTGTGTCAAGCCACATATATATGGTCTATCTAACTTTAAAAAAGTGAAATCTTAATTTAATATGATAATGTTCATTAATTAAACTTAATTTATGCCACCAAACTGAGTTGGAATATTAAGATTTTACCATAAAATAAAATAAGTTTTTCTAGGCAAATTATGATTATAATATTTATGAAACCTTTTTCTTTTCTTACAGGATATGATATGTCTACATTTATTAGGCGGTATAGTAGATACTTAAATGAAAAAGCAGTTTCATACAGACAAGTTGCATTTGATTTCACAAAAGTGAAGAGAGGGTGAGTTGAGCTGTTTTTTTATATGGCATGAATATTAAAATATAAAACATGAATTATGAATCAATAATAAATGCATTTATAGTTATAAACATTCATAATTCCATTATAAATTTTGGAATATGAGTTACTTTTGAAAGAGTAACTTCTTTGAAGAGGCATATCAGGTAATTTTTAAATAATACCATAAAAATCACCCTTTTTAGTGGGTACAATTCCCTGGTTTTTACTGTATTTACAAAGGTGTACTGTGTTACTACTATTTACTTCTAGAACATTTTCATTACCCTGATAAGAAATCCCATGCCTGTTAATAGTCATTTTCCATTCCTGATTGTCAGAGCATAAATCTACTTTCAGTCTCTAGGTTTGCGTATTACAGGTATTTTGTATAAATGAGATCTTACAATATGTGGCCTTTTGTGACTGACTTTTTCACTTAGTGTATGATGTATGCAAGTTGCAGCACTTATGACATATGTAAGGACATATGTGTTAGCTTGTGTTTCTCTGATCGCTAATGATTTTGAGCATCTTTTTATGTGCTTATTGGCCATTTGTCTATCTTTGGAAAAATGTCTCTTCAAATCCTTTGCCCACTTTTAAATTGTGTTGTTTATCTTCTGACCGGTTGCAAGTGTTTTTTATATTTTCCTACCCCTTTTTCTGTGGTTTCAGTTACTGATGGTCAACCTGGGCCTCAAAAATATTAAACATAGAATTCCAGATTTTAACTTGCACACTGGTCTGATTAGCATGAATCAAGCCTTTGCTCAGCATATCCATGCTCCCTGCCTGCAGTCATTTAGTATATAGAGGGTTTGTGCTATCCACAGTTTTAGGCATCCACTTAGGTCTTGAAACATTGGCCAAAGATAAGGGGGTTCTACATGCGTTCTGGATGTTAGTCACTTACCATGTTTATGATTTGCAAATATTTTTCCCCTTTCATAGCACTTTCTTCATTTTGTCCTTTGAAGTACAAACATTTTTAGTTTGTATAAAGTCCTGTTGATCTGTTTTTTTGGTTGCTTATATTTTTGGCATCATGTTTAAGAAAATTTGATTTAACTCAGAGTGACAGATTTACTGTCATGTCTTATTCTAAGAATTTTGTAGTTTTAGCTCTTGCAGTTAGGTTTCTGATCTATTTAGAATTTAATTTTTGTGTATGGTATGAGGTATGCAGGCTAAGTTATTCTTTTGTATATAGATATTCCATTATAATGGTCCAAGCACCATTTTATGGAAAGATTTTTTTCCCAGTAACTATAAGTAAAAGTTTATTTCTGAATCTTGAATTGTGTTCTGTTGACCCAAATGTCTATCTTTATACCTGGACCATACTCTGATGATTATTGTTACTTTTTGAAATCAAAATATGTATCTTCCAACTCTATTCTTTTTCAAGATTGTTTTTGGACCTCTTACATGTTCACATGAATTTTATCATGTGCTTTATAATTTCTGCAGAAAAGACAGCTAAGATTTGATAGCAATTGCATTGAATCTGTGTCGGTTTGGGCAGTATTACCATCATAACACATTAAATTTCTAGCGCATGAATGAGCTATTTTTCTGTTTATTTGAATCTTCTTTCTGTGCTGTTTATTTAAGATTCCTTTTAGTCTTGAATATAGAAGCTAGGTTTAGTTTTTGCTGCATCCTAAATAACAGTCATCTTAGTATGTGACCTTGTCCACATAAATGATAGAGTCAGTGATTCTGTACATGCTGATGCTGGAACACAGGTTTTTCCTCTTGGTGAAACCTTAGGAAAAAGCCACTAAATACATTCTGTTGGGACATTGATCACCTTGTAGAGTATAAAGGACTACCCTGTGGGCAAATTGGCATTTGCAGAAATACCCTGGTGAACACTTTTCTGAGTTGCTCTACTATTCAAATATTTCAGTGTGTGTGTGTGTGTGTGTGTGTGTGTCTGTTTAAGAGAATCAGAAAGAAAGGGAGACAGACAGAATGAGCTCCCATCTACTGGTTCACTCACCAGATGCCTGCAATGGCTGGGGCTGGGACCAAGAACTTAATCCAGGCCTCCCATATTGGTGGCAGGCATTCAACTACTTGAGCCATCATCTGCTGCTTCCTAGAGTTTGCTTAAAAGCAGAACTTAAATGTTTTATGTCATCATTCCAAAATTAATCAGGTGTGATTATTTTGCTGTTCATCAAAATAGTGATAAGAGCCCACATGCTTTTCTAGTCAGATGAATCTAGATCTGAATCTAGTTTCACTCTAAATGAAGGTCTTTGTGGTAAAGTATTTTAACGAGCTTACTGACCTTTAAAAATTAACATTGGAATAATTTCACTTCCAGAAATGTTCCAAGAATATTACAGAGAACTGTATGCTTTACTTAGAATCTCCAGTTAATAATAATACTGATTCTCCCGCCTTCTCTCTAGACATGCACAAAATATGCAACAACTCTAGTACCTGTTAAAAAATCTAGTGAGTTTTCTGTATCAGTTTTGTGAAGTTATAGTTTATTTGATACTGCTAATATTTTTCTGTCTTTAGAAAAATATTATTTCTAACTCATCTATTTGGAAATATTTAACAAAGTACTTTATTAAAAGTACTCCTATTAAGTATGTTGTTTAACAATCAGAATTTCTTGGTAAAATTGTCCTTTATTTTGTAATAGAGTGGTTTTCAACATAGTTTTCTGTACTACAAGCTGTTGGTATTGGAGTTATGGATAAAATTGTTAAAATACTGATTCCATAATATTTGACTCTTTAGTGA
This sequence comes from Oryctolagus cuniculus, assembly GCF_964237555.1. Taxonomy (NCBI): domain Eukaryota; kingdom Metazoa; phylum Chordata; class Mammalia; order Lagomorpha; family Leporidae; genus Oryctolagus; species Oryctolagus cuniculus. The sequence goes on along the minus strand of NC_091432.1, from coordinate 77,097,140 downwards.
TTTTTGAGGTAAGTGATTTTTCTGTTACTGTTTTTAAAAGTTGTAAAACTGCCCTTTACATGAATGAATTGCTTTGAAGATCCAGTGATTTCCTCATGTGAAAAGTGTGCTATAGACTTTGCTATATGAAGTGAGCCTTTGTTCTTACGTCTCATGCCTTACATCGTTTTACTCATTTAAAAAGTACTTATTTATAGATACAGACAGGGATCTGTTGGTACACTCCCCAGATATCTGCCAGGAGCCTGCTCTGTTCAGGTCTCCCACATGGGTGGCAGAGGCCCAGGAAATTGGCCCATCATTAGCTCTTTTCTTAGGTGCGTTGGCAGGAGGCTGGATTGGAAGTGGAGTAACCAAGACTTAAACTGGCACTCTGATACAGTGCCATCACCCCATACACCCTTTATTCTGAATGAGTATGTTATATTTCCTGTTTCTACTTTTTCTATAATATCTCTGTGTAAGGCTTCAGGTTCAATAATGACTTAAATATGTGACATTCCGTAGCAACTTTGTTTTAAGCAGAGATCCAGGTGGGATTTCAAAATGTAGATTTAATGACAAATTCCCTTGTTTCTTTCTCTTTTTGTTGATAATAGGGCTGATGGAGTTATGAGAACAATGAACACAGAAAAACTCCTTAAAACTGTACCAATTATTCAAAATCAAATGGATGCACTTCTTGATTTTAATGTAAGTTGATTATGCCTTGTAATTTAAGATTTAAAAAAATTAATTATAATTGATTAGAACTTTATACTCAAGTTTTCAGACTACTTTTTTACTCTAAATTTCTCTTTGCCTAAATATTTTCCATTTTTGTGTTTTAGATTTATTCTAATTCTTAAGAGCTTTTTCTCTTCCTCTAGAATTTGAGGATATACAAGCAAATGATTGATCCAAAAATTTGCTTTTTTTTAAAAAAGGTTTATTTTATTTACTTGAAAGACAGAGTTACAGAGAAAGGTAGAGCCAGAGAGAGAGAGAGAGTTCTTCCATTCTGCTGATTCACTCCCCAAATGAATGCAAAAGCCAGAGCTGAGCCTATCCAAAACCAAGATCCAGGGGTTTCTTCTGGGTCTCCCATTGGGTGCAAGGGCTCAAGGAGTTGGGCCATATTCTACTGCTTTTCCAGGCCATAACAGAGAGCAGGATTGGAAGTGAAGTAGCCAGGACTCGAACTGGCATCCATATGGGAGTCTGGTACTACAGGCTGGGGCTTTAACCCACTGTGCCACAGCGCCAGCCCCAAAATTCTGCTTTTCTTTTTGATAATGATGCTTAGATTTTAAAAATATGTAAGGGGCTGGCATCATGGCTCGCTTGGTTAATCCTTCGCCTATGACGCCGGCATCCCATATGGGTGCCGGGTTCTAGTCCCGGTTGCTCCTCTTCCAGTCCAGCTCTTTGCTGTGGCCCAGGAGGGCAGTGGAGGATGGCCCCTGCACCCACATGAGAGACCAGGAGGAAGCACCTGGCTCCTGGCTTTGGATCAGCACAGCTGACCAGCTGTATATAATTCTACCTGTCAAATAAATTTTAAAAAAGTAAGGATTTTCTTCAGTTAACAATTTAATATTTTACTTCCATGCTTTGTAGGAATCAAAGCAAAGCATGACAGTTATTAAGAAATACAGGGAAATTATTTTTTATTTATTTTTTTATTTGACAAGTAGAGTTATAGACAGTGAGAGAGAGACAGAGAGAAAAGGTCTTCCTTCCATTCACTCCCCAAATGGCCGCTACGGCCAGCGCTGCGCCAATCCAAAGCCAGGAGCCAGGTGCCTCTTCCTGTTCTCTCATGTCGGTGCAGGGGCCCAAGTACTTGGGCCATCCTCCACTGCACTCCTGGGCCACAGCAGAGAGCTGGACTGAAAGAGGAGCAACTGGGACTAGAACCTGGCACCCCTATTGGATGCCAGTGCCGCAGGCGGAGGATTAGCCAAGTGGGCCATGGCGCCGGCCCTAGGGAAATTCAAATAGTGCTTGTAATAGTTTCTTATATAGTTATTGTCCAAAGATGTGTTCCATGGGATTTTTCTTGGAACTTTATTTGAACTAAATTATGCCAGTTGTTAAATATTGTAAGATTGCATTTCAATTCTGTTCTTTTGTGGGAATGGGACATCTGTTTTAAGATATTTTATATTAGAAATTCAAGTTAGTAAATGGGACTGTGACAGTTTCATGCCGAAAAGGGTTTTTCCTTTAACCTAAGTCATTGTTAGTGATTTTCAGAAAATATAAACATTTAAATTTGAGTTAGTATTCTGTTTATATTCAGAGGAGTTGGACTAGTCACTTGTCAATGGTGCTTATTTTTCTTCATTCTTATCCATACTGAGTTATGTCTACTTTTTGATACTTGCTAATCTTGATGCTCAAAGAATATTTCAATAAAACAATTCAATATATTTTAATTTATCTGATAAGTGAAGTTGAACTCCTTTTCACTGTTATTCGCGTGTATTTTTTACTTTCTAAATTGTCTTTTATTTACTTTTTTTTCAACTTTTGTTTAATAAATATAAATTTCCAAAGTACAACTTTTGGATTATAGCGTCTTTTCCCCCCATAACTTCCTTCCCTTATTTACTTTGTAATTGGAATACTTCCTATATATGAAAATCTAACCTGTTAGATCTTCTGCATATATTTTTTATTCTTTTCTCATTTACCATTGAACTTGGTGCTTAGGCTTTTCTAAATGTAACAATATAAGTTATTTATATTATTTAAAAAGTAACCTAGAATTAATTTGCTTTATTCTTTGATTCATTCCTTCAGCTAAAACTGAAGAAAATTGCAGTATTCTTGATAAACAAATGATATTTTTTGTTACAGCATAATTTTTAAAAATATTTATTTATTTGAAAGAATTACGGAGAGAAGGAGAGGCAGAAAGAGGTCTTCTATCCACTGGTTCACTCCCCAGTTGGCTGCAACAGCCTGAGCTGCGCTGATCAGGAACCAGGAGCTTCTTCCGGGTCTCCCACGCGGGTGCAGGGGCCCAAGGATTTGGGTCATCTTCTACTGCTTTCCCGGGCCATAGCAGAGAGCTAGATCGGAAGTGGAGCAGCCGGGTCTTGAACTGGCACCCATATGGGATGCCGGCACTGCAGGTGGCGGCTTTACCCACTATGCCACAGCGCCGGCCCCAGCCTTTTAGATTTTTGTTTACTTGTGGCTCTTTTGTATGATTTGGCTGTAATTCTGCAACAATCCAGAGAAAATTTTGTATTACAATATTCATTATGTATGTATTTAGGGAAGAATTTTTTTTCTGTAATGCCTGAAGGCTTGAATTTACTGTTTTTAATTGAAAGGAAGTCTTTTTGTCATTATCATTTTAAGATGATTAGCTAATCTTATTTTCCCATTTTGTTCCAGGTTAATAGCAATGAACTTACAAATGGGGTAATAAATGCTGCCTTCATGCTCCTGTTCAAAGATGCCATTAGACTGTTTGCAGCATACAATGAAGGAATTATTAACCTGTTGGGTAAGTAATCTAAGAACATTTTGGTTTTTATGTCATGTAGATAAATAATATTGTCTGAGTTATTACTTAAAGCTGTCTGAAAATTCAGAGATATGCAAGTATTTTAACTATTTGGAGAAAAGGGTATTATATATGACCATGTATATCCAAGTGATTAAATAGATCCAGAATGTTCAGCTCAGATGAACTTGATAGATTTTAGGTGTATCTTTGATTTTTTTTCTGTGTAGTTTATTAATTTTTAGAAACCTAAAAATGCCTTATAAATGGTAAGTATTAAGGAAGTAAAATTTTTTTTAAAAAAAGATTTATTTATACGTTAGAATTACAGAAACAGAGATAGAGAAAGGTCTTCAGTCTTCTGGTTCACTCCCCAAATGGCTGCAATGGCCAATGCTGAACCAGGCTGAAGCCAGGAGCCAGGTGCTTCATTGTAGTCTCTGACATGGGTGCAGAGGCCCAAGAACTTGGGCCATCTTCCTCTGCTTTCCCAGGTCTGTTAATAGGGATGGGAAGTGGAGAAGCTGAGACTTGACCCGGGGCCTATATGTGATGGTGGCATTGTAGGCAATGGCTGATACCCTCTATGCTACAATGCTGGCCCCAAGATAGTAAATTTTATGTTATGTATATATTGCTACAATCAGAAAAAAAAAAAGGTAAAACCAACATTCTTTATACCAGAAAAAATCTTGTTTTCCATAAGATTTACTCCATAATAAACTCTGTAAAATTGATCTTTTTTAAAACTCAATTTAAAAATCAATAATTATTTAGGGGCAGATGTTTGGTATAGTGGTTGAGGTGCTATTTAGGATCCCCTCATCCAGTGTCTGAAGGACTGGATTCGAGTCCCGGCTCCCCTCCCTATTTCAGCTTTCTGCTAATGCTCATCCTAAGGAGGCAGCTTGTGATGGCTCAGAATCTTGAGTCCTTGCCACCTAAGACATATTAGACCTGGATTGAGTTACCGGCTCTTGACAGTGGCCTGTTCCATCCCCAGGTGTTGTGGGGGAACGAACCAGTGAGTAGAGTTTTATTAATGGTACCTTTTACTTTTGAAATACTTTATGAATTTGTAATGAATTACTGTGTATATAGCATAGGTGGGATGTAGTTAATCTTGCCTAGGAATTCTCATTTCGGTGGGCTTTGAAGTAGACAAGTAACTATCTGCAAAGGTTATCAAAGTATCAAATGTCATATGTCAAGTATGTTCATTTCAGTGTGCTTATTTTCTCCCCACCCCTTTTAAAGATTTTTTTTCATTTATTTGAGAGGTAGAGTTGCAGAGAGAGAGAGAGGGAGGGAGAGACAGACAGAAAAGTCTTCAATCCACTGGTTCACTCCCTAAATGGCTACAATGGCCAGGGCTAAGCCGATCCAAAGCCAGGAACCAGGAGCTTCTTCTGAGTTTCCCATGTGAGTTCAGGGGGCCCAAACACTTGGGCCATCTTCCACTGCTTTCCCAGGCCATAAGCAGAGAGGTGGGCCGGAAGAGGAGTAGCAGGGATGTGAACTGGGTGCTGATATGGCATTACAGTGCTGCAGGCGGAGCTTAGCTTACTACTCCACATTGCTGTCCCACTCACCCCTTTTAAAGTAATCATTTAAATTGGTTTTTCATAAGCTGGAATACACAAGTTTGTTCAGGAATACTTTAATCTGTTGGTATAGGGAAATTTTTTTTTTTTTTTTACAAATGAAAAACATTTTTATAAAGCCGTAGAAGGCATAGTCTTCTACAGTATGATTAGTGTAACATAAACTCTGTATTGCTTTTTATCTGTTAAACAGCAGCTCTTTACTGCTGCTTGATATATGCCATTTGGATGGTGTGAAGTTCAGTCCTTGTTAATGTGCTACTAGTAAGAATGTTTGGAAATAGATGTTAGTGCTATTTTAAATGGAGTAAAGTATGATTGTGTTTACTTGTAAATGTATATTTAGGGAATTGTGAAGAAAGTAGTATTGGGAAACAAACTAGTATTATGAACTTTTCCATTTTAGTATAATGGTAGTGACTCTTCTAATTTATGTTAAATATCTGAGCTAATTTAAGATTCGTATGTTTTGCCAGGATGTGTGTATGTTCTTTGAGAGACCTATATGATCTCTCTGGAGTTGTGATTTATTTTCCTTAGTGACTTATTTTTATATAAGTAAAATATTTTTCCATTTACTTTTTGGCAGAAAAATATTTTGATATGAAAAAGAACCAGTGCAAAGAAGGTCTTGACATCTATAAGAAGTTCCTGACTAGAATGACAAGAATCTCAGAGTTTCTCAAAGTTGCAGAGGTAAAGTGTGTATAAGTAACTGTGCCTCCTACTTTTTGTTTGTAAGTATGGATTCTGAGGTAATCAGAATTCTAATAAAAGCAAAGTCTTAAAATATGGTAAGTTATTTGAGGGGCTTCAAAGTTCCTGGAAAAATGGTATTGGAAGATTATACAAATTTTCCACAAACTTTTTGAAGCCCCCTTTTATATTGTTATATTAATTCACTATAATGAATCTGTTATATGAATATACTTAATATATAAAATATATTTTATTCAAATTTGAATAATGAAAGATAATATATTTAAAATTATTTACTTTTCTATGAAATTAGGTGGATGTCATACAGTGGTAGCAGTGATTTTTATGTTTGGCAATAGTCATGTATTTTAGGAGGTTTATTCTGTTATGTGGTAGAGAATAGTCAGTGTCAGTACAGATCTTTCAGTGAGACTTCACATCTGAAGACATGTAGTTGAAAGTGATTTAGTTCTATAGAAGTAGATGTTGTGTATTTTTTGTTTAGCATTGATTATGAGAACTAAGGATGTAGGTTAAAAGGTAATCTAATCTTGCAAATCTCCTTAAAAAACAATTTTCTGAAATTGCCACAGAAGGCAATTATAATCCATATAGGCATTGTTTTGCTAACACCAAGACAGGTCTTAAGGGTTTTTTGTTTTGTTTTCTTTCTCCCATACCCATCATTGCTAGATGTCTTTCCAGAATAATTTGGTCAGTTACATCAGTATAATTACTCTGGAATTAGCATATTTTCTAGGTTCTGTTACTGTCTTGCTATTATGTAGCAGATGGAATAGGGTGGAATAAGATGTTGAGACATTTGAAAAAAATAGCTTTGTTGTTAATCAGCTGTTTTATGAAGCCTACTGAAAATTATTTCAGATTTAATGATTTTTCAAAGAGAAGTCAGTGTTATTTCATTTCACATACTAAAACCTGAAGAAGGCACTATTTATGCACACACAAACATACACCCACCTATACCTGCTTACCAGCTCTCATCTCATCTGCTGGTTCACTCCCCAGGTGCCATAACAGCTGAGGTGGGACCAGATAAAAGCTGAGAACTCAGTGCTGGTTGTGGCAGGAATCAAATACTTGAGCCATCATGTTCTGCTTCCCTGGATATAAATTAGTGCAAGAAGCTAGAATCAGGAGCATAGCCAGGACTCAACCCTGGCACTCCAGTATGGAATTTGGATGTTCCAAGCAGAGGCCTAACTGCTGTGCCACAATGCCCAGATCAGTTTTATATTTTTTGTTGGAAATTGTCTAGTGCCTTAACAACATCAAAGTTTGTTGGGGTTGTTTTGTGGAGATAGTTACGTCATGGTTAGATATCACTTGACATTTATATAAAATCTGACCTACTTTATTGAACATAGCTGTTCAAAAGCATCCCCTCTGGTAATTGACAGGGTAAGCATATTTTATGAAGAAAGATAAAGTCAATGTTATCATTTGTTTAACTTTTTTGTGCCCCAGGGAACTTGTTTATGGTTAACTTTTCTCATTTTTGCAGTAGTGTTTTTATATATGACACAGTTGGATTTTTCAGATTGTGGAAAGATAGCTTATATAGGTGTTCATAGGCCTGATAATGGTAACTTAAATACTTTTGAATTTCCAACTCAAATTCCCCTACTGTTAGAACTTCTGGAACAATAAAAAAAAATCTAAGCCATTCTTAGAAATGGTGATTTCTTGATTTTTATGGAGTCTATCTGAAATATTAACAGTAGTAACTATAGATGTCATCTCAGATTTCATTTATAAATCATCTTTATTATATTATAATTTTATGTGTTAAATACAATGCTGCTTCTTCTTACAGCAAGTTGGAATTGACAGAGGTGATATACCAGACCTTTCCCAGGTAAGTATATTCTTAAAATATCAATCCACTTTTTGTTGTCTGTGCTAGCCAGCTATAAGGAGTACTGAGATGAGTAATATATATGGCCCCTAGTGACAAGGAATTCAGTGTGATATTTCTTGACAGATTTTAATATTTTGCTAAAGATTGTTCCAGCATTATTACCACATAAAATTATCTACTTACCTATTACGTTGGTGGTCTAACCTGCTTTACCATTTTTCATTTATTCCCCTTCATCTCTGTTTCTCATAGTCATCATTATCCAAAAAAAGGGAAAACTTTGGAAATGGAACTTATTGAATGTTACTTAAAAAGCAAATTTTTCACTGTAAAACTGGTAGAGACTTATTTTATGAAGAAGTTGTTTTTCCTGTTATTTATCAGAATAGATTATTTAAACCTACTTGGGCTATTTGACTTAGGTAGTAGGGAATAAACCTCAAAACATAGTAATGGGTTTAGAGAGCAGGCTTTGGGGTGACTGCTGAAGTCTGAGTTCTGGCTATATCATTAACTGTTCATGTGACTTTGGGAAAGTATTCTGTGCTTCAGTTTCATCTCCTATAAATTGGAGATAATATAGTATCTACCTTATGTGGTAGTTTGGGAAATTAAATGATTTAATACATAAAAAAAATTTAAAGCATTAAGTACTTAACCAGTGTTATTTATGATTATATTATCTTTAACATCATCATATTCAAAAATTTCTATAAAACAGACTTCACACCTCTAGGTTTTGTTTTTTTTTTTTTTTTCCTGGCTTATTCTCAATGTTTTAAGAAACAAAGTACCTGTCACCAACTATCCTTACAACACTTGGGTCAACTCTTTCTTTAACAGTTGGAATCTTTACCTTGTTTTGGTACATCTTTTAAATAATATTATGTTAGTAGTTGGTACTGGATTTCTTTGTACTCATTCAGATTTATCCATCTGATCTCAAGGATAATGGTAATAGATCTAGTAAAGGGGAATATGTATATAAAGCACTCCTGTGTATGTCATCATGAGATGAATGACTTCATTAATATCGAGCATATTATCCTGGCCTAATTGTGAGAAGAGTCATTGCATGAATGATGTATAGTAAAAAATAATTAGCAGCTTCTGATTCCCCCATTATCTATTCCATTTGTTATGCCAGCTTCCCCTCTATTTTGTTTAAAATTTCTCAGCCTCAGGCAATATGTGGAAGTTACGTACTGTCTTTATGTGTATTATAATATTCATTGTATTATAATTAGACAGGGTTATCCATCCTCTGTCTCTCTCCCTTTTTGTTGGTGTTATCTGTACAGAGGGACTTGCCAGAGATTCTTCTGGTAATTCAAAAAATTTTCAGTAGTGGCAATGCAGGAAAGTAGAAATTTTAGATTATTTTTTCTTTTGTTATAAATAGCTGTTAATAATGTGAAACATTACATTTCCTTTACTTTTTATACTGTGGGTTTGACTTTCAATAATAGCCAGATGTATCTGGAAGGGATTTTAGAAATGGCTTGTCATTCCTTCTGATTCCTTGGTACTTTAATATTTGTAAGCCATAATTTATACCCTTCAGAAGGAAGAAACTGCAGTTTGAATGACTGTAGCTTTAATCTAGGATTCAGTGGCAATATTACTAAATAGACTTTAAAGTCAGACATCCTTAGAACCATTTTTTTTGGCTTCTGCTATGTGTCAAAAATGTGATCTTTAACAAATTACTGAATTTTCACTGTTTTAACTTGTTTAGCTGTAAAATGGATATGCTAATGGGGGTCTGTCTTTTATATATATATATATATATATATGCATTATATACAAAGTACCTAGTACAGTGCTTCCTACATTAAAAGAGCCTCTTAAATGTTACCTCTGCCATCAACATCCTTATCATCAAAGGAAAGCTCTTGAAACAGTGCTGTGCCTGCTAATTATCAGACATTTTGCTGGGCCCAGTAAGTCACTTATCAATTCAATATAGACTTCAATTTTACGATCTAGCATTTGGTTTTAAATGATTTTCTGCTCTATCTCCCTTGTGCTAAGATCTTAGTATTTGCTGTTTAGGGAAACTACTGAATGAAAGAAAATTTTAAAGTCACAAATGATGAGAAATTAGCTAGATATTGCCACCTCTGTTTTTAGATTCTGTATGTCAGAAACTGGATGTCAAATGCTAGTTGGGATTTGTAAATATCATGGATATATTTGCTTTACTTAAAGTGAGCAGCTGTTGCTCTGCACACTGAAAAAGTTTGCTTTTTAAAGTAATTAATGCTTTCTTTAAATTGCAATTTGAGCTATAGGCCAAGAGTATTAAAAACAACTATTAAAAAATCGAGGTTAATGTCCATTTCACTGAAGTTTGGTAAATATAAACATTTGTATAACCAACACTCTGTACAAGACCAAGATAAATTCCATTACCCCAATTCTTGTGCCCTTCGCTCCAGTAAGTCCTTACCCCTTCCGTATACAATATTTGAATTTTTAATACAAGTTAGGCACTCCTAATCTCAAAATCTGAAATGCTCCAAAATAAAAAATTTATTGAGTGGTAATATGGTGCTATAGTTGGAAACTTAAACACTTGATGTCATGTGATGGATTGCAGTAGAAGCACAGGCATACTAAAAATATTGCATAAAATTACATTCAGGGTATTTGTATGAAATATATATGAATCATAAATTAGTTTCATATTTGGGTCTCATCCCAAGATATTTAATTATGCATATGCAAATAATAAAAAATTGAAATCTGAGAAACTTCTGGTCCCAAGCATTTCAGACAAGGGATATTCAATCTGTAGCATAATTTTATCAGTTCATGAGTTTAATATGAATGGAATCAAACAAGTTGTACATATAGTGGAAATACAGACTCAAACTCAGTTTCTCTTACTGTATTCTCACAACACAGATCCCTTTTGACAAGTTTCCACACACCTGTGTAAGCATTCCATTTTGCAGTAAATACTGTCTGAGTTGTCCCCTAATTCAATTCAGTTCTGAAATTATGTACCTGGAAATAGTGTTAGATACCACAGATTGACACTTCATTCCTAATATTACCCACTCTCTTCAGATGTCAGTTGTAAGCTCCAGGTTGTTTGACCTGTGCTTCTAACCAACTGGCTATAAGGTGGGATTCCCACAACCCCTTCTTCATGTTTGATTAATTTGCTAGAGTGGTCACAGAACTCAGGGAAACACTTAGCATTAACTGATTTATTAGGATGCAGGTGAAGAGATGCATAGGACAAGGCATGTAGGCGCTGAACATCCGTGTCTTCCCCAAGCATGGTATCCCACCAGGAGCTCTCATGTATTTGGCTATCTGGAATTGCTCCAAATCCTATCCTTTTGGGTTTTTATGGAGACTTCATTGCATAGGCATGAGTGAGTCGTGGACAGACATGTAAAATGTGATCAAATAAAAAGGGTGTGATCATAATGTTAATACACTGAGTGGGGAAACCCTGCAAGGCTTTTCCTGTTCAGATTTTTGGATTCTCTAGAGCATTCCTTCCTCCTGGGTTTGGGGCAGGGTCCTTTCTGAAGGAGACGATCCTGGATTTGTCAGACAGGAGAGGAAAGAGAATTCCTTTATGGCCAGTTTCTAAGAGTAAGTAGGAGATTAGAGTATATTTTTAGTTTCTGTGACTCACCTTGGGAAGAGACATTGTTGTTGCTCCCCCTCTTCGTGGAGGAGCGACACTAAACCCTGCCTAGGCTTCATATCCGAGTCACGGCACCATTATGTCGCTCCCCCTCTTCATGGAGGAACGACACAGGACCCTGCGCTGTTCTTTCTGTCTGCTCGGCCCTCCCCGGGTTTGCTGCTGGTTCTTCCCGGGTTGGCTACTATCCCTTCCACCTCCGTGGAAGGGCAGTTCCCCCTGGCCACATTCCCCACTTCCGCAGGGGAGCGGCACACCGCCGGCCGGTTCTCTCGGGGGCTGCACGGGTTCCCTTAGATGTTCCCCATAGATGTTCCTGGTGCATGCCGTCTCTCTCCTCCTTTATAGTCCTCCTCTGCCAATCCTAACTCGGCTGCCCACACGCCGAGTACGCTGCTCTCCAATCAGGAGCAAGTCCTACAGTTTATTAGCTGAACTGGAGGCAGCTGTGCGGAAGCTGTTTACTTCTCTCCCAGCGCCATATTGTGGGAGAGCAGATGCATAGAATAAGTCTTAATTCCAGTAACTCAGTCCAGTCCGGATTGCTCCCCACACATTGTAGTTTCTACTATTTGCTTGGGGAGGAAAAAGGAACAGGAGGAAGGAGGGCAGGAAGAGTCAGAGAGAGACTTTGCTTTTGGAAGCCTGCTTCTGAGGCCTAAAGCACCTCAGCATTACTCTAGTTGCTTGGGAAATAACAAGGACTGTGAGGGTTCTGAGCCAGAAACCATAGAAGAAAATTAAAACTTGTACATATAATATCATACAAGTATTTAATCTTAATTTCTGGCATCTTGTGTTTTGAGATCTACCCATGTTATTGAGTGGACCAGTAATCTATTCTTTATTGCTGAAATAGTATTCCATTATGTGAATTTACCTTTTTTTAAATCCATTTTGCAAGTGATGGACTTTTGGATTATTTGCAATTTTTTGTTGACTAATTTTTTCTTTTCATCCCCTTTGGGTAAATAATTAGGAGTAGAATTAGGTCAGATTGCTAGTCTTTTTAACCTTAAGCATTCTAGTGAGTGAACTGATGTGTTTCAGTATGATTTTAATTAGCATTTCCTTGATGCTAGACTTCAGTGACATTTTATTCAAAAGTAATGTTTAGGCACTCTGAACTATTCATTAAGTACTTACTAATTACCTGCTCCATGCTCAGTAGTGTAGCTTTTAGAAATATGTTTTTACTTAAAATTAAATATAATAAAAATTAAGTGCTTGCAGGATGCTCTTAATGTTTCATGTTAACATAGGTTGAATTTTTATATTTTTCATAATGTATGAATATCTTCAAATAGTCAAGTTTAGGTAAAAATATATTTGTCATTCTCATTATATGCTAAAGTTCTGTTAATTAGTGTATGAGAAACATACCTTTTTATTTTTGTTGCTTTCATAAGTTAGATTATACTTGAATTATTTTGGACAGTGAGCTGATTGTCGTTAAATTATTAATGTTTGTATAATTTCAGGCCCCCAGCAGTCTTCTTGATGCTTTGGAACAACATTTAGCTTCCTTGGAAGGAAAGAAAATCAAAGATTCTACAGCTGCAAGCAGGTACATCCTTTATACGGCAAAGAGCAGAAATGATTTTTTTTTTTTTTAGGGACTAGATGACTCTAGCTCAAGTTTTAATTATTTAACTTTATTCATCTGTAGCATGGGTTTGATTATAGTAATCAACCGCATAAAATTGGTATCAGGATCAAATGGGTTTATACATGTGATTTCTTGGAATAGTTCCTGACCCCCTATAAAATGTCAGCATCTGTTAACATGGTAACAATGACTTCTTGGTGTGGAATTGGTTTATAAAAATTCTCTGAAAGATGATCGATAATGTATTTATTTGTATGATATTATATAATTTTTTAAAAAAATTTATTTTTCTTGAAAGTCAGAGTTACACAAAGGAGAGGGAGGGAGGGAGGGGGAGAGAGAGAAAGAGAGAGAGAGGTCTTCCATCTGATGGTTCGCTCCCCAGTTGGCCACAACGGCCGGAGCTGCGCCAATCCAGAGCCAGCAGCCAGGAGCCAGGAGCTTCCTCTGGGTCTCCCACGTGGGTGCAGGGGCCCAAGCAGTTGGGCCATCTTGTACTGCTTTCCCAAGCCACAGCACAGAGCTGGACAGGAAGTGGAGCAGCTAGATCTTGAACCGGCGCCCATATGGGATGCCGGCGCTTTAGGCCAGGGCGTTAACCAGCTGCGCCACAGCACCAATATTATATAATTTTAAAAAAAATATTTATTTGAAAGGCAGGGTACAGAAAGATGGAGAGAGACAGAGTCTTCCATCTGTTTGTTCACTCCCCAAATGGTTACAATGGCCAGTGCTGAACCAGAATGAAGCCAGGAGCCAGGAGCTTCTTCCAGGTCTCCCACAAGGGTGCAGGGGCCCAAAGACTTGGGCCATCCCCTGCTACTTTCCCCCAGGTGCATTAGCAGGCAGCAGGATGGGAAGTGGAGCAACTGGGACTCTAACTAACCCACATTTGGGATGTTGGTGTTGCAGGCTCTGGCTTTGCCCACCACGCCACAACGCTGGCCCCTAATTGTATCTTCCGTATTAATTGATGTAAACCTCACAATAGCCTTGTGTAGTATTAACATTAGGATTTAATCCTAGAATGTCTGAGTTCAAATTTTATCATTTTTCTCTAATGCCAGTTCATGGCATTGATTTAAATCCTTTTATTAAGATTTCAGTGAATTTTCTAGGATAAGACTGGTTAAGGTGCAGCGCTGTGGCGCAGTGGGTTAACACCCTGGCCTGATGCTCCTGCATCCCATGTGGGTGCCGGTTCGAAACCCAGCTGCTCCACTTCCTATCTAGCTCTCTGCTGTGGCCTGGGAGAGCAGTAGAAGATGCCCCAAGTCCTTGGGCCCCTGCACCTGCATGGGAGACCCAGAAGAGGCTCCTGGCTCCCTGGCTTCAGATCGGCACAGCTCTGGCCATTGCAGCCAATTGGGGAGTGAACCATTGGGTGGAAGACCTCTCTTTCTCTCTCTCTTTCTCTCCTCTCTCTGTGTAACTCTTTCAAATACATAAATAAATCTTTAAAAAAAAAGACTAGTTAACCTAGCATTCTGAAAAAAGCATAAATCCTCTAATACCCATTTTGTATGTAACATGATTTTTGTATTGGATTGATTAATTCTGTTTTCTTAATGCAGATTTTATTGGTAAAAAATGTGATTATGAAAAAACTATACATGAATCATTCACCAAAATAGTCTTGTCTATTGATACCATTTTTTTTTCATAAACTCTTTGAAGTAACCTTCACATAGTAAGAGCTTTCCTTTCGTTCATTTTAGTTGTTAATTGTTTAGTATCTATCTTTAATAAATTGAATCTTTATTAAGATTTAAATAATTGCTATAGTAAAAAGCCATTAATAGATGAATCTGCTGATTCACTCCCCAAATGGCTGCAATGGCCAGAGCTGGGCCAGTCTGAAGCTAGGAGCTTCTTTTTGGTCTCTTATGTGGGTACAGACCAGGTCTGAAACTGGCACCACAGTGCCAGCCCCTAGGTTAGAATTCTCTAGCACATATTTTTGTCTATCCTAGAATTTAGTGTTGGGTTTATATATGGGAGATTTTTGATACAGGGGAAAGGAGGTGGTTTGTTGTGAATCTGCCAATGAGAGATGATACGTTGTATATGTGTAGTACCTTTGAAAATGAAATTCTAGTATAGCAGAAGGGCTCAACATAGAAAGGTGTCAGGTGAACTGGTGATACGATTGAAACCACTCTTCTTTTCAACAAACCTGAAATCCTCTGAGGATGACATCTTTGAGTGTTGTTACCATGGGAAACATACCTGGACATGCATTATATGCTACTGGTGCTCATGCTTTGATGTTCTGTAGTATAACTGCAAAAACCTAGACTGTTGGTCAGTAAAGGATGTTTTCCTGTGAGGAAACTCGGTATTTTGTACCATTAGGGCTTTCCGGGGGCTATGTGAGCTCTTTCCCAATTGCATTAGTTCTTTCTCAGAGGGCTTAAGGAGGCAATCTCCCCTCTCTATCGTGAACCCTTTGTAAAGACGAATACATACTCTAAAAACAGTGAATGTGTGTTTAAATCAATAATGTTCTAGTTGCTATAACCCTGTATATCACTGGGTAGAATTTATCACCTGAAGTATTGGTTTTAAAGAGTATAAATTAAGTTCATAATTACAGCACCTATCCATGCAAGGTTGCAAGATCATTTTATGACCCAGTTGCAATGTGTAATGTTTGGTAAAAAGCCAGATTTTTCTCTGTCCAATTATTCTAGGGCAACCACACTTTCCAATGCGGTCTCTTCCCTGGCAAGCACTGGCTTATCTTTGACCAAAGTGGATGAAAGGGAAAAACAGGCAGCATTGGAGGAAGAACAGGCTCGTTTAAAAGCTTTAAAGGCAAGTAAATACATTTTCTTTATTTGGCAAAACAAGTACAGATGTACATAAAGTAAAGGGGTCCTCTACACAAACTTAAAGTATTTAATAAATAGCTAATTCATGGACAAAAACTCAGACTTTTCTTCCTGACATAGAACAACTGGTTAAAAGAGAGAATCCCTGATTAAAATAAGATGAAAATGCTTCTTTAGAGGCTATACAAGCATACCTTGTTTCTAGATTCCTTATGTTAGTTCTCTTTCTCAACAGGAGCAGCGCCTAAAGGAACTTGCAAAGAAACCTCATACCTCTTTAACAACGGCAGCCTCTCCTGTGTCCACCTCAGCAGGGGGAATAATGACTACACCAGCCATTGACATATTTTCTACCCCTAGTTCTTCTAACAGGTAAGAGGTCTGATTGAAATTACCTTTGAATATTTAGGTTCAAAGACTTTTAATAGAAATTTTGTAGAACTATTCACTTTTACTTTGATTTATGATTTTGTAATTATGAATTCAAACAAAAAAGTAGTAATGGTGTTATTGGAATATCAACATAAAAGTTTATATTCTCAGTATTTAGGAAATGGAAGATGGCCAAATGACTGATTTATACTAATTGGAATATAGTGATTATCTCTGGGAAACCATTTCATTGTGTAGAAATTATGATTAACCATATTTATGAAGTATCTAATGTTTCAGTACCCTCAAAAGCTCTTATATATGGTATAGGTGGGTATGCTATGTATATATTTCAAAATATTTTTCATTGGTTATTAATTTCTCATATCTGTTGCTGGGTGCTAACTTCTATAATCTATAACATTTTGATAGTTTAATTTCCAGATTTCTTGATTACAACACCTACCACACCAACTTAAATATTTTTACTGCCTAATGTAAACTTCTTCACAATGGAAATGTAACATGTTCCAGCAAATTAGAGTAACTTACCTTTCCTAGATTATTCTTTTACCTCAGAGTGCCTTAAACTAGTTTAGAAGCCAAATCTTCTCTGGTAGGTGGCATTTAGCCTGGTGGCTAAGACACCCATAATTGCACATTGGAATTTTTTGGTTGGATTCCAGTTCCTGACTACCTTTCTGCCATGGCAGACCCTGGGAGGCAGCAGTGATGGCTCAAAAAATTGGGTTCCCGCCACCCACTTGGGAAATCTAATTGTGTTCCTGCTTGAGCCTTGGCCTAACTTCAGCTATTGCAGGAGAGAATCAGCAAATGGGAGTCACTCTTTCTGTCTTTTTGCATCTCAAATAAATACAATTTAAAAATAAAAAAAAAAAGGACAGGTGTTTGGAAAAACATTTGATGCCTTCTGCAACTTGTGCATCCCACACTGGAGTGCCTGGTTCAGGTTCTGACTCCACTTCAGATCCAGCTTCCTGCTGTTGCATACTTTGGTAGGCTCAGTACTTGGGTCCCTGCCACCCATATGGGAAGACTCCTGCTTTTGGCCTGGCTTGACCCTAGCTGTTGCGGGCATTTGAGGAGTGATCCAGTAGGTGGAAGATCTCTGTATGTCTTGCTGCTTATGAAATAAAATGAATCTAGTTTTTCTTTCAAAAACCTTGTAAATGAGATAATGGATGGTATAGATCAATGGTTCTCAATCTAAAGAATTTTTTTTTTTTTTGAAAGAGTTACACAGAGAGGTCTTGCATCTGCTGATTCACTCCCCAAATGACAGCAACGGCTGGAGCTGAGCCGATCTGGAGCCAGGAGCCAGGAGCTTCCTCTGGGTCTCCCACATAGGTGCAAGGGCTCAAGGACTTGGGCCACCCTCTGCTGCTTTCCCAGGTGCATTACCAGGGAACTGCATCAGAAGTGGAGCAGTGGGGCCGGTGCTGTGGTGCAGTGGATTAACTCCCTGGGGTGAAACGCTGACATCCCATATGGGCTCCCGCTGCTCCACTTCCAACCCAGCTCTCTGCTATGGCCTGGGAAGGCAGTAGAAGATGGCCCAAGTCCTTAGGCCCCTGCACCCATGTGGGAGACCTGGAGGAAGCTCCTGGCTCTTGGCTTCGGATCGTCACAGCTCTGTCTGTTGCGGCCAATTTTTGAGTGAACCAGCGGATGGAAGACCTCTCCCTCTCCCTCTCCTCCCTCTCCTCCCTCTCCTCCCTCTCCTCCCTCTCCTCCCTCTCCTTGTTGTTTATTCTGTTAATTCATCTTCTGTTAATTCTGTTAATTCATCTTGTTAATTCATCTTCAAAGGTCTTTTTCCCACCTACTGACTCCTATAAAAGTTTAGTGTAAGTTTGACTAACTGAACCTCTTGCTTCATGCATTCTCAATTGCTTCTTAACTCTTAGTAGGTGTGTGTTGCTGTAGTGTTGGAACATTTTCCCAGGCCTCTTTAGAAACATGCTGTTACACTATGGACATTCAACTAGTTCCTCTTTTTGAGGTTTCAAAATATTAGGTATTTTAATATATTTTTTTCCAATTGGGGCTTTTTCACACCTGTCTTTTTAGCGTTTTTATTTTGGGAGGGAATGGCTAATGTAACAAAGTTTAGTAAATAAAAGATCTTTCCAAATTACCTTCCTAGCACATCAAAGCTGCCAAATGACCTGCTTGATTTGCAACAGCCAACTTTTCATCCATCTATACATCCTATGTCAACTGCTTCTCAGGTAGCCAGTACGTGGGGAGGTAAGCATTAATTCTATTTTGAGTGTGTGTAGGAATCTTCCCTCATCATTAAATGGTGTATTGCTTCTTAGTTTAGTTTTTGGTTACACTTGATATGTAAAAATGGGAGGAATTAAAATGGCATTGAAGTAACTTGATCCCTTTTTCATTTATTGTAAATACAATTTTGGAATTTTCCTTCCAATTACATTATAATATGGGGTTTGAAAAATTGAAATTAAAGCAAAGGACCAGCTGTATGTTTAAGTATGAAATTATGTGTTTAATGTTGAATTGTAATTGTCTGAGCAGAAAATGCGTAGTGGCTATTACGCTTTTGGTATAGAAAATTACTTGCAAGGGAAAAACTAAGTATATACTCATTTGTAATGTACGATAAGATTCTAGTAAAAATTAGAAGATGTTATGCAGGGAATTATGTTTGCAGCAGGTACCTCATGACAAATTAAGCTACTTGTATTTTGAATGTTGACTTGATTCAGACCTGGGTTTTGGTATTCAAAGAATTTCCCCCTAGTACCAACAGAAATGTTTGCTTCCCTTTAATAGTTTTTTCATCTTAAGATGACCATTTCATGATTGTGACCATGGCTTGGCTGGCTTCTTTCAAGGAAAATGCTGAATTCATTTTTAACCAGTTTTGCTTAGATAGCTAATATATTTTCAGATCTTCTCCTTTGGTTGGTTTTGTTTCTTCTGTTGTATGTGTGTAAATGTTATTTTACAGTCATTAGAAAATTGCTGGGAAGAGAGAGGAGATAGTCTGAGGAAGAATATTATCTAAATAGAGAGTGGCAAAATTCCTTAGAACTTACATTGGCTCACATGTAAATTCTGAATTAATAGTCTTAACCATCTTGTAAAAGTTTTTAAAAGCATATTAGTTAGACTTTTTATCTTTATTGTAATTATTTAAAGACTTTTTGTTAATACTTGACACTTTTATTTATTTTTTATGATTTATTTATTTATTTGAAAGTCAGAATTAGGGAGAGAGAGATCTTCCACCTGCTGGTTCACTCTCCAAATGGCCACAGTGGTCAGGGCCAGTCCAAAGCCAAGAGCTTCACTTGGGTCTCCCATGTGTGTGCAGGGGCCCAAGGACTTGGGCCATCCTCCTCTGCTTTCCCAGGTGCATTAGCAGGGAGCTGGATCAGAAATGGAGCAGCCAGGACTTTAACTGGTGCCCATATGCGATGTTGGTACTGCAGACAGCAGCCTTATCCGCTCTGCCACAGTGCCAGCCTCTGGAACAGTAAAATTCTTAATTGTTTTGTTTAGACACCATGTACAACTAATTTTAATCATGGTATGTTAAAGTTTCTGCATAGAATGATTGAATTCATATTTGAAAGTAGATAAGACTATTGCTGTTAGAAAACAATTATAAGTAATTTCAGTCTGTATTATTTTATCTCCTAGAAGAAATTATTGTGTAGCGTGGAATAAATACAGTATGTTGAAATAAATTTAATGATGTTTTAATTTTTCTGTTTTAGGTTATTTTGCTATTTTCATAAAAGTTTCCCCCATATTTTAACATTCAACTTGCTGTATATATAGTAGTAGGATCATTGAAAGTACAAATCAAGTACAGTGGGAGCAGAAGCAATAGAAATTGCAGTTAATTTTCCAAAAACTTATTGTTGAATAAAGGGAAAGGAATGTGATCTTTATTATGAGCTCCTTAATTTCAGCAGAATTAAATGCTGTCTTCACTTTTGTGTAAAGATATTTGACTTTTGAGTTAGTGATAATTTCAATATTTGTACTTCTCTATGATTAAATAACAGAAGAATATTTTAAGCCAAGGATTTTCATTACTTCCTAATTCATTCTGCTCATATCTATGACATTCAGATTAAAATTTTTTAGATTGAAATGAGACTAAAATAAATAAATCTTAATATACAAAACTTAGATTCATAGCAGTAAATACTTAGAGTATCTTTAATTAACAATTTACCTAAATAGTTAATATTACGTTTTACTCATATCATGCTGCTTTTATAACATGTGACAAAAAGCAAAGGTATTATTTTTTTTTAATAATGTCAGTCTTGTTCTTTGTTTCTCACTTTCATCAGCTAAAAATGGATGCTAATAACAGGCCTAGTGTTTTATTTGGTTCTTATCATAACCACCACAGAGATGACGTTTATTCATAGTCAGATATGTTGGTGATAAGGTAGAGTTAAAGGAAAGAAAGGTTTATATATTTATATTGAAGCCTTTCAAGACTGTACCTTAAACTGAAAATCAGGGGGAACACAAGTTGCCTTGTTCTCTCATTGTATTATTAATGAGATTTTGCTTTTTCAAGAAATGATCTGTAGTCTAAACACATAGTTAGTGTTAAATACAAATAATATGACTATAGTGTTATTTTAGTCCTTGCTTTTTTTTTTTTTTTTTTTTTGGATTATTTCTCCATAACTGTAGCATAACATAGAATTAACTTCCAAGTGAGTAATGATAAAAAAGAAGAGAACTGTAAAAGTTTAAGGGATTTAGAGTAGAGTTGCCCGTCCAGTAGATAAAGTTTAAATAATTGGAACAACATTATCAAATCTTAATGAATTAGTGTTTATTGTTATAGTATAATGTTCACTAATAGACTACCTTCATCTAGATTACCTGTAGTGTTTTGTCAAATAGATTAGGAGATTTTCCTTATTTTTGAGTAGATCTTAATAGAAGTACGCTTGTGTATGTTCCTGCATATTCTTCTCTGTAAGGGTTCACATAATAGGAAAAGACTGAGATTAGTTATTGGATAAAAGAGTGTCAATAAGTAAAAGAGCAGATAACTAGTTACTTTTCCTGAGCATGCCTTTTTGTCATAAACCAGTGGATTTACTATAGAAATATAAGCTGTTTTTTTTGTTTGTTTTATTTTGTTTTTAAAGATATATTTATTTACTTAGAGTCAGAATTACAGAGAAAGGGAGAGACAGAGACAGAGGTCTTCATCTGCTAGTTCACTCCCCAAATGGTGTGCAACACCTGATATTGGGCTGATCTGGAGTCAAGAGCCAAGAGCTTCTTCCAAGTTTCCCATGTGGGACAGGGGCTCAAGCAGTTGGGCCATCTTCTGCTGCTTTCCCAGGCACATTAGCAGGGAAGTGGATCGGAAGTGGAGCAGCCAGTACTCAAACTGGCACCCATACGGGGTGCCAGTGCTGCAGGCAAATGTTTAACCTACTGTGCCATAGCGCTGGCCCCTTATGCCCATTTTTAAAAAATGACTTCTCTAATAGCTTTTTTTACATGGAAAATTAGAGGTGCTTTGTGTTATTGTCCAACAGAATGTCATGTACTTTAATATCCCATGCCACTATCAAGTATTTGAAAACTGTTCTCTTGGGGACAGTGCTGTGGTGTAGTGAATAAAGCTGCCGCCTGCAGTGCTGGCATCTCATATGGGCACTGGTTCAAGTCCCGCTGCTCCACTTCCGATCCAGCTCTCTGCCATGGCCTGGGAAAGCAGTAGAAGATGGCCCAAGTCCTTGGGACCCTGCATCTGCGTGAGAGACCTAGAAGAACTTCCAGGCTCCTGGCTCCGGATCAGTGCACCTCCAGCCACTGGGGCCGATTGGGGAGTGAGCCAGTGGATGGAAGACCTCTTCTCCCTCTCTGCCTCTCCTTTTCTTTCTGTGTTACTCTGTCAAATAAATAAATAAATCTTTTTCAAAAATTCTTTTAATTTAACTAAACTTAATGTAACTCCTTTCATATGCAAGGATTTAGAGTGGCCAGCATTATGTTTTTATTTTAGTACGCAAAAACAGCATTTTTTAAATCTATTTCTACTTTTTATTTCTGTTATGTTTTTCTGATTTTTTTTTCCCATTGGTCCACTTACTGGGGAGCAGATGGATGAGAAAGATATTAAAATATGATCATTTGAGTTTGAATAGTCTGTCATCATATTTTGATGTTTTTAGGACTTGATGTTCCATGGGAACGTTTAATTTCTAAAAAAGTCTTGTGATAAAAAAATTATATTGAAATGGTATATATTTAAACCTATAACCTCAGTATTTTTTTGATATTTTCTATTTTCAAAGATATTTTCTATTTTCTATTTTGGGTTTGTAGAATACTTCTCTTGAATTTATTGACTTTTAGGGAAGTCTCCTTGTCTTTTAGGTCTTTGCTGCTATTTTAGTTTTGAATCATACAATGTTAAAAGAAGGCAAGCCTAATACTATGAAAGCTGCACTAGTATAATAGACCAGCAGAGTGGTTGAAAGTACAGAATTGTCTTCTCACTTTCGTATTACAGAGAGAAAAGTATGATACTGTATTTTTGCTGTTTTTTAGTTTTTTCTCTCCCCATTTAGTCAAGTGTTTAATTCTTAGGATAAATGAGTTTTTTAATAGAAAGCCAAATCTTTTGAGTGAGGTATAGTTAGAGTAAATACCTGATTCTATAACAATTTTATGTGTAGAACTTGTTAATGGGACATAATTAGTGTCATTTTGGTAGGAAAAAACATAATTGTTATTCCTTTAGCAAATCATTTAAAGGCTCTAAAGCTCTTTGCTAGACCTTCAGAGTAGTTCCTGCTCTGCTAGATGAGTAATCTTTCATTCCTACTCTCATCTAAAATCCCTTTCTCTCCCATCCTCAGAATCTTCATCTTTATTTTCCCATTTCCTGCCTTGGAACCTTATACAGGTGATTTCCGTACCTGGTAGAAACAGCCTCTTACCCTTCTTGTCATTATCCCCCCACGCCACCTCCTTTTGAAAGTTTACTTATACCACCACCCACTAATTGTTTAATGTCAGTTATTTGAGTAAACACAGTAATGCCAGTACACTCCCACCTAGGGCAGGGAAGATGGGAACAAGGTGAGTGGCTGTTTTATAGAAGTACCATCTTAGTTATTCTCTTTTTTAAACTACCTCACTATTGGCTTCCCAATATTAAAGAGCAAATCTGTCCTTAGTTTGCTACTGTTGTTAATGTACACATAAGTATTTCTTCTGAAGATTCATTTTAAAATACATTAAATGCAGTTCTTCCATCTTGATGTTTAGATAATTTTGCATTTAATATTAATAAATAATATAGCTACTGCTTTTCACTTTGCATCTTTGACTAATATAATACTAATTTATTTACTTCCTTTCTTCATTTTGCTGTAATACACTTGGACTGCACAGATCCTTTCTCTGCTACTATAGATGCTGTTGATGATGCCATTCCAAGCTTAAATCCTTTCCTCACAAAAAGTAGTGGTGATGTTCACCTTCCCATTTCTTCAGATGTATCCACTTTTACTACTAGGACACCTACTCATGAAATGTTTGTTGGTAAAGTACCATTTAACCTTTTTTTTCCAATTAATGTTTATATTGCCTAATAATTATTAATGTATTCATTAATTACTTTTAAAGCACTGTAATAATTACTTTGGATTTTACTTCAGATCTTACAATACATTAAACAGCAATAATATAGTAAGGCTTTTAAATTGACTCTTGTCTCCCTAATTTTATTTAACACAAGCTTTTAGGGAAGAAAATTTCCTTTGCTATTGAACTTATTTTGGTGTTTTGTTCTCTGTTGTATTATAGCACAGTACTCAAGTTATCCAGTATCATATGCATATCCTGTTTATTGTTTCAGAATTGGTTGGAAAGTATCTCCCTTAAAAATACTTACATAGGCTTATGTTTTCACCTCTGTTCTTGGTAGAGGTACTGTTTGTCATTGATTGGAACGATCTTCAACTTTTTTCCCCCTAGCTTTTGCATATTAAAACTATCTAAAATATATATATGTACTCTTCATCCTATTCTTAAGAAAATCACTTTATTGTTAGGAAATAATTGTGGGAAGTGTGTTTTCCATTTTAATAATAAAACAGAAGAGCAAATTGACTTGAATAACCTGTCATTCCAGTGTGAAACTCATAAAAGGATATAATTTCACACCATGTTACCTAGGAAAGTGTTTACTAAATCTGAAATAAATGGATCTTAATGCTCCTAAAAATGCTAACCATCCCCTTAAAAGATGGTAATAGGTGCTTTTATTCCGCTCACCAAAGCAACTTTAAGATGATGTGAATTAACATTTGATGAAGTAGCATGTGGGAAGTTACGTTAGTACCGTAAACAGATCATGTGGCCATACTCTAAATATGCTGTTAGATATATGAGGATGCTTCTAAAAGTTTGTGGAAAATGGAATTAAATGATAAATTTATTTTTATGGAAAAATTTTAGTAAGTCCATGTGTGATTTGTTTCATTATACACACTTTCCATGAACTTTTGGACATTGCCTCATATATATGAGAGAAAAAAGGAGGGAAGTAAAAAACCAAAAAGCAAGTTCATGGTGTAGATTCGAGAGAATTTCAAGTCAGGTGTTCAGGTTATATAGATCTAACAGTTCAAACTACATTTATGTTCTAAGTGTAATCATTGCAGTAATGCCTTCTTGTCAGTGCATTATAAAATTGTATATCTTTCCCTGTAGGATTAAGAACAATCCAGAAAAAGGATATATATATATATATATATATAGCCGTGTATTTTAGTATGTTCTAAATTCCTACCATAGGAATACACTTATCTGCTGCTATGATATGCTCAGTGTAATTGGCAATCTGTCCTTACTGAAGGTACAGGACACTGAATTATGAGTCAAGAGTAGGTTGTAGTCCCGGCTATGCTTGCTGTATATGTGAGTGTCTCTGAACTTTGTCTGGACCCACTTTCTTATTTGTTAAGCCAGACCTTAGAAAATAGGTTAGTATTGGCTAAAAACCTAAGTGCCTCATATTTTTGTTTCTAATGAGATAGTATTCTGTTTTTTAAATGTTGCAAACCATAATAGTTTATATATAGATATATGAAGTAACATATATATATAATATGTGTAAAATAATCATAATGAAGCTTTAAGTTCTTTTTTTAGTAAATTGTCATTTTAAGAATGCCAAGTGCTTGGATTCCTTGTTTTATTTCACTCAATTACTCCACCCCACACTTAATTGTTCTTTTTTCTTCTCCTCTCCTTTCCTTCTTCCATCCTTTCCATCCTTCCTTCCTTCTCTCTCTCTTCTCTTTTGCCTTTCTTCCCTGCATTTTATGCCTTGTCAGCATTTTTTTGGTGGCATTCAAACTTACCTACTACTACCTTCATGCATTATGAATCTGCTGTAGCTGGCTTGTTTGGAGGTAGATAGCAGTGTCTCTGAAATTCAGTTTATTTACGCAGAAGGAATTACTTTGTTTCCCTCCTTAGAATAAGTTTTTAATAAACTTAAAAAATTTGCCTGTGAAGAACACACCATATTTTGCCCAATATTGTTTGCTTAATTAAATACTTGGTGGTTTTATGAAAATCTGTTATCTTTTTGATTTAATCCATATTCTGGACTTGTAAACTTTCAAAAGAGTATACAAAAAAGCGTATGGATTTCAAAGCTCTTTGTGTATTTGTCTTTGTCTTTCAAAATGTATTCTAGGTCAGTGCAGTAGCAATAAAAGCTAAAGTCCAGCTCATGGGAGCGGGGCATAGTAGTTGATTACCTTATGACCATTATAAGACCTAATTTTTTATGACACCAAAATCCAGTTAAGTTGGCATTGAGAAGTAGGCTTGACATAACTTAGGAATTGGTGTTCTTGACTGGCAGTAAGCATTAGATATAGTTAACTATATTTAAAAATGGGATTTATGAGGATATTTGATAGAAATAATATGCTTAGAATCTAATGAGCATTAATTTGAATTCTGCTTCTACTTTATTGTATGATAAACAAATTTTTAACCTCTGTAAATCTACAAAAGGTAGGATAATAATGTCTTGAACTATTATGAGGTTTACAAATGTCAGTTTTAATATCTAGCAGCATGGCATATAAAGTTAAAATTACTGCTTTGAAAAACTATAAATACGTGCATTTCATACTTCAAATGTACTTTTTTAAAAAAGATTTTATTTGAGAGGTACAGTTACAGACAGTGAGAGGGAAAGACAGAGAGAAAGGTCTTCCTTTTTACTCATCAAATGATCACAGTACCTGGAGCTGTGCAAATCTGGAGCCAGAAGCTTTTTCTGGGTCTCCCACACAGGTGCAAGGGCCCAAGAACTTGGGCCATCTTCTACTACTTTACCAGGCCATAGCAGACAGCTGGATTGGAAGAAGAGCAGCCAGTAGTAGAACTGGTACCCATATGGCATGTGAACATCGCAGGTGGAGAATTAACCCACTGTGCCACAGCCCAGATGTACTTTTTTTTTTTTTTTTAAGGTTTATTCATTTGAAAGAGTTAACAGAAAAATAGAGAGAGACAGAGAGGAAGAGAGAGATCTTCCATCCTCCCAAATGGCCACAGTGGCCAGGGTTGAGCCAGGCCAAAGTCAGTAGCCTGGAATTTCATCCTGGTCTCCCGTGTGGGTAGCTGGGACCCAAGTACTTGGGCCATCTTCTGCTGCTTTCCCAGGCACATTAGTGGGGGCCAGAACAGATGCTTATGTAGGATGCAGACATTGTAGGCAGCAGCTCAACCCATAGTGCTACAACAAGGGCCAATCAAATATACTTCTTGTTATTTAGCACAGTTAATAATCTTGAACTGCATTTCTTTTGTGTTTTAAAATTGCTGAGTTACTCACTTTTTGGCCCAGCATTAGTAATGGAAAGCTTAGGAATTTTGTAAAACACGAATCCTTTTAAATTAACAGTATAGCTATAATGAAGATTTATTTTTCTACATACTAGTATGTTTAAGATGAAATAATTAGGATAAACTGAAAACTTCCAGATTTTGGAATAACAAAAAATTGAATTAAAATGTCGCTTCTGCCAGTTACTTAATCTTTGGCCTTAGGTAAACTGTTTAATCTGT
The DNA here is from genome assembly GCF_964237555.1 of Oryctolagus cuniculus. Lineage (NCBI taxonomy): Eukaryota > Metazoa > Chordata > Mammalia > Lagomorpha > Leporidae > Oryctolagus > Oryctolagus cuniculus. The sequence continues at coordinate 77,069,817 of NC_091432.1, read as the reverse complement.
TCGTTTCTTCATATGTAAAAGGGGGATAATACTAATTATCTCATGGTGGTGTTTGAGTTTTAAGTAATGACTTACTTAACAAAGCCCATGAATAGTATGTAATAGGGCTTTTAATACATGGAGCTGTTACTTTCACCAAAAAAAAAAGTATGAGACCTAATTATCAGGGAATTACCCCCAAAATCCATTAAGAACTTAGCCAGTTTTTCTTAAAAGTATTTCAAAATGCTTGTAGAGCTTGTTCCTCTCATTAATTTATAATTGCCCTCTTGAGTTTTGCCCTGTAGGACCGTGGTTTCTAAATGTTACTCAGTGGGCTGATGCTGATCAGTGACATTGTTGTCACTGGGCCTTCCTTGTAAAGTTAAAGAATAGACAAGACAGTGTACATATAGTTCATAAAATTTACCTTAAGCTGGGAAATCTGTCCTTCTTTTTTCTTCTTTAAATTTTTCCTTTGTAATAGTCATAATAGGAGTTGGCATTATGTCACAGCAGGTTAAGCTTCCTGCAATGCTGGCATCCTATATGAGTGCTGGTTCCAGTCCTGGCTGTTCATCTTGCAATCCAGTTCCCTGCAAGTGTGCCAACAAAGCAGCAAAAGATGGCCAAAGTGCTTGGGCGCCTGCCACCCATGTAGGATACCTGGATGGTGTTCCAGGCTCCTTCTGGCTTTGGTCCCTGCTGTTGAGGCCATTTGGAAAATGAACCAGTAGATGGAAGAGCTCGCTTGCTCTCTTTCTTTGTCTCTCCCTGTCTGTCTGTAACTCTGCCTTTCAAGTAAATAAATAAATCTTAATAAAGAAATGGTCATTTTAGATCTGTGTCTTTAAATAACTTTAAAATTAAAAATTGGCAGTAGTGGAGGTTTCCACAAAAGTGACTTGGGACAAAAGGCCATTAAGTTGAAGATGTGCATTGAAATGAGAATACAGAAATATCAGAAAAATCTTGATGGTGTGTGTGTGAAACAGGGAATCTTTCATTACCTAAAAGATTCTTCCTTTGCAGATATACTGCTTGTTTCCCTGGTAACTAATAAGCTATTGAAATTTCTTAAAATTTTCCTTTTTACATTTTTCCTCTATGTGGAAGCTTTTTTTTTTTTTTTTAATGTAGAAGCTTTTTAAACTTGAGATACATACCCTGAATTACTTTATATCCTTTCTAACCTTTTCTATATCTACGTAATAATAATGTAATTTTGTATATTAGTGCCCTGGGAACCTCAGGAGATGGCTGTTTTTTTCACAGAAAGTAATTAACCTGTGTCAGTATTACTGTAGAGGATAGGTTCATCTCTTTTATATCAACAATATTCTAGAATTCTGGGACAAAACACTAGGAGAAAATGGGAACTTGATGTATGGACCTAGTTTTAAATTATTGTTCCATGTATGATCTAAAGATTAATGCTAATGTAGCCAAGATGGTTAGCAGAATATCATTTAAAGAACAAAATGTATATTAACACTGTGATAGGATAGGCACATAATTAAGCATGACAGATTTCTGTCTTTCTTCAGTAGATACATTGGCTCTTTATATATGTAAGGAGTTATGTAAAGAACAAGCAGGCCCTTATAATTAAAGCTTAAATACTTTAAAATATTATTAAATCGGTAAGTCTAGAATTCTAGAATTCTTCTGATAAATTGATCAGATTTATATATTAAATTACATTCTACTATGATAGTGTTTGTGTTCTGATTATATGACCCATCCCTTTGAGTTAAGAATAGTTAAGGAGTTTAAATAATTATGGAGCATTCTTAAAAAAATTGTGCCCTACACAATGTTCATTATGTGATGTAAATCACTAGTAGCATTGGTGTGTACCAGCTTGTATACATCATTGCTTTTTTGGCTTTATTTGTCCTTGAGGACGTTCTTGGATTTACTGCCCAAAGTTGTCCTAAGTTTTACAGTTTTAAAATCAGTCTTTTTAGGCCGGTGCCGCGGCTCACTAGGCTAATCCTCCGCCTAGCAGCGCCAGCACACTGGGTTCTAGTCCCCGTCGGGGTGCCGGATTCTGTCCCGGTTGCCCCTCTTCCAGGCCAGCCCTCTGCTGCGGCCAGGGAGTGCAGTGGAGGATGGCCCAGGTGCTTGGGCCCTGCACCCCATGGGAGACCAGGAAAAGCACCTGGCTCCTGGCTCCTGCCATCGGATCAGCGCGGTGTGCCGGCCGCAGCACGCCAGCCGCGGCGGCCATTGGAGGGTGAACCAACGGCAAAGGAAGACCTTTCTCTCTGTCTCTCTCTCTCACTGTCCACTCTGCCTGTCAAAAAATAAAAAATAATAAAAAAAAATCAGTTTTTTTTTTTTTAAGATTTTATTTATTTATTTGACAGGTAGAGTTACAGTGAGAGAGAAGCGGAGAGAAAGGTCTTCCTTCCGTTGGTTCACTCCCCAAATAGCCGCAACGGCCGGAGCTGTGCCGATCTGGAGCCAGGAGCTTCCTCCCCGTCTCCCATGTGGGTGCAGGGGCCCAGGGACCTGGGCCATCCTCCACTGCTTTCCCAGGGCATAACAGAGAGCTGGATGGGAAGAGGAGCAGCCGGGACTAGAACCGGCGCCCATATGGGATGCCGGCGCCGCAGGCGGAGGATTAACCTACTGCGCCATTGCGCTGGCCCAGATCAGTCCTCTTAATACAACATAACATCTTGTTTCTTTATCTCCTGGTGGTGTACAAATTCAAAGTGAGACTGATTGAAGATACTTTAGCATAAAATTGGGAGAAGAAGAGAGAGAACCTATGTTTGGAACTCCAAAAATTTAGCTTCTCCCTAATATTGTTGGTGTTAACTTTTTAATAACAGGTATCAGGTACTTTTATTTGTTTGCTTACATGCTGATTTGATAGAATTCAATGATGGAAAAGACCTTAGGAGTCATTTATTATAGCCTTCTATATGGGAAAAGAATTCCTTTCTTGTGATCCTTGCTGGACTGCTCTTTATTTGTATATTATTCCATGATTAGAAGTTTTCCAAATCATGTCACAATGCTAATATTTTTAGATGATTTTAATTCTTCATTTCGATTCCTAGAAATTCAAAACACCACTTCACAAAAAGCCTTGTGCAATTGGATATCTTTTGTTACCTCAGGATAGGCTGATCTCAAAGACCTGAGCTGTGTACTTCTTTGCTTAATACTGTTAGCATCAGTATAACACAAGCAAGAAAGAATAAGCTTTCCTGTTTATGTTTTTGATGATTCAGGCTAGTTAGATTAATTGCATGTTTTGTTGTAAACTGTTAGAAATCATAAGTTGAAGAAAAAAGGTTGTTTCGAGTTAAAAGTGCTGTTTTTTCTTTGATGCTTTAAAATTAATTACACAAGAGTGGACTGACTGTCAAACTCTTGCCACTTTTCAGATTTAATCAGATTAATCAAGAACCATTTAGCTTTTTAATTCACTGTTGAAGTTAGGAGAGAAAAATATGGAGGATGGCAATATGAAGAAGGTTCTTTTTTTTATATGCTTATTTCATTGCCAAGTGAGCCCTTGCATTGTGTATATATTTTATTTTGTGCAAAACCCTGGAATTTTAGGTGTGTTTAGTTTTTAAAGGGTATCAGCATACGAAATTAAAATAAAATATAAGTAAATATTTTATTATGTAGTAAAGCAAGCTAATAGTTCAACATTGGTTACTCATTTATTAGTTTTCTTTTGTTTGTGTACAACTTTGTGGAGAAATAGTCAGCACAAAAATAATTCTGTGTGGAAGACAGTTTGCTTGAAAGCCTAGCTTTGTTCTTTGAGGAATTTATTGCTTTTCCATCCTGTTGTCATCTTTATTATAGAACTTTAAATATAGAATTATTAGAGTTGAGATTATTTTTTCCATTTTGATTTCTCTCAGGATTCACTCCTTCTCCAGTTGCACAGCCACATCCTTCAGCTGGCCTTAATGTTGACTTTGAATCTGTGTTTGGAAATAAATCTACAAATGTTGTTGTAGATTCTGGGGGTAAGAAAAAAATTGTTTAATTTAAAGTGCTATAGTGATCTAATATAGATTCTGTGTAAGGAAAAATAATGCCACTTTTAACATTTATAAGTAGACTAAATTAGGAGCTAAACAAATTGTCCCTCCTGCCTCTGACCACTAATGAGAACTTGAATGAACTACATGTATAGTCATTCCCTTTTATTGGTGGCAGTTCAGATGCTAAGGATACTTAGCTCAGTAAGATGCCACGTTTCTAGTGACTGTGTGTGGAATTCTCTACTGCTTTACTCCTTAAGATTTTACCATTATGAAGTTAATAATGACCATAATATATTTTAATATATAAAATTGCTATTTTTAAATACTGGGAAAATAAAATCTTTGGTCCTTTGACATGCTTAGAGGTTCTTTGTATGAACAACTAAAGCATTAAAAAATAGTAAGCCTGTGGGTGCAGAGGCCTTTCATTGTTTTAAGGGTGGATCTTATTATGATTTGCTAGTTCCTTTGTCTTATGAGAACATTATAAATCAGTAGACCCACATTTCCATTTTGTATTTTCATTAATACCTTTGTAATTTGAAGTTCTAAAGGACTTATAAAATATTAGCACTCATTAATTCTACTCTTTCCATGAGGTAGCCTTTTGTTTTGGTTAGTAATTAAGATTTAGCCATATGAAGAGGATGTATTGAGGTGTTCTTAATTTTATAACATATAATTAGTTATCCATAAAGTAAGCATATAAAGGATATCTATGGACTCAGAATTTTTTTTTTATACCAGTAGGCTTATAATGTTTTTGTGCGCATTTGCCTTTTTTTTGTGAGCTTGTCTTGCTTAGGTAAAAGGAAAAGGGGAAATAGACACTAATTGTTCATGTTTTGTAAGCCACCATCTTTGATGATTTTTCTGTTTCAAACTCTTAAAATATTTGTAGATAGTGCTGTTGAGTCCCTTACTGAGTTGATTTAATTGGTTACGCTTTTGTCTTCTTCCTTTCGGTAGAGATCCTTAGGAATTTTTTCGTTTTCAATAAATACCCTAGTTCATTAGGTACATTAGATAAGTTAGGCGGCTAGAGCTGTTTAACAATTTCTTAGATATAGTTTAGGTCATTATATTTTAGATCAGCTCTTTATTCTCTTCTTTGAAGAATATAAAAAGGTCTATAAATACATGTCTTAAAGGAATTTTTAAATTTTTTTCAAAGTTTCATAGATACTTTTTTTTTTTAATTCATTTATTTTATTTGAAAGAGTTATGCAGAGAGAGGTCTTCCATCTGCTGGTTCACTTCCCAAATGGCCTCAACAGCTAGAGCTGGGCCAATCTGAAGCCAGGAGCCAGGAAGCTCCTCCGGGTCTCCCATGTAGATACAGGGGCCCAAGAACTTAGGCCATCTTCCACTGTTTTCCCAGGCCATAGCAGAGATCTGGATTGGGAGTGGAGCAGCCAGGACTCGAACCAGTGCCAATACTGGATGCCAGCACTGTAGGAAGTGGCACCACTTGCTAAGCCACAGTGCTGACCCCAATACTTTTTTTTGTTGTTGTTAACCTAAATTGCTTTTAGGTATAAGTGACCATTCAGAAAATCTTGCCAGATGAGAGGGAGAATTTAATTTCATTTCCTTCCCTTTCACAGTGCTTCTCTTCATCTCCTTTAATTTTTTTTTTTTTAAGATTTATTTATTTATTTGAAAGGCAGAATTACAGAGAGACAGAGGCAGAGAGAGAGAGAGAGGTCTTCCATCCACTGGTTCACTCCCTAAATGGCCACAACAGCTGGAGCTGTGCCATTCTGAAGCCAGAAACCAGGAGCTTCTTCCGGGTCTCCCACTTAGGTGCAGGGGCCCAAAGACTTGGGCCATTTTCCACTGCTTTGCTAGGCCATAGCAGAGAGCTGGATCAGAAGATGAACAGCTGGAACTCAAAACCGCTGCCCATGTGGGATGTTAGCACTGAGGTGGCTTTACCCACTATACCACAGCACTGGCCCCTCCTTTAATTTTTATGTAAATTGGACATAAAACAAATGAGTTCCATTAAAACAAATGCAGCCTGAGTCTATTCACTTTGTGTTGGTAAATTTCTCCTATTTAATTTTAAGTGTATTTACTAGTGTCTATTTTTTTAAAGAACTATTCCAGTGAACAAACAAGGAAAAAAGGCAAAGACCTCCTGTAGAAAGTTGTAGTTTCATAAAGTTCCTTACAAATCCTATTTCGTCTGTTTGTAACTTTAAGGCTTTGATGAACTAGGTGGACTCCTCAAACCTACTGTGGCCTCTCAGAACCAGAGTCTTCCTGCTGCCAAACTCCCACCTAACAAGTTAGTGTCTGATGACTTGGATTCATCTTTAGCCAATCTTGTGGGCAGTAAGTAGTCTTTGAATTCTTTAATTTTCTTTTAAAGTGTTACATTATTAGCATGAGTCTAGTTTTAAAATGTTTTCTTCCTCTCCTGTCCCAGATCTTGGCATTGGAAATGGAACCACTAAGAAGTAAGTGTTTTGTGTTCTTTCCCCATCTGTCATTTAAAGATTGAGTTCTCATCATGAAAGTACGGATAAAGATGTCAAGTCTGCATTGTTGATATAGTTTATGTATATACTACAGAAACTTTAAATTAGAGGCAGTTAATATTCTTATGTTTATTTAAAGTGATGTAAATTGGAGTCAACCAGGTGAAAAGAAGTTAACTGGAGGATCTAACTGGCAACCAAAGGTTGCACCAACAACTGCTTGGAATGCTGCAACAATGGTGAGTTGGAAAAGCTCCCAATATGCTAACAAATAAATAATTGTGTAACATGATGAAAGTGTTTCTGAAGCGATAGGCATAAATGGGAAGATTGCTACTAAGTTGTAGGAGTATAAGCAATTTGTATTTATTTTAAAGGAGGTTGGTTGACTATATTTGCCAGGTACATTTTAGTCGCTAACCTGTAAGTGTTACTTTGTACCAGGCACAGTTTTAATAAAAAGCATCTGATTTTATTTTGTATAATCCTCATATTAGCCCTGTGTAGTAGAGAAAGTTATAATCATCATTTTTTACAAATGAGGAAATAAAGGCACAGAGTTACAAAAATGTGCCCAGGATCACAGAGTTCTTAAGTGATTGGCTTGGTTTTCAGAACCCAGGCAGCCTGGGAGCTGCAGGGCGTAATCTCTTAATCACTCTCTGTACTACTGATCTTAAACTTACTGCATTTTTGTCTCAAATATTGTCTTTAATTTTCTACAAATTTCACCATTGGTAAAGAAACTATAATTATTTGTTGTTAAAATTGTCATATAATTTATACAGTTGATTCTCTTTTTTTGTGGCAGTTATATACTTAGAGTTACCCAACTAGTGAACAGTGAACCACTGCTAGGAAAAATATGTGCATTTTTATGCGTATTTCACATAGATTATAATCTTCAATACTAAAAATCCTCATTCTTGTAGATTGGGTTTTATAAAATACAAGATGAAGTCAGCAGTATTAAGTGACATGCCTGAGGCCACACCACTAACTAGTGCCAGAGTTGGAATTCTAGTTGTGCTCAACTGGCTGCAGAGCCAGAGCTCCTTGTGGTACATACAACTGTTGCCTACCTTCTCCATCCTCTGGACTTCTTCACATGAGAGCTAAAACAAGGCAGTGTCACTTTGTTCCAACTCAGCTGGGAATAAACTGCATGCAGTGATACAGATCTTTTGCTCCTCTTTGTATGTCTATGAATGACATAGAAAACATCACAAGTATTGATTTGGGGGTTGCAAATTTTAGCGACTAGGCAAATTTGCAAATACAGAATATGAATAATGAAGATCTGCTGTGCTTGCTAATTAATAGTTAATATATATTACTGAACAAACTCTGGTGGTATTCTTATTTACTATAAGGCATGGTAGGCCCATGCCTTAATGGTCTGTTTCCCTGTCCCTGGCCAGCTGCTGCCTTACCAGTCCAGCAAGTCTTGGTCAATCAGAGAAAAACATATTCCTCCTTGTGGAAAAATATGACCTGCTTCTATCAGTTGATTAATAGCAGCATTTTGATTACAGAGGCTACATAGTATAACCTTCATATTGTTGATAGATATCTCCATTGCTCTTATGATAATATCTTTTATTATTAATTCATTAACAGAACATTATCTTGTTTTCCTTTGGTTAATTATGTGTTATAATTAATAGGAATGATCTAAAAATATTGTGCTGGTAAAATTTTGTATGACATTACCTGAAAAGTTTATTATTAGATTCCATAAATTAGATTCCATAATGTTGAAATTTAGCTACATTTTAGAGCAGTAATTTTTCACAGTTAGTGTTCTATACCTTCACTAACATTAAAACCTTTCATTGAAATAGTTTTAGTTTTTATCTGCACATGCACATGTACTATCTTCAGCATGTAAACAGTGCTGTCTTGGAAGAGTTTGACTTACCTCAGTTTTAAGGATAAAGTAATACAATTCTTTTCCCAAGTAGGAAGCAATTTAAAGTTGAAAGTCCATCTCTTGATTCTGAACTCGATGTTTTTCCCACTATAACACATGTCACTGAGTAGGAGATGGCAGGTGTTTAGATCAGTGGATTTTATGGTGTGAATTCTACATTGACAATAAAAAATGACACATACAAAAGTTGATACTAAAGTACAATGAATATTTTATGTTTTTGTAGTGTTAAACTCTGTGAAATATTAAAGGTTTGTATGTAACACTTAAGATGAATTAGAATGTAATAAGCCTCTAACCTTCTGGAATTCATGTGTAAAGTGATAAGATAGCAGTATTTATGTTTCTATGTTCTATATGCAATGTGAATCATCTCTTAAGGATTTTATTAAAATATTTGTATATATTTTATAGTTTCCTTTTAGTGGCTAACACTAAAGACTGATGATGTGATTCACTACTTAAGACATACCGCTGCTTATGACATTTCTAACCTTTTTGTTAATCCTAAACACTGTCAAGGTTTTTCAATTTTTATAAAAACAAATTTATTGGAATTAAAAAACATTTTGGTACAAATTCTTTTAATTATTTCTTGGTTTTTTTTCTCCTGTGACAGACATTGATATGACTGTTTATGAGATGCCCTGAATTTTGCACTATTGGTACTTGTGATTGATTTTGTGTTCGAAAGATATTTTTTAGTCAGTTAACTATTGTGTATATAAAGGAATAAGGCTAAAGACTCGGTTTGCCTTGTCAACCTTGATAGTGTTTTAGTTTAGATATTCTTTCATTAGATACTGGAAATACAAGAGACTTTAGTTAGTGAATGTACATGTGAACTAAAATGCTCTCTGTGTATTTTCTGTTGTGTAAGTACTTGTTCTAATCCAGTGTTATTGCATTATGTAATTGTTCTCCCTGGGAAAAACAGAATGGCATGCATTTTCCACAATACGTAAGTGACCAAAAACTAGCCTTTTTGCAATAAATTGGCATGCTATTAACCACTGCTGCAGCAGAATCTCATAACCTTTAAGCTATTACTTGTTTTCACATTCAGATTTTCAATGTGCCAAAAATTCTTCCTAGCATCTACTGATTTCATGGGTGTGTTGCAGAATTGATTCTGATGGTGGCATGGGAAGTACCAATTTTTTTTCTTGCTTAATATTCCGCCATTTGCTGCCAGATGGCTGGGTGTCTGTGTGTGTATCTGTGCTGCCACTATGCACTTGATGACTTCTGAATGAAGAGAAATGTTGATTGTGGTAATGTTTGGAATAACAACTGCATGAAATCTTACAGGCTTCTGCTGTACTTGGCAGTTTGTCTACTGCTCTTACAGATCTTGGATTTTAAGTAGGGAGAGACCAATAAGCCCTACATGCTCACCCAAATACTAAACTTTTAACTCTTCACTTCAATGCTGTTTTCAAAAAGTTACGCTTCATTTTACTTCATGCATATGTTCAAATTGCCATTTAATTTGTTTGTTTTTTTGTGTTTCAGCAATGTTATTGGTCTTTTCACTGTATTCAGTTTCAGTTTTCATAAGAAACACACACAGGGAATGTTAAGACAGCAATTATATCTAAAATAATTCTGTTTTGTTAGCTGTTATATTTACAGATGATCAGTTAAAGTAGCAGTATGAGAGAACTTAAATATCTCAGTGGTAGAGGGTTCTTTTCATTGATTGTTGCTTTTAAATATTTTTGGAGTAAATAAGGAAGCCTAGCTAACATGCATGCTCCATATGTAAGAATTGTGGTTCATAGAAATAGTCACACTCAATAGTGGTTTGAAATCTTTGGGATTCTTTGAGTGAAGGGTCCTTAGGAACTTCTTTTTTCCCTCAAAGATCAGATTATTAATTGATTTAAGATGTTTGCATGTTTTTCTTTGAGAAATGAAGTACCCAGGAAAACACTTTATCTGGGTAAACATTTCCTAATGATAGTTATAGACGTTAAATTTTAGAACTTACTTTATTTTTAAAAATTCAAAGATGTTTAAGGCTGTAAAAGCACTTTGTCATCTTAGATCACTGATGTATCTAAGTTTAAGTGGTATTTTCTTATTTCTGATAATTCTCTTTCTGATAATTTCAAGACTTTTTTCACTGAGCATTAATTGACACAGTTATTAATTACCATAAATGTCATTTAATCACAGCTGTCTTAGCAATTCTTTTTAGTGGAACTACAGCTCTTAATTCTTTGAACTCAGTTGACACATATGAGTTATACCTCTGGTTATTTTTCCTTTCATCTTGTCAGGCACCTCCTGTAATGGCTTATCCTGCTACTACACCAACAGGAATGATAGGATATGGAATTGTAAGTACTTTTCCAGATAAAACTTTTGGAAAATAGATTGTTTCCTCTTTAACATGCTTTTAACACTCTTAACTAACAAATAATTTAGTGCCATCCATCTCTAGCCCTAGGTGGTACCATGGCATTGGTTTCTTCAGTATTTCTAGAATAACACAACACATAGTTTTTATTAATTCTTAAAATATTGCTTGGCTTCTTTTTCCTTTAAAAAAAAAAACCACCCCGAAACATATTTGTCACAAAGTTTTCATTTATTTGAAAGACAGAGGGACACAAAGAGAGAGCTTCCATCTGCTGATTAACTCCCCAAAAGCCCTTAGCAGCCAGCTCTGGGCCAGGCTGACACAAGAGCCCAGATCTCAGGTCTGGGTCTCCCACGTGGGTGACAGGGACTCAACCACTTGAGCTACACCTGCTGCCTTCCAAGGTGTGCAGTGATGGGAAACTGGATTGCAAGTGGAGAGCCAGGATTTGATCCAGGCTCTCTGATAGTGGATGTGGGCAACCCAAGCAGCAACTTAACCAACTGTGTCACAACACTTGCCCCTTCTTGGCTTATTTTTCTCCTCACTTTGCTAGGCATTTTATATTTCATTACAAATATGTTTAAACATTAGTGTCACCTCCAAGCTTTTGTTGTTCTAATCTTAAATACCAGTGAAGTCTTATAATCTTAAAACTGTAGAGGAAGGGGAGGATTACATTTCGTGAATTATATAGGGTTAGCTTTCATATAGTAAAGGCCAGAGGAATTTTCCTATGGCAGTGGTTATTCTAGTCTATAAACATTTAGGTTCCCCACAATCCATGTTATATATCTCCCTTATTCTTCCTGCCCTCTCAATATACAGACCACTTAGATTAGAAATGGAGATAATGGCTTCAATTCATTGAAACATAATTGAGGAATGGTTGCTGGTAGAAGCCAGTATGTTGTGCCTTGGTATTGCTACTGTGGCTATTGTGCTACTTCATACATGATATGGAAGTGGCTTCTTTTATACATGTAGAAAGGTTCCACAGGTTTTAGAATGATATCATTGCATAAAAAAGGAGTTTGCCTAAATATTTATGTCATAGGCTTAAAAGTGAAGCTCACTATGCTTGCAGTAATCTACTTGAATGGCTAGCCAGAAGTTATTGAAAGGTAAGATTCTAGGTGCTGGTGTTGTGGCATAGCAGGTAAAGCCACCGCCTGCAACGCCAAGATCCCATATGGGTAGTGGTTTGAATTCTGCCTGCCCCACTTCTGATCCAGCTCCTTGCTCAAATACCTGGCAAAGCAGTGGAAGATGGCCTGAGTCCTTGGGCCCCTGCAACCACATGGGAGACCCTTAAGAAACTCCTGGTTCCTGGCTTTGGCTTGGCCTGGCCCAGCCCTAGCTGTTACAGCCATTTGGGAAGTGTGAACCAGAACAGATGGAAGACCTCTCTCTTTTTCTTCCTCTCTCTGCCTCTGTAACGGCCTTTCAGATAAGAAAGATAAGTCTTTTTTTTTTTTTTTTTGGACAGGCAGAAAGAGAGACAGAGAGAAAGGTCCTCCTTTTGCCGTTGGTTCACTACGGCCGGCGCACCGTGCTGATCCGAAGGCAGGAGCCAGGTACTTATCCTGGTCTCCCATGGGGTGCAGGGCCCAAGCACTTGGGCCATCCTCCACTGCACTCCCTGGCCACAGCAGAGAGTTGGCCTGGAAGAGGGGCAGCCGGGACAGAATCCGGTGCCCCGACCGGGACTAGAACCTGGTGTGCCGGCGCCGCAAGGTGGAGGATTTGCCTAGTGAGCCGTGGCTCTGGCCAAGATAAGTCTTTTTTAAAAAAAGATTCTAGAGTGCTGCTTTTTTTTCTTTTTAAAAAGAATTATTTATTTGAAAGGCAGTGTTGGGGAGAGAGAGCACGAGTGAGGGAGCAAAAACGATTGATCAGTAGATCCATCAAGATCGTCCATCCGTCGGTTCATTCCTCAAATGCCACAACAGCCAGAGTTGGGCCAAACTGAAGCCAACAGTCAGGAACTCCATCCTAGTCTCCCATGTGGGTGGCAGGGACCCAAGGACTTGAGCCATCTTTCACTGCCTTCCTAGGTCTGTTAGCAGGGAGCTGGATCAGAAGTGGAGCAACTGGGATTCGAGTCGGTGCTCATATGGGATGCTAGCATCACAGGTGGCGGTACCATAATGCCAGCCTCCAGAGTCTTGCTTTTTAACCAAAATACCGTAGTAGTCTGTGGATGAATTATTTTCACATTAAGTAATTTCATTTATTTTGTTAATTTTATAGGTGATTAAGAAATAGTTGGTTGAAAATTTGTTGGTCTAAATCATTTTGTCTATTATACTATATAAAAACGTTTAAATTTTGCAAATTATTGAGTAGAGAAACTTTTCTTACCGTCTTTTAAAAATGAGTATGCTAAATATTTTTTATACCAACAAAATGCTCTTAAACATTTATAGCTGTTTTGTGTGCTTTCAAAGGAATTTTTCTCTAAATCAAAACAAAAGCAGTAGTATCTGTCATTCTTGTTAACATTCTTGTTTATTTAGTCATAACAAGGTAGATGTGAATCATGTCCTTTAACTTTATATTCTTTTGTTTTTTAGCCTCCTCAAATGGGAAGTGTGCCTGTCATGACACAACCAACCTTAATATACAGTCAGCCTGTCATGAGACCACCAAACCCCTTTGGCCCTGTATCAGGAGCACAGGTACTAGACACTATATGTGATACTGTAATGTGCTTGATTTTGAAGGGATGTAATACTAAAATAATCATTGTATATAGCTTGAAATGCAAGTTATTAACATTTTTCTTCATCATATGTGTTACTTCATATCTTTTATAGGAACTTAGAGGGATATTGATTAGGTAGAGAGAAATGGCAAGTAGATTACAAACACTAAATATGAAAATTATCAAGTTTCACATTTTCATTGTATCACTCTGACATTATATTCAAAAACAAACTAGAAAGTTGGGGGGCGGGGGAGTATTTAAAATGCCATATTGACCTTATAACTTTATATGAGAAACTTTCCTCTTCAGATGGTTCTAGGCTTGCTCTTCTAGTTCCTGAAAATTCATGCTGCATATTCACTCTTTGTTTTTTTATTCCATTACTAGTGGCAATTGAGGAACCAGTTATGGGGGGGGGGGTACTTTATTTAATTTTTTGCCAGTTTGGGTTAGGAGAAGAGATAGGAAATGTCTTTGTTATTTTATCTGCTTCTCTGGTGGCATATATGGATTGAAACCCTGTGTCTGTGGCTCTGGTTATACCATTTAGCAGTTTACAGTTAATTATATGCAATTGTTAAAGTACTTCTCCTTTAGTTACATGGGTTCCCATGTTAACTGATTGGTTACTATATATGTTTATTGCTTATTTGAAGACACTTGAGTAATAAACATCTGACAATGTACTTGTTATTTTAATTTAAAATTTTTTTTTTAATTTTATTTAAGGAATATAATACAATACTTCATGCATTTAATATATACAAATTTGGGAACATGGTGATTCTCCCCTATCCCATTCCTAGTTCCACCCTTCTTTCTCCTCCATCTCCCTTTCTTATTTTTTTACAAAGATCAGTTTTCAGGTAATTTTAAGCTCATAAGATTAACCTTGCACTAAGTAGAGAATACGAAGAAAAAAAAAGAACAGAAACAAACAAGAAAAACCTTGTTCCTCGACAGTGAAATTAAGAGCTGTTCAAAATCATCGTATCTCAAGGTGTCAGTCTCACTCCTATAGATTACCTTTTGGGTACTCTTCTTTATTTATTTATTTATTTATTTATTTATTTTAGATTTATTTATTTATTTGAAATTCAGAGTTACACATAGAGAGGAGAGGCAGAGAGAAAAATAGGTCTTCTATCTGCTGGGTTCACTCCCCAGTTGGCCGCAACTGCCAGAACTGCACCAGTCCGAAGCCGGGAGCTTGCTTCCTCCAGGTCTCCCACACGGGTGCAGGGGCCCAAGGGTTTGGGCCATTTTCTGCTGCTTTCCCAGGCCACAGCAGAGAGCTGGATCAGAAGTGGAGCAGCCAGGACTGAAACCAACACCCGTACAGTATGCCAGCACTGCAGGTGACGGCTTTACCTGCTATGCCACAGCGCCAGCCCCTTAGGTACTCTTATTAGTTACCATAGATCAGAAAGAGCATATGGTATTTGCCTTTTTGTTACTGGCTTATTGTACCATTTTGTTGCAAATGATAGAACTTCTTTTTTTTCTTTTTTTTTTTTTAACTGCTGTGTAGTATTACATAGTGTATACATACCATAATTTCTTTATCCAGTCTTCAATTGATGGACATCTGGGTTGATTCCATATCTTAACTCTTGTATATTGAGCTGAAATGAACGGGGTGGGGGGGTACAGATCCCTTTTTCATATGCTGATTTCATTTCCTTTGGATAAATTCCCAGGAGTGGTATGGCTGGGTCATATGTTAGGTCCATATTCAGCTTTCTGAGATATCCCCATTGTCCTCCATAGTGGCTTTACCAGTTTAGACTCCCACCAACAGTGGATCCTTTTTCACTTGAATACATATGCTTTACATTTGCAAAGGCTTGCAAATGTTACATTGCCAGAACTAGTTATCTTTATTCAGTTTAAATCTAGTCTCTACATAATTTGTAGACTAGTAAATCATAGACATCCTTTCATTTTTCAGTCTTTTGAGTATTGAGCTCATTTAATAAAGTGATAAAGTCTGTTGACTGGGAATGGCTAGTGAATTTATTTAGATCTAATTAAAAAGTAAAATCCAGGTTGATCACATAGCACACATGCCTCCCGCGACCTGTCAATGTTAAAGTGAGTTTTTTTTTTCTGTTCCTTACTCAGTTGAGTACTTACAGTGAAGATAGTTGGAAATTGGCAATCATTGATTTTAATAAGTCTGTTACTTTTTATGCATTTGTTTTTATAAAAATGGATTATGAGTACTTAACTCAGTACTTTTACTCTCAGCTTTATTATGAGTACTTTTACTCTCAGCTTTTATCAGCAGTAGTTCTGATTACTTGCATAATTTTCTAAAAAATCATACTAGATATTTGACAATCATTTGAGAAACATGCAGATTTCCTTCTATTTGATGTTTACTTGAAATTATATGAAGAGAGTTAAAAATTTTTTTAAATGGATATAATGAAAAAACTATGCATGAATTTCAATTTTTTTTGTACCAAAATAAGTTTGCCTTTTTTTTTTTTTTTTTTTTTTTTTTAAGATTTATTTATTTGGAAGAGTAGGGTTGGTATTGTGGCATAAGGGGTTAAGTCAACGCCTGCAGTGTCCATGTCCCATATGGGTGTTGGTTTGAGTCCTCACTGCTCTGCTTCTGATCCAGCTCCCTGCTGGTGTACCTGCAAGGATGGCCGAGGATGGCCCAGGTGCTTGGACTCCTGCACCCATGTGGGAGACCTGGCAGAGGCTTCTGGTTCCTGGTTTCAGCATCCTCCGGTTCTGGCCATTACAGCCATTTGGGGAGTGAGCCAGCAAGTGGGAGACTGTCTCTCTCTCTCTCTCTCTCTCTCTCTCTCTCTCTCTCTTTTCTCTCTCGCTCTATTTCAGTTTTGTTTCTCTCTCTGTGTTTAACTCTGCCTTTCAAATAAATCTTTAAAAAAAAGAAAAGCTGGAGAGACAGAGAGAGTGATCTTCTCTGCTGGTTTACTCCCCAGATGTCCACATGGCCAGCACTGGGCCACACTGAAGCCAGGAGCTGGGAACTTCTTCCAGGTCTCCCTCATGGGTGGCAGGGGCTCAAACACTGGGGTCATCTGCTGGTGCTTTCCCCAGGCCATTAGCAGGGAGCTGGAACACTAAGTGGTACCCATATGAGATGCCAGCATCTTAGACGGCGGCTTTACCTGCTACATCACATCAACTCCAGTTATTTGAGCTTTAATTCCATTTTTCCATAAACTTTGAAGTACACCCATACAGGTAATACACTTCCTTCTGTGTTTTATTTCATTTCCTTTGTTAGCTACACTTTTTTTTTTTTTTTTTTTTTTGACAGAGTTATAGACAGACATAGAGAAAGGTCTTCCTTCCGTTGGTTCACTCCCCAAATGGCCGCCACGGCCAGCACTGCGCTGATCCGAAGCCAGGAGCCAGGTACTTCCTCCTGGTCTCCCATGCAGGTGCAGGGGCCCAAGCGCTTGAGCCATCCTCCACTGAGGATGCCACAGCAGAGAGCTGGACTGGAAGAGGAGCAACCGGGACTAGAACCTGGTGCCAATATGGGATGCTTGCACAGCATGCAGAGGATTAACCAAGTGAGCCACAGTGCCAGCCCAGTTAGCCACACTTTTAGCTTCAAATATGTATCATCAATTTTAAAAATTAACTTGGTTTTCTGCTATAGGGAACTAGATGGTAAGAACCTAAATATATTCAAATAAGCACTTAACAGCAATAACAAGAAAGTTATGGTGCAAATCTGTAGACGAGAAACCACTGGCTACAGATGTCATTTCCCTGATGAATAGTTAAAACATACCCTCTGGCTGCATCTTCTTTAGTAAGCTACCTTAAGCAGTTTCCAAGCATAATTTCCGTGCATTGTGTTACCTAATTCTCAAAATATCTGTTAAAGTAGGTAGGTCTGCTGTTACCATCATGTTTGATAGGTGAAGAAGACTGAGACTTGGAAAAGTTCTTCAGCTAATAAGCAGGCAGTGAAATGCAGCTCACCTTCAGGTGCCTGTGATTCCTTATCCAGTGCTCATTTGTACCATGTTACCTCCTACTCCTGGGACAGAGCCCATATGGTCACTTGTAGTAGTGTTATTTTTATTAGCAATGAACCTCTCTGCAAATTCTTAAGAGTTTTCTTACTGATTTATGACCCACATTTACACATTCAATATAGAATTACTATAGTTGTCAAGAATATCCTGCACAATTCTGTGTAATACTTTATACATAATCAAAACATTGTATATGAGTTTTGATTTTCTGAAAAATATAGTTAAGAAAATCTTAATAAAAAAACCTTTATATAAATTTCTGGCCTGCAGTATCTGCATTTTATTTACTTTTTTTTTTTTTTTTTTTTTTTTGGAGATTTTATTTATTTATTTGAGAGGTAGAGTTACAGAGAGGGAGAGACAAAGGTCTTCCATCCACTGGTTCACTCCCTAAATGGACTCAACAGCTGAGCTGATCTGAAGCCAGGAGCCAGGAGCTTCCTCCCAAGCACTTGGGACATCCTCCACTGCCTTCCCAGGCCATAAGTAGAGAGCTGGATCAGAAGAGGAGCAACAGGGATACCAAGCAGTCCCATATGGAATGCTGGCTCTGCAGGCAGAGCTTAGCCTGCTCACCACAGCACCAGCCCCAGCATCTGCTTTTAAGCCAGGTTTTATATCCAGTTGTGTTCCAAAACCCATATAATGTTTTTCACTGAAATGACAAAAAGAGTACCAGAATTTCCATGTCCTTTAAAAGACACTGATAGAAATGCCTTTTCTTTATGTCAGAACAGATGTGAATGAGAACATTAAGGTAATTTAATTAGGGTAAGTTTCTTGTTGAGAGTTTAGTTTTGGAGTACTTGATTCGATGGCAGGAGCCAGGTGCTTCTCCTGGTCTCCCATGTGGGTGCAGGGCCCAAGCACTTGGGCCATCCTCCACTGCACTCCCGGGCCACAGCAGAGAGCTGGCCTGGAAGAGGGGTAACCGGGACAGAATCCAGCGCCCCGACCGGGACTAGAACCCAGTGTGCCAGCGCCGCAAGGTGGAGGATTAGCCTAGTGAGCCACGGCGCCGGCCCCAAATTGGTTTTGATTTGTTAGCTAATAGTTACTATTTGTTAAAATATTAGATATTTGCCCAAGGAATGAAGGTGGCTTTGATTTCATGATTTTTTTTTTTTTTTTTTTTTTTAAGATTGATGTATTTTGAAAATGAGAGGAAGAGAGAGAGAGACAAAGAGTGATATCTTGCATCCACTGGTTCACTCCTCAGGTGGCTGCAATGGTCAGGCCTGGTCCAGGTGGAAGCCAGGAGTCAGAAACTTCATCCAAGTCTCCCACATGAGTGGCAGGGGCCCAAATACCTGGGCCATCTTCCACTGCTTTTCCTAGGCCATAAGCAGGGAGCTGGATCAGAAGTGGAGCAGCCAGAACATGAACTGGCAACATATGGGATGCCAGTGTCACAAACAACAGCTTTACCCACTCCTCACAACACTGGTTCTTCATGATTATTGTTAATAATTTAAAAATGAAACTCTTTATCTTTGAAGTGAGTGGGATTTTTACGTGCTTTTATACTTAGTGGTTCTTAGGTTATCCCTTGAGTTGATTTTGTCCCTTCAGTACTAGCAGTAACCAAAATAATTTTTCTTAATGAAATGTCTTTTATTCTTTCATTCTAATTTTTAGCATGTAATTCAGGATCCCTTGAGGGCACATACCACTTCTTTGTACATTGTAAAGTAAATAGTAATTTAAATGAATAAATGAAATCCCACCAAAATCTAATCTTATAACCAAATTCTAGCTCTACAGCTATTATCAAAAATCCTTTTTTGCTCTTTGATGTGTTTTGGAGGCACGGCAGCCATTATACATCTAGGGCAACTTGTAGTCCTGGTCTCTTTCCTGATTACTGTTAATATTTTTGAGAGAATCACAACCTTGCCATTTAGTGATAGATTCCAAACTGTGCTGTGTGTTCTACATTGTATCTGGGTTACTCTTAAGTACTGGATTAGTACCTCTCTGGAAAGCATCTAATACCTTTCAGTTCAAACTGTTCTTGTTTTAGGCTGTTGTCTTCATTATAGGTACCTTGTAGCTTTGAAATGTCTTCTGTGCACATACTCTGCTCTCTCCCCATCTTTCTGGATTTGCTTGTTGTTCTGTATTTTAGAGATATTTTAATTCAACTGTTATTTAAGAATGGGTATTTTGTTCTGTTTCATGCCTCACATTGTGGCTGATTTTTTTTTTCTACATTAGTTCATCTTTCTAGCTGTTTGTGTGGAAACTACTAGGTCCTTATGGTTTTTAATTTTTTCTCTCTTGTATGCTTCCTTAAAGCCTTACTGTTTGATTGCTTACTGCTTGTTGCTAGTGTGTCTTTTTCTTGACTTGGTGAGAATGGTGACTCTTGCCTTTTACTGGTGCTTTATAATAAATTTTAATGGTGCTTTTATACAAATTGGAATGTCCATTGCTGGTCAATAGTTTGAAAGCTTGTTCGACATTTGCAATGTGTTACTAAGCATGAAGTTACAGAGAGTCATTGTAAAGCTTAATAATACTCTGAAGCATGTTTATATGACAATTTAGATATTGTTGAAGCTCTTCAAGGAGGGTGGTTGTGCTTGCTGTGTTCCTATCATTTCCTTATGCAAGAAACCCACACTGATTCCTTGTCAAACTGTTTCCCAAAGGCAATATGAAACTACAGCATATTGAGACATTTAATTTTAAACATAAACATATTAAACATTTTGTTGATTTCTTTATTGGTATTAGACATATTTTCCTCCTGTTTATGGAAGAATATGGCTAAAGATGCAAAACAGCAGCTGCTCTTTTTGTTTGCAGGGGCCAATGTTAAGTAAGTCTGACATCAGTTAAATGTCTGAAAGGAAACAATGGCTTGTTGTGAGTGCTTTTTACTCTTCTAAATAGAGACACTGTTGGCTTTAGATATTAGAATAATTCAAGTCTTGCAAAAAATGGTCTTTTTAATGACTTTCTTGTATGTTAAGAACTAATGGCTGTTTGCTTTTAGGCTTAGTGTTTGGGTTGTGGTTTTTTTTTTGTTTGTTTGTTTGGTTTTGGTTTTTTAAAACTTTTTTGGTGTATTAATTGTGGGTTTTGGCAATGCTGCTTTTGTCAGCTGATTTGTCCAGCTGGATTTCTGTGCAAAAGGCCTTTTGCCTTGTCAGCAGTGTTATACTTTATTCATCCTTGCCTACTACAGAATACCATGAGGGAATTTACTTTGAAAATTGAGATTTAGTAGCATCAGTACTGGTCCTGTAGTTTCCAGTGCACATGAGAATCAGCCCTAATAGAAATGCTAAGAGTACATCCCATCTGGGACCTCTTTTGTTAATAATATCTCCTGTAGAATAAGGCTTTCTAAAAGGTGGAAATCTGATTTCTTGAGTTTATTAATAAAGCCAGGAAATACTCTTAAAATGTTGAGTGACTGAAATTCTTCACTCTCTTCATGATAATATTCGTGATCATGTACAGCACTGTGTGTATATAATGCACAGAAATATATTGACTCTTAACATTTACTAGAAAAGTCACTTTAAAAAGTAATTTCTCTATTCTCCCATTAACTTCATCCTGAAAATTAAATATCGCCATAAATTCTAGCTGAGTTGAAAATAATTGGAATAGCAAATTTTAGAGAGTTTAAAACAACATTATGTACATTAGGTGCCCTATCAGTTTCCTAGTTTTACCATAGCAAAGTATCACAACTTGATGGTGAAAACAACAGAAATTTATTTTCTTCTAGTTCTGAAGACTGGAAGTCCAAAATCAAGGTGTTGGCAGGGCCACGTGCTCTTGAAATGCTTTAAAGGAGGATCCTCCCTCACTTCTAGCTTTAGATAGTCCCAGTCATTATATGGTCTACAACTAAAACTCTTCAGCCTCTTCCTCTGGCAAATGGCATTTTCTTTTCTTTTTTTTTTTTTTTTTTTAAAGATTTATTTTATTTATTTGAAATACAGAGTTACAGAGAGAGGTAAAGACAGAGCGAGAGGTCTTCCATCTGCTGGTTCACTCCCCAATTGGCCACAACTGCCAGAGCTGTGCTGATCCAAAGCCAGGAGCTTCTTCCTGGTCTCCCATGTGGGCGCAAGGGCCCGAGCACTTGGGCCATCATCTACTGCTTTCCCAGGCCATAGCAGAGAGCTGGATCAGAAGAGGAGCAGCCGGGACTAGAACCATCGCCCAAATGGGATACTGGCACCACAGGTGGAGGATTAACCTGTGCCATGGGGCTGGCCCCTTAATTACCTTTTTCCACGAGCCTTTTGAAGTAGCCTTGTAGCAAATAAATGGTACTTTGTAGTTGCATTTCATTTTTGTTTTGTCTTGTTATAGTACCAATCAACATAATCCTTAGGTTTTCATTTTCTTTGATTTTTGAGGGAATCACAACTTGAGATCTAAATTAGTAAGCAACAAACTATATTCACGTATGTCAAGCCAGTATTTGTGGTTCCTGTACACCAAATTAAATAGTGACAGGATTTTTTATGTATGGAAGATGTTAATTTTTAGCCCAAGTCAGTTAATATTTCATTCCATGAGTTTGGGAACTCTTATAATCTATTTTCCTTTGTCCAGTTTGGTTCCCTTTAATGCTGTCAATTTAGGGATTGTCATATTTCAAATGAGATGACATTGAAGGTGCCATTTTTGAATAACAAAGCATTCTATCTTAACATTTTTAGGTTATTTTGAACTCTAGCAGTAGTCTTCAGTTTTAGAGACATCTAAAGAAAACAGACCTTCAAAGAGGAATGCCCTCAGGTCACATGTAGTTTCTCCTAAAGCAAGGTAGATAGTGTTTTGAAGGGCACAGAGTTAATATTTGCTTAATTTTGTGATGTTGCTGTTAGGCACACACAAAGCTAAGAAGCAGTTAATAAGTGGCAATAGACTCAACCTTAAGGATAGATTCTCTACATCTGTATAGTAGAGAAACCCTCTTTTTTAGCCTTATCTCGACAGCTTAGAAATAGTATTACCTTTAATATAAAATAAATGGAAGGTAATATGTATTCCTATATAACTAGATTCAGATGTACCACTAGTGACCTGGCCATGTTGGGTGGGGAAGGTCTGGCCCATGGCTATATAAGGCCTTTGGAGTCATTTGATGTGGCCCTGCCAGGGCAAGCACAGGCAGGACTTGAAATCCATTAGGAGACTAATTTTTAAGTTAAAAATTTTGGAGGCCAGCGCTATGGCATAATGGGTAAAGCCGACACCTGCAGTGCCGGCATCTTATATGGGCACTGGTTTGAGTCCGGGCTGCTCCATTTCTGATCCTATTCTCTGCTACGGCCTGGGAAAGCAGTAGAAGATGGCCCAAGTCCTTGGGCCCCTGCAGTTGTGTGGGAGACCCAGAAGAAGCTCCTGGCTGCTGGCTTCGGATCGGTGCAGTACCAGCCGTTGCAGCCAGTTGGGGAGTAAACCAGCAGATGGAAGATCTATCCTTCCTCCCTCCCTCCCTCCCTCCCTCCCTCCCTCCCTCCCTCCCTCCCTCCCTCTCTCCCTCTCTCCCTGTCTCCCTGTCTCCCTGTCTCCCTGTCTCCCTGTCTCCCTCTCCCCCACCCTCTGCCTCTCCCCTCTCTGTGTAACTCTGACTTTCAAATAAATAAAATCTTAAAAAAAAAAAAAAAAGAAAATTTTGTGTGGCCTGCAAATGATTCCTCATTTCCGCAACCATTACCTAAAACAACTTCCTGTTCTCTGAGTCAATTTTATAGCTGTGGTATCCTATAGCATAGTACTGTGGTCTCTAAATATTTTGATTACACAGCAGTAGCAGGAAAGTATGTGGTAGTCCTTTTGTGCTGCTTTAATACCACAGGCTGGGTTATTTATAATGAACGTATTTGTTGGCTGACAGTTTTAGAGGCTGAGGATTCTAATATCCAGGTGCCAGCATCTGGTGAGAACGTTCTTGCTGTATATTAACATGGAGAAGGCATCACACAGCAGAAGGACAAAAAGAACAAGAACGTGAGCAGGAAGGTTGAACCCACTCCTGCAGCGACAGTGTTAGTCTGGATGAGGGTGGAGCCTTCCTGATCTAAACACTGCTTGGGGCTGCCGCTGTGGTGCGGTGGGTTAAAGCCCTGGCCTGCAGCACCAGATCCCATATGGGTGCCAGTTCGATTCTCAGCTGCTCCACTTTTGATCCAGCCCCCTACTAATGTGCCTGGGAAAGCAGCAGAGAATGGCCCAAGTCCTTGGTCCTCTGCACCCACTGGGAGACCCAGAAGAAGCTTCTGACTCTTAGCTTTGGATCAGCTCAGCTCTGGCTGTTGATCACCATCTGGGGAGTGAACTACTGGATGGGAGACCTCTTTCTCTGTCTCTACCTCTCTCTGTAACTCTTTCAAATAAATAAAATCTTAAAAAATAAACAAACAAATGCCTCTTAAAAAGTCCTACCCCACTATCAATAGGGTGGTAACAATTTCATTGTGAACTCTGGAGAGGACGATCAAACCACAGCAAGCATGTACCCTCAGTTCATGTATATTTATTGATTTTATTCCTATAGCAATGTCTTAGTACATTTTTAATCATGTAAAACAGATTTTGAGATTTTTAAATAATTACGTTTTAAATTAAAAGTTCTAATAATTTTTCTTACACCCTACTTTGGAGACCATTTTTATAAGAAACTTGTTTTATAACCAAAAAGCATTTTAATTTAACATGTTTTAGAATGCTTGTAATATAGTTGCTGTATTGCCTGTACCTGAGAATCCTAAAGGAATCCTGAGGAAGCATAAGTGACTGCTTGATGATAGCATGAAAGTCCTTCAAGAGACTCAAAGTGCTGAGAGCATAGCATCAGAGCAACAGCAACACGGGTTCAGTGACATTGGAAAGGCAGCTAAGCTCACCACTATACTACCAGGGCCCTTCAGTGACATTTGAGCTAGGCGTCCTGCAGGGTTAGATGAATATTTGATAATAGGTGCTTGGGAAGGTTGAACTAATACTACTACACTCTAGGAAACTTGCTCAGTGCTTATTTTTATAAAATCCCTAAGACCGCCCTAAAGAGAGAGACATATTTTGGGGTTATGTATTCTATATCTAATTTTATGAGAGAGGATTAGATTTGGTTCTATCTTTCTGCAAAACTAACTTTGTCATTCCAGATAAAGGAAGTATATCCATTTGTCTCTTAGAACGTTGGGCTTTGCTTCTTCAAAGAAGACAAAATCAAGCATTGCTATTTGCTTCCCATGTTTTTGGGTAACTGAAAAATTCAAATATGAAGCTGTAGTAAAGTGATTTCTCTAAGAATTTTAAGTGCATCTGTTGATACATTAGATAATTTTCCTCAAATATCCTATCCTTTATTCTTGAATTGTACTAGCCTTACGTCCTGAGACTGCTGTTTTCTTGTTCTAACTTGAAATTTTGTTTCTTTGGTATTAAAATGTATAATGCAGAAGTGTCCATTTTTTTGTGTTATGTTTTAATCTGTCATTAGAATTGACTGTAGGTATGTTTATCTTTTATTAATTTGTGATTTTTATACTCTGTCTTTATTATATTAAATACTTGCTATAACCAAAAGCACTCCAGAACAGTTTTACTTGGAAGATGAACACTTTGGGATACCATTAAAATTTTTTTTCCAATTTTTTTTAGGTTGACTGGAGAGGGAGAAGACTTTCAACTAATTATTAATTACTCGTAATTTTTTTATATTCTGCTCTTCTCAATATTTCATTTTCCTGTAAATGAGTAAAAAAGACAAAGTATGCCTATACTGAATAGTGAAACTAACCAGTTAGTTTAAAAGACATCCTTAGTTGTGATGTGGATCATTTTGATTTGAATAAACTGATAACTCTGAGTTTTTAGCTCAGTGGGAATGTGGGGACAGAATTTCATTTGAAATGAATAGGTTAATGCAATTGTTTTACTTTTATTTGTTACAGATTTCTGGTGTTTACATGTTTAATAGGATTTGTCTTGAATAATTAATCAATCATGATTTGGTTTATGCTGGCTTGTAAAGTACATTTTTTTGTGATGAAGTTGATAGTTGGATTTTTAAATTCCTTATCCTCTGGTCCTTTAATCTGCCTACATTGGTTTCCTAATTTACTCACAAGAAGGATAAGTAAAGAGAGTCAACTCTTGTATTTTTAGGTGACTTTTTCAGGCTTTAAAAATCCTGCTGCTTCTTACCCACGAGGTTGCCCCTTCTTACTCTTTGGTTATTCCTACTTTCCTTGAGCAGTAATTCGGCAACAGCCTAATTCTTTCTTTTAAGAATTCCTTTCTTTATCTACTCTTTGAGCTGACAATTTACTCATCAGTATGCGATTAAAGTTCCCAGTCCTTGGAGGCATGTAGCTTGCTCAGCTGTTTCATCTGCTGGAGACTGATCTTGATGATAAGAAACTTGGTAGGGGGTATTAAATCTTGTTTTCTCATTGGTGATATCTATCATGTTTTAATTTGGGTACATATTTACAGATACACAACATATGCAGGAGTGTATATAATTTACCAACTTAAGAAACTAGTAACCAAGTAGCACTTTCGGTTTAAAAAGTGCACATTTTCTTCAAGGAAGGTTGATCCTCTTCGTCGGTGTTTGTCAGCATGTAGGACTTCTCTCTAGCAGCATTCTCACATAATGAGAAAAATTCAAGAGTCCCCTTTGTCTGTGCTTCCAGAGACATTTTCACTTGTGACTGTCAGGTCTTCACACTGCTGCCATCATGAAAATCATGATTTGAGAAGATATTTTAGTGTGGTAGTCTCATAGTAGAATTGTGATTTTGGATAATTCTATCTGTTGTAAGTAGGATTTGTTGCTGCCTTAACTTCAAGCAAAAGAGAAACTCTGCTTTAGAGAGAAACCCAGTTAATCTTGCAGATAAATGTGACCATTTCTCTCCAGGTTGGTAAATAATGATCAGTTATCTGCTATGAATGGTTATCCATGGTTAGGCTGAAGGGGGAAGAGACCTGTACAATGAAGTTTCACCTTAATCTATGTCTGCATGGTTGGAACCTGAAATTTCAGGCTCATATGTGCTGCCCTGTCCTTTGATACATCGCAGCCCGCTTGGTTCTGTCAATCTTACCATTGCCTTTGAACATTTATTTCTGAGAATAACATTTGGATTAGAAAATCACCAGTATAACCAATGGTGATTTCTAAATCTGTAAATTGATCTTGGCATCTAGAACAATAAATTCAATGTAGTGGTGATACAATATTGCTGAAACTCATTGGCTAACTCATTCTCTATAGTGCTTTTAAAAAAAAATAGAAAGGTAGAAATAAATGAGATCATTTTGGAACAGCAAAGATAGATTTTGAGGCTTGAGATTCTTTATAGGATTTGAATGGTGGAAGTATAAAGTGAAACTGTTTCCATGTAGACAACTTTAGTGTAATACTCAAATAATCATCCATAAAAGGACAGCTCATTTCTTAATATCCCTGTGCTTACATGCTCTGCAAACTTACATAGATGGGAAAGAGAATTAAAAGTTTGTTCATGTTGTGTTTAAAAATGTTTACATTGGCTTAGAGAAGAAGATAACATGTACAAACATCCTGGTTCTTTGGGAATCATCTTTCATTTAGAGAATGCTAAAGGTATTTATGGAGTTCAGTGTTCTACTTGCCCTATACTGTATTCAAATTAAATAAATGATAAGGGCAGATTCTAAGAGTCCAGCAAATATATTGAAACAGGAAACAGAATCAAAAATCTTAAGTGTTCTTATTATTCAGGGGAACAATTAGACTAGGCAACCTGTGAGGTCCTTCTCACCTCCCATAGTTATACATCTGCTGCAGTGTGTTCAGATAAGTAAGCAGAGGACAGCTGTTTTTGAAAAAATGTGTGAGCAGGGCAGATCTTATGAAAAATGAAAGAAAGAATGTTGTAGCTGGATGCATTTGGTCTATATTGAATTCAGAATTCACATGGCTTTGGACTGATAGCCTGCACACAGGAAGCTATTGTCCCCCAATTAAAAAAAAATCATCTAATTATGCATCACTTCCTCTGTATGTCCATTTTAGTGCTCATGCACACACACACAAACACACACACACATACTCTCAAGGTCTTAACCATGAGTCAGCTTATATTGACCTTTTGGATAAAGACTTTATACCTTTGGAGTTTTAGAAGCACAGAAAAACACATGCCATTTTGATACCCTTTAATTTGGCGTGTGACTTACATTTCTGTTTAGATAATTCCATTTTCTGCAAAGGCTGCCTTTATATTTATTAAAGATGAGAAAACAAAAACCACTTCTTCTTTCATTACATTTTCTGCTTTCATGTTCTGTCATTCTGAGATCTTTTTTTCTTTCCCTCTCTCTGTCTTCTTTCCCCCAGCTGTCGGCAGCATCCAGCCCCTCCAGTCACAGTCCTCACAGAGCTTCAGGAAAGGACCCCTTTGCAGAGCTCTCTTTGGAGGATTTCTTATAAATCACTTTAGGTATTGCTGCTTGTTGGGGGAGATGGGACTTAACTACTTTTTAAGATTTACCAAACATGAAGCACTGAATTCACTCTTCTTCTGATTCTTTAAAGGCCTCTAGGTTCCCTCTTGTCCTCCTTTATTCTTTAGGCAAAGAATAAAAATAGGTCAAGATAGGACATAAGGAGAAACAACTTTCGGAAGGTATCTTTAATATAATGAGAAAGTGTGAAATCAAAAGGTCGTCTTACACACAGAAGCATCCACTGCTTACAGCAGATGGATGAAATCAACTACCACCCTTAAAACCAGAGTGTTTTAAGTAACTCTTAAAAGGATTGTAAGGAACCACCACAACGTTACCCATGCATTAGAGCTTCATCAGAAACAAACATCTTTCCTTTAGTTTAATTAAGTGGCCCAGGATTAGTTGTGGAAAATTCATTTCAAAAGTTTCTTTGATTTTTGATTTATTATGTATGCTTTTCACTTAAAAATAGTTTTTGTTTTTTGTTTTGTTTTGTTTTGTTTTTGTTAATTTAGGGCAGGTGACTACTTCAGCCCTTTCAATTAGAAGAATTCTGTCTAGGATCCACACTGCCTCTGTTTGCTGGAGGACAGCATAATTTGTTCTTCTTGGTGCCCTAGCCCCCAGTTTAGATATCCCTCCTAGATCTTAGGGAGTTTGTACTCTTCTTATTTAGTAAGTTATTAGTACATCTACTTCAATAATGTCTTTGAGTGAGTGGTTTCAAGATTGAGGTATCTTTCAACAGTGATTCCCTGTTGAAAAGTATCTGTTTCTAGATCCTTCAAATTTTGATTTATACTAGTAAAGGAATGATTTACTCAGCATAACATTACTCTTATTGTCTCTGATTTTATATCATTTGGAAGTAATAATTTTTGCTTTACCAATTGAGAATTAAATATTATTTAATATTATTTTTATAGGAAAATTTGTGCTTATAGAGAGGTTTTTCTGAATGGGTCATGGAAGAATAGCTTATTGGTCGTCTTTCTTCCCCTCTCCCACATTCTACCCCTCAGTTTTTAGTAATCACAAAACATATTTTAAAGTCCTTATGACTATACTTGAAATATTGAATTTTGGCACATGGTAAACTGTTAATTCATTTTGTTTTGTAATCAGGGTTTGTGATAAACATACTGTGAACACTTTTGGGCCAGTTGTGGTAAAGGACATGAAATATTATTTGTAGGGGGACCTCTTACAATGCAATGAATTAACTTACATACTTGTTTTTTTCCAGATACAATTTATGTAACTAGATGGAAGAAAATGGAATTATTCCAGAAAGACAAGTGCTCAAGCAGCAAATCCTTACTTCCAGCAAAATCCAAACTGCTGTCTCTAAAACTCTTCTTCCATTAGAATGCTACAGTAACCCAGTGAAGGCCCATGAAGGAAATTGGGACTAGTTTATAGGAAAACGTATCAATACAGTTTATAAAGCCAAGAATTGCCATGATTTAAGACTAAGATCTGTCTTTTTGGTGACTAACTCTTCAGTTCTTTCAACTCCTATTAATACCCATAATCAGTAACCTACCAAGAAAAGCCCTTATTTGGGAAGTGTGAAATTTGTATTTGGAAAAGCTGCCTGGAGAGAAGAGCTATGTCCTTTATTATAATTCAGCAGGACTCTTTGTGGGGGATCAAAATCATAATTCTTAATTTTGCATTCTCTTCTTTTTTCTCCAGTCCTTACAGAAATAGTAACTGAAATTAATTTTTCTTTTTTTAAAAAAATTTATATTCAGTTTGCAGTAGACATTCCTTAAGTATTTGTATTTATTTATGATTATCAATTTTACGTAACATTAATATTATATCAAACCTCCTTACGAAAATGAGTATGGATGTACACAGTATGTTTGATTTTTATCCACAAGAATGAATCTGATTCAGAATGCTTTTCAGCTGACATACGGAGCACTAAATATTTTAAGGTATCCATAGGTCTGGATCTCTTAAGAATTCTCAGTCTCTATGGGATTTAGGAAAGCATTATAAATGCATTAATCCTTATAGTCAATTCTGTGCCTAGGATTTTGCAAGGGAACAGTTCACTGACTAGGAGAAGCACTACATTTTAAATTCAGCATTAGTGCATTGGGAAGGATCTTTACTGCTTTGTGCTTGGCATGTCATTATTTTCCATTGACATTAGGGCCTTTCCAAAATGAATGTGAGGAATTGCTTTCACTTCAAGACTTTCCTTCTTTTCAGTAAAACTCTAGGAGGTGTTATGGGGGGAGGGAAGGGGGTCAAAATCCTTGAAGCTTTTATTTGGCTCGTGCCATGTTATGATCATGTACCTTTTAAATAAGGGGAAATAGTATCTTTAAAGTTAATGTCTAGCCAAGAGTTTAGTTAGCGAAGAATTAAACTGCACTGTTGATCGGTGCTTTGTGTAAATACATCTTAACGTTTGGGTTGAGAGGGGCCTTAAGAAGGACAGTTCGTTGTAGGAAAGCAATTCTGTACATGAGTTTAAGCATACTTGTTGCATTGTCTCTGCAGATTCTATTTTTGTTTACAATATTAAAATGTATGTTAGCAAAATGGGTGGATTTTCAAATAAAATGCAGCTTCCACAAAACTTTCGTTATGGTATTCTGGTTTTAGGTGCAGTTTCTTTTTTTCCTTTTCCTTTTTATTATCAATATCACTTTTTGCTAATAAAGTATACTTAGGTGATTACATTTGCTGATTTAATAAACTGTAAAATTCATTTTTGCCTTGTGAAATTTCCAAAAAGAATTATCTTTGTACTTTTTAATGATAAGCCAGAATAACTTATTGAAATTGTTCTTCTTTGCCTTTGATCAGATGCCTTCAGTCAGGTAAGTTTAAGGGAGAAAATGCTTTTGAACTTGACACATTGGTACCTATGATTATGTTTGCCAAAGAAACCTTTGACTAGGTCATGTTGCTTATTAAATAGCCCATAGAATTCAGAGTATATATGCGAGAGGGATTAACAGCCTTACATTGATAAATGTCTTCATGATATTTGCATGGTTGAAAAAATAATCTTTAGTCAATATGGGTTATTAATTTTGTCAGTTTTTAAGGTTTGCTATTAAATAATTTTCATATAAAATGAGAAATTGTACTTTTATTAGTTAGATTCCTTAACATCTCAGATTTTCATTTGTCTCTTCTGTGTATGTAGGTATTATATTCTCTGGCTTCTTCTTAATACTTACTTTGTTACTGTGTATCATGAAGTGCTTCATAAACATATTACAATTTCTTCAAACAACTTTTGGACAATGCTGGATAGGTACTACCACAAACTACATGTTTCACAGGTAGCAAGCAGGCACCTGAAAAGGAACTTGTCCAGGTTGATAAGCTAAAAGGTGGAGGAATCAGGTCTTTGGTTTCATGATCCATTGTTCTCTTTGAATGACCTGCTTTAAATTCACATGGATAAAACTGAATTGGGGATCAAGTCCCTCTGCAGTCCAAGCT
Source organism: Oryctolagus cuniculus (assembly GCF_964237555.1). Lineage (NCBI taxonomy): Eukaryota > Metazoa > Chordata > Mammalia > Lagomorpha > Leporidae > Oryctolagus > Oryctolagus cuniculus. Next base: position 77,038,314 of record NC_091432.1, on the reverse strand, counting down.
TAATTCACAGGTAGTCTTTGAAGCACAAGTGCCTCCTCCTGCTCTGATGCCCTGACATCTCTGACAAGGAAGAATGCAAACATGTGATAATAGTAATTTTTTCCAAAAAAAGGGACACTTTTATTTACTTATTTATTTTTAAGGTCAACAAATTTCATGTATTTCATATATATAAATTTAGGAGCATGGTGATACTTCCTACCCTACCCTCCCTCTTCCTTCCCCTTTTTCTTTTAATCTTTACAATGATCTACTTTCAGTTTATTTTTCAATCATAAGATTAACACTACAGTAAGTAAAGAATTCAACAAATAGAAGGAAAAAGCACTATCCTATAGTAGAGACAAGGGCTATGAACAATCACTGAATCTCATTTCGCTCATACACATTACATTTTTTGGGTACTCTGTTCATTACCACAGATCAGGGAACACATAGGATATTTGTAACTGGTTTCCAGTTGTATCAGTTTGTTGCAAACAACAGGATTTTATTGTTTTTTTATTAGTGGCTGAGTAGTAGTCCATAGTGTATATATACTGAATTTTCTTCATCCAGTCATCCGTTGATGGACATCTGGGTTGATTCCATATCTTAGCTATTGTGAATTGAGCTGCAATGAACATGGGAGTACAGGTAACTCTTTCATATGCTGGTTTCATTTATCTTGGGTAAATTCCAAGGAGTGGAATTGTTAGGTCATATGGTGTATCTATTTTCAGCTTTCTGAGGGATCTCCATGCTGTCTTCCACAGTGGTTGTACTAATTTACATTCCCATCAAAAGTGGATTAGGGTATCTTTTTCCTCACCTCTTCACCAACATTTATTGTTTTTTGGTTTCTGTATGAGAGCCATTCTGACTGTGAAAGCTGAAACTTCATTGTGGTTTTTATTTGCATTTCTCTGATGCCTAGTGATCCTGAGCAGTTTTTCATAAGACTGTTAGCCATTTGAATTTGCTCTTTTAAAACATGCCTGTTCAGATCCTTTGCATATTTCTTAACGGGATTATCTGTTTTGTTGCTGTGGTGGTGGTTTTTCTTGATATATTTATGCATTCTGGATATTAATCCTTTATCAGTTTGCATATCTTTTCTCACATTCTATTGGTTGCCTCTTCATTTTTTTTGGATATCCCCTTTGCAGTACAGAAGTTTCTTAGCTTGATGTCATCCCATGTATCTATTTTTGGTTTTGTTGCCTGTGCTTCTGGGATCTTTTCCAAGAAGCCTTTGCCTAAGCCAGTGTCTTGGAGAGTTTCCCCAGTGTTCTCCTGTAGTAATTTGATGGTATCAGGTCATAGTGTTAGATCCTTGATCCATTTTGAGTTGACTTTCTTATAAGGTGCTGTGGCCCAGAGGGTTAAGCCATATCCTGTAGAGTCAGCATACCATATGGACATCAGTTCAGATCCGGCCACTCCACTTCCATTTCAGTTCTCTGCTAATGTGCTTGGGAAAGTAGCAGAAAATGAGCCAAGTTCTTGGACCCCTGCACCCATGTGGGAGACCTGGACGAAGCTGCTGGCTCCTGGCTTCACTCTGGCCCAGCTCTGGCAGCTGTATTGAGAATGGACTGTAGGGAAGGAATCAAGAGAGGAAATGAACAAACCATTTCAGAGACTTGTAAAATCCTCTAGCTTGAATAAAATGTGGGTCCTGAGAGCCATAGCTAAGATGACCTTGCCAGAGGTAAGAAACAGGCTACAAAATCAGTGGGAGAAAGGGAAATGCTGAGTGGTTAGAACTGGAGGTGACATGAGGTAGGAGATGTAAGAAAGTCAGATGATGAGCCTAGACATACACAGGACAGTGGCAGACATTCTTGTCTCTTGGAGAGCGTTCTTGCCCTTCACAGATCATCTGAGTTGCTAAAAAGCACCTGCTACATGGCAGAGATGGTGCACCAGACCCATAACAGTATGGATTCTGCAGCTGTGCTGTGAGTTTAAATTCCATTTTGGACAAGTGACAGACTCTTCTTTGTGCCTCAGTTTCTTCATCTGTAAAACAGGCATGATAATATTGCATATATCATAGCAGTGTTGTCCTTAATGAGTTAAAAAGTAGAAGTATTTAACCTGGCACATGGTAAAAGTTAAGTATATAAATAGTTATTTTTAGTGGAATACAGAATAGCTATGGTCAAGAGCTTGGACCCTGGAGGCAACCCACCTACATTCAAATCCTGGCTCTGTAGAGTCTGACTTTTAGTTCCAGCATCCAGGTTGAATGGATGCATCAGTTACCTTTACTGTGGTTACAGCTGCAATTGATTTTAAAGTTAAAGATAATCTCAACAAAGCCATGATAAATCTTCACACTCAGGACAACAACCAAGATTGTATATGCTTTTGATACTGAGGGTTTGGGAGATAAAGCTGTGTACCACACCATTGCTGGAAGTTCAAGTTCCTATTCTGTGGCAGGTCCCATACAAAGCACAACAAGGCTGGAGACAACATGGGAGCCCTTGATTGTCAAGAAGAAAGAAACATAAATGGACAGTTGAGATGCTGCCAACCAACTTGTTGAGTTATTATCTGTTTAATTAGAGTGACTACCACTTGTAACTCACCTGTCCTGGGTTCTAGATGTGGCATATTACAAACCGCAGCTTTCACATTGATGGCATTTACCTTACTTGTTGAAACACTGTGGTGTGCATTTCTTTAATAAACAGCAGAAATAAATCCTGGCAATGCTCCTCCTTAGAAGCTAGAAGATTTGGGGCAGGTTACTAAATTTTCCTCTGTGTGATTTCTTTATAAAATGAAGATAATTATAGGCCCCACCTCGTAGGATTATAATAGATGAGTATATATGCAGTGCATACACTCAAGTTTATAGGTCCGATGTACTGAAGAGTGTCTTTGGAATTTCCCATCCTGTTCTTTTCCATCATTGACAGCCCAAGCTTGGTGGAGTTACCATGAGCTGCTTCCAAAGCAGAACACTGCCCCTCACTCTTCTCAAACAAGTAGGACTCCTGGGTTCTGAGGCAGAGCACCTTTTATGAAAACATCCAGGCCCACACATAGGATCAATTTTAGTTGCCACAGATACTTTCTAAAGCAGACTTTGTGATATAGTTTGATCCTTCTCCCTTCCCCCATTTTAACAATAAATTACCCACTTCTTATTTAATGCCTCAGAGACTACATTTTACTTTTGAAAATACTTCTCGTTAGGGTAACATTCGTTTTGCTCTGTATCAGTATCGGTTTGATTAGTTGGAGTTGTGTGCAATGGAGATGGACAGGACTGCAACAAGATAATTTTCCTTCATACATAAAGGTCTGAGCTGTCCAGCAGCTTTGCTCACTTGTGGGTACCTACAATATTGTTGGGTGTCCACATCTCCATGTTTGGTGTCTTGGTGTTCGTCAGTCCTTGTGATGTTACTCTAATCTCTGTAGTCCAGCATGGCTAGGTGGCATAACCACATTCCAAGCAGCAGGATGAGGAGAAAGGGGGCATGAAAAAAGGAGACCCAGGAATCCTGGGCAACTCAGGTTCACATTCCAGCAGCCAGAACTTTTGTCAAATTGGATGACCATATGCTCAGCCAAAACTGCTAACTGAATTCACTATTACAAAAGAGAAAGAAGAATACATTTGAAGCTACTACTACAATTGTAACAATTTTTATTAATTGGTAAATTTCTTGAAGCTTTTTTTGACCAATGATTTCAAAACTACCATGTCACATATTTAGAATTAAAGTTTTAGAATTGGAGTATTTCAATGAAAACAAAAAAGTCAAACCTAAAAAATGAAAAAATGCAAATTCAAACTACTACTTAGCAAGTGTTACAAGACACATTGAAACATTTCTCACAAGATTATATTCAGCTGTATTCTGCATCCATGTTTTCCCACAAATACTGTATATACAGAAGGCACTTTTTAAGTGGCTAGGATGTAACAATGAAGTGCAGCAGTAAAAGAACATCAAGGATCTAAAGTTGACTACATACTTGCACTAGAGCCTCAAATGAGACCAAAGCGTGCCAGTCCCTGGCCTGATAGAGAGTAGTCATATGGTGGGGAATCCAACATAGTTCATTTTTATTCCTCTTTGGAGGGAAGTGTTGCAAGGGCTAGCATACTTTTATAGCAGAGACCAAAAAGATGGCACTAGTCCAAGAAAGCAAGAGGTCAGCAAGTTGACTACAGGACTTGAGAAATGAAATGCTGACAAAACTTTACTGAGAATCTGTGAGAATAACTGGACCTGCAGTAACTAAGACTCATTTGCTATGCTAGAAATCTGAAAACATTTTTATTTAAAAAATGCTTTAAAGTATCTGATTTTTAGCACTAACTCAGATCTGAAGTACAGAATGACTTAAAACACCCAACATGAACAGTCATGGTCAAAAACACAACCTTTCTGGGAATTTGAGCCTCACAAGCCATCGGGAAAAGAAATGGAAATATTTGATCGCGTTAAAGTCACTAATATTTAGAAAGCCTCAGTTGCTTGAGGGGACGTTTCCTGCATTTAGTGCAAAAGCCAGTTTATTCCAAGAAAAATACAGAGAACTGTTCTGTTGGGAGGTAGTAAAACAACCAAGGATCAAGCAGGCCTTTAACAAATAGTCCTTTATTGCCACAGAAATCCCCTGGTATCCCTGTTTCCTGAATCACTCTAGTGTCTGACTACAGGGCTCACAGAGACAAAATGCCCTATGCATCTCCCTTCCTCACAGAAGAACTTTGGAGCTGGATTTGCTGCTTGTCTCTGCAGCCTGGTGTGGATCTGTAGATCCAGGTTAGGACCTCTTGGAGTTTGTTGGGGAGAGTACGGGTTGGGGCGGACCACGCTTTCACACCAGGTGGCAGCTGATTCCTTTGTCAATGGATTGGACACAGTGACTTCTCTGTGCCTTCACTTGAAACGCTGCAAAGATGGCCAGACATCTTTGGCCTGTTTCCGGAGATGACTGAAATGCCAATGATTATTTTAACTGCCATCTATTGCTTGTCTACTCTGTGCAGGTTATATGCTGTTTTTCCAATCCTTAAAATAGTCCTTACAGATGGGAATTAGGTCCATGAAGTATACAGATGAGGAAGCCAGGGTTTAAAAGGTTAAATGATTCAAAGGCAGCCAGCCTGATTCCACAGAATGTTTTCCCATACTCTTGTCTCTTATATATCTTAATTTTTTCAAACGTATCTAATTTCTGGGCCAAAATAAGCAATGTTCCTACCCTGGGCCTAAAGCTGCCACCACCTGGTCCCTAGTCCCCCAATATCTTAAATAGTGTGTAAAAATTAAAATATGTGTTTATTCTGAGAGCTGAACCTGCATAAAATCCACCTAAATTCACTTGGATTTAAATTTTTTTTTCTAAACAATTATGATACTAAAAATAGAAGGGTGCCTTTAAACACATGGTACCCTCCACTCCCGCCTCCCCGCCCCCTTAGAACAACTTGTCCTTTCTTCCATTTCCCTTGCTTCCTTCTGTGCCTGTTCTTGCTAAAGACCGAAAGCAGCAACGATAGCTCAGGCTCTTACTGGACCAAGAGCTCTTTGAAGAAGGGAAATTTGATTTTGCATCCCTGAAATCTTACATTCAGTGCTTGGCTGCAATGACTGGTTAAATGTTTTAATAATAAATGTTTTGTTGAATGAGTGGCACTGATTTTATGTTCACAATGATACTACTTAAGTGAGATTGGTAATGTCACTAAACAAAGCGACCATGTATTTAGAATAGTGGTTGTTAAGAAAATCCTGCAGATTTGATTTAGAGATACTACTGTTCTGCAAATCCTAAACCTAAAAATGGTATTAGCAGAAAGAAAGGATATTCTTTCCCCTTCCTTTTCCAAACGATGCCTTTTCAACTCTGACATCCTTTTGGCAACAAGCAAAATTTTTAGCCATTTGCTATTTTCTTCTGATTCAAATTGACATTGTGAAGGAGAAACTGGCACAGCTGACAAATGTCCCACCATGTTATGCCTGGCTTGTCTTAATAATCTTATGGTCTGAACTTTGTAAGTTTCAGAGACAAAGAATGTCAATTTCTGCTGCCCTGCTGAAATCAGTGAGCTGTCACATAGGCTGTTTTTGTTGGTTAATGGAAGCCCTTTGGTTTGTCCAAGAGGGAAGTCATCAAGTTTTCTTCTATCTGAGGGAAGTAAGTTTTATTACAAAAAGTTTTGATTTTTTAAAAATAGTGAAAATTTTCCTATTTTCTAAAAAAAATATTTCAAAGGCAGAGAGAGTGAGAGCTAGTGCTTCCATCTACTGATTCACTCCCCAAATGCCTGCAACAGTCAGGGCTGGCCCAGGTCAAAGCCAGGTGCCAGGAACTCCATCCAAGTCTCCCTTGTGGGTAGCAGGTACTCAAAATACTTGAGCCATCATCTGCGACCTCCCAAGATGCACATGTTAGCAGAAAGCTAGATCCAAAACAGGCAGGACTTGAACCCCAGTACTTTAATATGGGATACACGTATCTCAAGCAGTGGCTTAACTGCTGCATTTGCAAGGCCCATCCAAGTTTGCTTTTCTTTAGAAGTGACAAATCCATATTAGCCTTTTAAATATTTTTGGGAAAAGATTGATTTATTTGTTTAAAAGGCAGCATACTTCTATCCACTGGTTCATTCCCCCAGTGGCTGCAACAGCTGGGGCTAGTCCAGGCCAAAGCCAGAAACCTGGAACCCCATCCGAGTTTTCCAAGTGTGTAGCAGGAGTGCAGGTACGTGGGCCATCTGCTGCTGCTTTCCCAGGTGCAATAGCAGGGACTCAAATTGGTGCTTATATGGGATGCTGTTGTCACGGGGCAGCTTAAGCCACTGTCGCAATCTTGGCGCCTGTACTACCTTTTCCAAGGAATTTCTGCTCCTGTTGACCTCTGAAAGACTACCCTGATTAACTATTTTGTCTTTCTTCCTGTCAGGAAACATTCTTGTCTCCCTTCACTGTGCAGCATGGCCTTTACATACTGTCTTCATGGAATGCATTAGAATATAGATATTTGAGGGATACTTTTTTCTGAAACTTTTTTGAAGTATATATCAGTCTGCTGTCTGACAAATATTTACAAGTGAACACACTCATGTTAACTGCCACTCAGATCAAGATTTACCAGGAAACTTCTTTATGTCCCATCCTATTCGTGACCCCACCCCCAACATAACCACTATCCTGAGTTCTGTCATCATAGATGAGTGTTTTGCTCCTATGTTCATGACTTCTTTTTGTATAATGGTTTTGCAGGGTTCTGGCTTTAGAGTGAATTATATTGTCCTCCTAAAATGATTTGCAAATGTTTATTTTTCCATATACTCTGAAAGGAATTTGTGTGTGTTTGGTTTAATGTCTGGAAAAATTCACCAGTGAAGTCACCTGGCTTTGAAATTTTCCTAGTGCCAAATTTTAAATTACACACTTGATTTCTTTAACAGATACAGAACTATTCAAAATTTGTAGTTTCTCTTATTTTTCAGAAATGCTTTCGAGAAACATTTCTGTTTCATCTAAATTGTCACATTTATTGGGAAGGGTTTTTTCTTTATATCCCCGTACTGTTTTCTTAATAATGTCCTTAGTTATGCTTCGTTTTTCATGAGTTTTCTTTTTCTGTTTTTGGATCAGCCTTATTAGGGGTTGTCGATTTTAATTAACCCTTCAACATCAACTTTTGGCTTTGTTAATTTTATCTTTTGTGTATCAGCTTGCAATTTAATTAATTTGACAGGTAGAATTACAGACAGCGAGAGAGAGAGAGAGAAAGGGCTTCCTTCTGCTGGTTCACTCCCCAGATGGCTGCAACGGCCGAAGCTGCACCAATCCGAAGCCAGGAGCCAGGTGCTTCTTCCTGGTCTCCCATGCGGGTGCAGGGGCCCAAGCACTTGGACCATCTTCTACTGCTTTCCACAGCAGAGAGCTGGATTGGAAGAGGAGCAGCCGGGACTAGAACTGGTGCCCATATGGGATGCCTGCGCCACAGGCGGAGGATTAACCTAGTGAGCCATGGCCCTGGCCCCCAGCCTTTCTTTTTTTAATACACTACTCTAGCCAAATCCCACCATGTTTTATCTGTGTATTATCATTGTTCAATTCAAAATATTTTTCTATGCTTTTTAAAAAGTGTCTTGTTTCCTTCAACTTATTTGGAATGTTTATGGTTGGTTTTAGCATTAGTTTAGTTCCATTCTGGTCAGAGAAAACATTCTGTGTGATTTCAGTTTTTTGAATATTCATTGTGACTTGCAAAATAGGCTTGGATTATAGACTGACTGTTGTCATTCACTCTGAGAGAGAAGGATGTGTATCAGTGCTGTGCAAACCTCTCAATTTTTTCTAGAAACATTCCTAATTGAACTATTTCATATTAGAGCCATGGGTTAATCAGTGAATCTGTAAATGGAAAGGAACCTCGGAGACCAACTTGAACCCACTGGCATGCTTCTGACTTTCACTATAGGAATACAAAGTGTGCTTTCATTTTTGCCACCCATTCCATGCCAAGTGATGATTGTTGAGTACTTGGAACTTTAATTTCAAATGTAATTATGACCTTTAGGAATAACAACTGGTTTGAAATGGACTGAATTGGCAACTGAATATACTTCAGTTCCCTAAGACATTTGTAAGCAAAGGTTTTTACTCTGCATCTTTTAATCTTAGAGAAGAGACTTCACCATCTTACAGGTGATGCAGCTTTCTGGACTTCTGACATCTTCATGGAGCTTGATTGGAGCATCCTTATCTTGAAAATGAATGGGCATTTTCTTGCCCTCCACACACATAAGCTTTACTTCCAGGGGGCCCAACTTGACATATTCCTATGAGGGAGACACACACAAGGGAAATTATTTGGCAGGTTATCTGCTTGGACAAATCAGGTTTTGCTTACAGTAATTGGCCTTTATCTGACAGATTTCACTGTTCTAACTGCCTCAATGCTATTTAACACGTGAAATATGAGAAACCCTGTAAATTAATAAAAAAAAGTAAATTTATGTACCCAGTGGGCCTAGTAAGCAAGATCTAAAGAGCAGGCAGCACAGTTGGCAGGCTTGTTCACATAGGATGTAGGGCAGTGGGCTACTGGCTAGAGTAGAGAAATAAATCCTCTTCAAGCTCTATAATTAATGGAGAAGTGTTGGTCATATATGCATAGCCCTCTGCTGGCCCACAACAAAATTTTTCTACAGTATTCTCTTAGTACTCAAAATTGGGTTCTCATTCATCTTACCCTGAAATCCTGCTCATCCTCATATAGTAAATACTTCATATCAGAGCCTCCAAATTCTGGGCATGAGAGCTCATCTTCATCTATCTTCAGGTGCTGGGCATCTTTGATACTGTCTTGATGACTGAGATGGAGGGCACTGCTCTTAACTGATGAGCTCATCATGTGTCTACTTTCTACTTCTATAGGTTGCACTTTTGACTTCTCTTCTAGGATGAATACAAAAAAATTATTTTGAACAGAAAAACTCAACATACATTTGTCATGTATTTATTTATTTGAAAGGAAGAGTGTCAGGGAGATACAGAATCTTCCATCCACCAGCTCATTCCCCAAGTGGTTGCACCAGGACTGGCCCAGGTCAAAGCCAGGAGCCTGGAACTCCATTTGGGTCTCCCACTTGGGTGGCAGGGGCCCAAGTACTCAGGCCATCTTCCATTGCTCTCCAAGGTGCATTAACAGGGAGCTGGATTGGAGGCAGAGCAGCTGGGGCTCAAATTGGCACTCCAATATGGGATGCTGGCATCACATCTTAACCCATTGATTCACACCGGCCCTACCACGTATCTTTTAAATTTATTTATTTGATAAGCAAAGAGAAAGAGCACTCTCATTTACTGGTTCACTCCCCAAATACCTGCAGTAACTGGTGGGGCCAAAACCAGGAGCTGGGACCTCAATGCAAGTCTCCCGTGTGGATGGCAGAAATCCAACCACTTGAACCATCACCACTGCCTCTCAGAGAATGCATTAGCAAGAAGCTGGAATTGGGAGCCAAAGCTGGAAATTGAACCAGGATACTCTAATGTAGGGAGTGGGCATCCTAATCAGTGTCTTAGTTGCTAGGCCAAATTCCTGCCCCAATTTGTCATATTTTTAATTTGAAAGAACTTTGAGAATTAGAAATGAGAACTGTAGAATTTATGTATTAAAGTAAAAGGGAGCCCCATTTTAAGAGACTATCTAAGCTGTATTTCCTTCTGTTAGCCAAGAAGTTACAGTAATCACATGGGAACCTAGTTGGCTTTTGCCATTTTAGTTGCCTAAATTGTGACCCAAACTATGCCAGTTTAGACAGCAACCCAAACTCTCACCCAGGGTCTATTGAATTCACTATGAAACATGGGGACTTTGTTTTTAAAATTATATTTAAACAATGAGATAGATCAGTACAAACATTGCAAGGAAGAGAAATCTAGAGAAGTCGGCATGCACCTTTGCTCTGAATAGTTCTCGTATGTGGGATACCTGCCCTTAGTAGATGCTCAATAAGTGTGTGTTCAGTTTTTAAAAATATGTCATCATTGTTGCAATATAATACCTGGACATGTTTCTGGCAACTCCAAAGGCTTTCTTTCCAGTGGCACACTCTGCCCAGCAGCTTGAGTAAGATATAGTCGCCTAAAAGAACAAATAAGAACAGGCTGTTTGTCGATAAATACTGTATGACATGCTCACTAGTTTCTACTTCCTTACTAGGTACTAGAGACACATAGTTGAAAACAGATGTCATTTCTACCCATGAAGAGCATAAGGCCCCATGAGATGGCAGCCAAATTCCAGTATTTGAAAGTGGTGGTTTGTGCTGTGATGGGTAACTAGCAGAGTATGAGAATGCTGGAGGAAGAACAAAGAAGCACCTGAGTTAGCCTGAGGAAAGGAAAGGTTTCCTGGAAGAGCCCCAGCAACGAGAGTGTGCAGGACACTGATTAGGTCTCACTTTGTTGTAGCTGAGGTGAAGAGTGAGAGGTCTGGATGGGAAAGATCTGAGATGAAAAGAGAGAACATGAACAGTGGGAACCCAAGTGGCCATCCAGGCCTGGCTTTCTCTGAGTGACACATTTCAGTTACACACCTACTGAAGTGCTGTATAGATGCTCTTGATGTTGTATGCATGTATTTAATTCTATGCACTCCTATTTGGAACTGCCACTAAATTTTACATCAGAAAATGTGATGTCATTAAAGCTCTGTATGACCCTTGTGTGAGGTTTGCTGAAAAGAGCTTGAAGCAATTGGACTTGTGTAGATATGCAAGCAGCACCTACACATAGATAATCAGCAACAGTGAATCCCCTGAATTAGGTGATTTCATGGCCCCAGCAGTTACTGTGAGTACATCTAGTATTCATATCTGTACAACCTTCTGTAGACATAGCGAAGGTGGGTTTTTCACGTAGTTCTTGTCACCATGTAATTCTTTTTCCTAGTTTCACTGTCTTAATAATTAAGATCTTATTAAATGGCATAACCATCAGAAATCTAGCTTTCCATCTTCATCATTAGTGTGTGTCATTTTTATGCCACAGAAGGATAGCAACACTTGCTGTTTAGTGACATAAAAAATATTGGAAATGATGTAGTGTGTTCAGTTGTAGGTTTTGGCTCACTTAGCCTCAGTCTTGTGGCAGTGGGGTCTCAAGGCAGTCATTTCTGGCTGACGGTTGCCTCATCCATGTACCCCAATGTGTTAAAAACATCCAATGACATTCTATGTATGTGAATTGTCATGGGAAAAAGTTTGGAAAACTGCATGGGAAATGTAGAAACTCCATTAACCAGAATACCCTATTCCCCATCTAAATAGGAAAAGAAAATGTTTTATGTGTCCATGGGAGACAGTTCAAGTCTGTTTCTCATCACCCTAGTAGTATTAGAGAAGACTGAATTTCAACAAAAGATGGAAAGGGAAGTGTCTCGCAAAATATGTTATTTTCTTTGATGTGGAAATAGAAACAGCAAAAGTTTGTGAACACTCTCAGGTTATCCTCTGTACAAGAAACAAATAGAAAATTAAGAGTTTATACATTTCTGTTTTCTTTATGCCAATCTTTGAAAAGTTCCTAAACAGTTGCTTCAAAGAAAGAAAACAGACATTAAACAAGTAATCAACACTGACAAAGGTTGGTTACAAAGGGAAAGTTCAGGCTGCTTTGAAAGCATATGCCAGGACAACTTAGAATTTTACCTATGATGTTTCCATTGCTTGAGAAATGCTCATTCTGTCTAACTCTGAAGCACTCCATGTCTCTAAATAAGACTAACCTCCAAAGCATTGTTGAACAATGTGGGTTTTACTGAAAGTTTTTGTAAGGAAGACAGAAGATAGGGTTAAATTGCATACTACAGTGCAAAAGAACTTAATGAAAACCCCCATTAGAAGTTTCACAGCTCCCTTTCTGTTCTTGTCAAGTCCTCTCTAGCCCATGAAAGAATTCCTTTTGTTATAATATTATGACTTCATAGTCACATCAGTACCAAGTCATATGTATCAGCCTGGGCTGATGGAAGCAGGGAAGTGAGACCAGCGTTTTAGAGAGTGGCCAGTTCAGAAATAGACAGTGGACAGCAGGTAGGGCAGTGGTTAAGGAGCCACACACCAGCAACAGCAGCAGCAGCATGCAAGATCTAGATGTAGGACAGCACGTGGAACTGGAGGCCTGATTGCACAGAAGAGCTGGCCAAAGAGAGGCCCAGGGTTCTGCAGGGCATCAACTTGAGAAACTGGAAGTATAGGAGTCCAGAAATCAGCCATTCAGCCTCACCTCATTATCTACAGTGTCATCTACTCTTTGTGGAGCACAAGTAATCAGGGAAGGGAGGCAGCTTGCATCTTTGTTTATCCTGCTCCACTCAACTTTCAACCTATAAAGTAATTAATTACAATATCTCCCAATTTCTCTAACCTTATATCCTTATGCCTTATACTTAGCTTGGCAAAGAACCTACAAGTTGCTTATACCCATCTTTGTTGGAACACATTAGAAAGTTTGTAAATAACAAATACTTTATCATGTCACAAATAGTATGTTTCTATGTCACACAAACAACAGGACCTTCTTGGATGGAAACTTCTGTCTCTTCCATCATATTCAACTCAATATCTGTTTTAATTCCTACATGTAGATGTTTCTGTCCCAATCTTGCACATTTACAAGCTATATTTGTGTGACTGATTTCCCCTCTCTTCCTAAACATACCATCATTTAGATTATTTCTTGTTTATTTCTTGTTTGTGACTACTTGTCTAAATTAGGAATGCCACTTTGAATTTTAATTCCATATTCCAGGGCTATTGTTTCCCATCAAGATTGGTATATTAGAATTAGGACTTTTTTTTTTTCTTCCGGTCAGGTAAGAAAAAAGCTAACCTAAAATACAATGCCGTCTATTACACATTTGGTTTCTCTTGTGTGGGAACAAATGGGACTTGGAATGCCAGCCCATTTTCACTAACTACAAAGTAGTGTGACTTTTTCATTAAAGGAAATAATTCTGTAGTCCACAAGGTAACCAGAACATCTACAAGATGCTTCCAGAAAGTTCTCTCTCTCTCTTGTGTTCTTCATAGATCTCTTGTTACACTATAGTATAATTACTTCATGACCATTTCCCCTGCTGGCCTGGAGGCTCTTGGAGTTTGGCAGTGTAGTGTAGTGTTCATCTTAACTGTTTCCTATTATTCCTATAGTGCATTATAGAAAAAGCAAGTTGACATTTACAGTATACCAGCGTTCTGTAATAATAATCCTATTCTTTCATCATGGCCATTTTGTGAGTCCTTTTTTTTTTTTTTTTTTTTGACAGGCAGAGTGGACAGTGAGAGAGAGAGACAGAGAGAAAGGTCTTCCTTTGCCGTTGGTTCACTCGCCAATGGCCGCCATGGCTGGCATGCTGCAGCTGGCGCACCACGCTGATCCAAAGTCAGAAGCCAGGTGCTTCTCCTGGTCTCCCATGGGGTGCAGGGCCCAAGCATTTGGGCCATCCTCCACTGCACTCCCTGGCCACAGCAGAGAGCTGGCCTGGAAGAGGGGCAACCGGGACAGAATCCGGCGCCCCAACTGGGACTAGAACCTGGTGTGCCGGCGCCGCAAGGCAGAGGATTAGCCTAGTGAGCCGCAGCGCCGGCCTCCTTTTCTTTTTGACTGTTGTTTTCTAGCTAAAGTGTTAAAAAGTTAAACAACCTTAAAAAAAAATAACTTTTTACAGATACAAATATTTACAAGAATACTTTCTAAATACATTAATGACTTTCACCTGGGTATTTTGAGATCCACAAGTCTACAGTTGAAAAGTTGATCAATAAGCACCAAGTTTTCTTCTTCCAGCTCATGAATAACTTTTTCTAATTTTTCAACTTCCTTTCTGTGTATTGCAATCTGTTCAGAAGAAGAGAATGGATGTTGGACTTACTTAGTTCTATGTTTCCTGTACCAAGTGTAACTCCTAAAAGTGCAGTTTCCGGGGAGCCTGAGGGGAAGCTCCAGCATATTATTTATTTACTGAGTTTGATTTGTTCTTCCTCTCACAGAAAGCGAGAATGGGACTCTTTTCTAAGTCACCAGCATCACTTGTTTGTATGGATGGGCACTACTTTGATGTGGATATGGTGTAAATGTGTTCCCCCAAAGATACATCCATGTGGTGATACTGGGAGGTGATGGAATCTTTGGTGGGTGGTGGGGGTGAGGAGGATTAGTGGGAGGTGATTAGGTCATTGGGAGCACTGCCCTCAGAAGGAATTAATGTGGTCCTTGTGGAACCCAAGTTAGTTCACATGAGACTGGATTGTTACAAGAACAGTCTGAATTTCTCTGGCTTCACTTCTGCAGGCAGCCGGTTCCTTTCCATTTTCTCCATCTTGTTATATAGCCAAGGAGGCCCTTGCTAGAGACTGAGCCAAAGAGGCTGCTGAATGTTGGATTTTTAGTCTCAAAACTTTGAGCTAAGTAAACTTCTTTTCTTTTCTACATTACCAAACCTCAGGTATTCTATTATAGGAACAGAAAATGGACTAATAAAGACCGTTATTACACAATAGCAGGAATTGTCCTTTTCTACCCTTCAAAAGGGCGCAGATAAATAACAACACAAGGCTAACTAATTTAGTGATATGGTGTATTGTCAGCCACATGAGGATCTATCCAAGGGAAATTAAAAACAACACAATGAAAAATTATACATTATGGTGTTTTAAATAGAGAAGCAACAGCCTAATAGCCCTTTCTGCCAGCAGATGCTCTCTCTGAGCAGCAATTCTGAGAAATGTCACATAGAGGAAATGTTGTTCACGCATCCCTTCTTACAGTTATGTTGTATGCCTGTAAGCCAGAAATCATATTACACTTTGGAAGCAAATGATCATCATCAGTAACCTTCTAGGATCTTTTAGTTTACTGAGAGAAAAGGTGATGAAAGCAGAAAGCAATGATAAAGACCATCACGGAAGGTGTCTAGATGCTATGGAAGGAGAGAGGGGTTCACCCTAATTCTGTCAGGTGTCAGGGCAGAAGGGAGAATTCATAGAAGAGATGAAATTTACTCTGAATCTTGAAAGCTAAATAAGGGTTCCCATAGTAGACACAAGAAGATACATTCTAGGCAGAAGGAACCACATGTACAAAGGCATGATTATTTTATTGTAGACAGAAGCAAAGTGGGAGTGGGGAGAAGTGGGAAATGAGCCAAACTAAAGAATCTTGCTTTCATCATGTAAATGATGGCAATCATTGGTAGACAGAGCAGGCTTGGTTAATGCTTACTGAAAAAATATGGCTAATGCAAATATGAACAAAATTTCCCAGTTCTGTTGATGGAGTTCTCTTCAGTCTTTAAGAGGTGTGTTATGGTAACTTTTGTCTAAAGAATACTTGATAGTGGAAATAACATAAAGAAAGTGATAGGCTGGTATGAATATAGAAAGAAAAGAATTTCAAGGGCACATTATGGGATGAACAGGCACGGGGGTTTACATTCACTATCTCTTGTCAGGAGTATCCAAGGGTGTAACCGAGATGAGTACTTAGAAGGAGATCATTAGACAGGTGTTTGGCACAGCAGCTATGATGATGGGTTCACGTCCTTGCTCTGCTTCCGCTGTCAGCTTCCTGTTGAAGTGTAGCCTGGGATTAGGTGATGGATTAGATATTTGGGTACTTGTTACCCAAGTAGGAGAGTCAGATAGAATTCCAGGCTGCTGGTTTTGGGCTGGCCCAGTCCTGGCTGGTGCAGACATCTCGGGAGTGAACCAGTGCATGGAAGATAGATCTCTCTCCCTCTCCCAGCCCCTGCCTTTGAAATAAATGAAAATAAATAAATTTTTTAAAGGAAATGATTAACATTGTCTGCTTTGTTATTGAGATTTAATTGTTTTGGAATCTTGAAGCATTCAGTACATTGCAAAATGCATATCTCTATCACATACATCAATTATTGTATGCATGAGTTCTTATTATGGAGGAGGTACCAGCTAGATGTACAAGGATACAAACGTGAACAAGGCATAAATGTATCCCTCAAGAGACCTTGTAATCCTTGAACAAAAACTCAAATGATTATAATGCAAAGCAATACCAGTCAAAAGTCTCAAATATTGCTGGTGACTTGGGGTTAGAAGAAAAGCATGCATTATTTACCTGTTTCAAACAGTTTAACAAACCATGTGAGTCCATAGTACTAAATTACAAAGCTAGATATTGCTGTTGTAGGATCTTATATGTTGAGAGATGGTTAACTTGATTAAAATCTTGAATGCCTTAAGGAAAAGTTTATGATTTTCAAATGTCACAGGATAAGAAAGAAATTATAGTCAGAGGTTGTAAACAGAAGGAATTAATAGAACATTTGGAAATGTTTAACCTTAGGGCTTGGCATGCTTGGGAGGCAGCACACACAGTTCTTGGTTTCCTTCCAAAGCTGTGAATGAGGACTCTTTGGGGAACTTACATCCAGTCTTTCCGACTAAGGGTATCTTATGACATCATCTGCCACTTTAGAGTAAGAACTAATGTTCCTATCACTTGCTATCCACATTCTGCTTTTTGAAATGTTGGGAAATCAGAATCATGGAAGCATATAAATACCTTTGGATTTCTGGGGTAAAAAAATGAAAAGGATATTCACTATAAATACCCATAAAAGTACATAGAAACTGGGAAAAATAATTTACATAAAACTATTATAAGTCAGGAACTTAGCATTCCAGACAAAGTATTTGTTCTCAAAATTTTCTTCTGAGAGATCCAAGTTAGCCATATACCTTGAAATTCTGATTGCTAACTTCTTTGAATCCTTTTGCCTAGGTTTCTCTGGCTTTCTGTTTGTTAAATTAGTCTAAGCCATTTGTAAATTTCAAGTTTCTTCATTTTCCCAATAGTCATGCTAAATAAAACCAGATAGTGAGAATCACACAAAAGGATATCTCTGTATCCTTCCCAGAAATCTAAGCATTGGTTATTGTTGAAAGATAGTTAAATGGAGAAATATCTCGCATTATTAAAATCCTATGTCACCCATTCTAAACCTTCCCAAAGAAATCAGTTGGCATGCATTATTCTTTTTCCAGGCAATTTTTGAATCATGTGTTAGTACTGATAATCAGAATTACTTTTCATTAATTTATCTAATGGAAAATTTATCTAAATGCAGAAATTAAATCTGGTGAGTTTCCTTAAAATGATTTGTCCCTTATTACAAAGTTCTTTCTGCTCCTAATTCAATTAAATTTTACTTTTCCCCCCTACATTTTATTTCCATTGAATTATGAGAAGTAACAAATAAAACAAGACAAAACATAACTTGTAGCTTTAGCAGAAAGATGCCAAAACAGCATTTATGATCAGTCAAATACAAATTTTCTGTATGACATAGTATAAGAACTTAATTGGTAAATTAGTGTGATTAGGATTATAATCTTGTCTTTAATAAAAGTATAAGAGTTACATTTCTCACTAATGTTCTTTGACTACTGAGCTCACTCTAAGTTTTTAAAATTATTTTTTTTAAAACAGAATATTCACCCTAATTAGTTTGGGGGATAGTGTGAACTCCTATTCACCATGACTATATAAAGACAATTTAAAGATAATTGTTCTCACAGAAAGCATATGAATTTTTAAATTCCTTGTTTCCAAGCCTACTAAACTATAAGAAGTCAATTAAAGAGCAAGGAAAAGGAAAGAGTAGAAGCTGACAGTGACTTTTTTTTTTTTTAAATCTTTGGTATCTGGGCAGATGATGAGAAAGGAAATGTAGGAAATGTAGGAGGAAAATGTAATGAGTCTTGCTTTAGATATATTGAGTTTGAAGTGCCTTTGGGAAATCCATGTGGAAATATTTAGCAGGCAAATAAAGATGTAGGTCCAGAGATGAAGACCCACAGAAATTGGTGCTGAAGATGAACGTTTGAGAATCATGTAAGAACAACTTGCTGAGGGTGGGTGTTTGGCACAGTAGTTAATATGCAACTTGGGATACCTGACCCATTTTGGAGTGCCTTGGTTTGAGTCCCAGCTCTGCTCCTACTAATGTTCATTCTGGGAGTCAACAGATGATGGCTTAAGTACTTGGGTTGCTGCTACCCACATGGGAGACCTGGACTGAGCTGGCTGTTGCGGACATTTGAGGAGTGCAACAGCAGATGAAATATAGTTTTCTGTATGCCTGTCTCTTTCTGCCTTTCAAATACAATAAAAATAAATTGAATTTAAAAAAGATAACTTGTTTAAAAGAGCTACATAGTTTGAAGTGAGTTCTCTCAAAAAGTATTGAGTTGTGTAACAGATGGCACAGGATGGGTAACTATTTGATGTAAAAGCAATTTCAAGTAGTGAGAGGAATTGATTAGATAGCTAAGATATTGCTGTCCTTAGAAACCAGAAACACTCAGATTGCTAAGAAATAGAATTCAGTGACTCTGTTATCTGATAGAGTCCAAATATCTCTGCATCGCACACAATGTGGGTCCAACTTTCTTCTCCAGGAGACCCTTTTCACACACCCTAGCACCACTGAGCTAACTGGAGGGTAAACCACTGGATGATCAGAAGCAGAAGAGTAACAGGACCAGGTTCATGTTTCGATCTCAGGATGAATCTGATGCTGTATGGAAAGAAGGAAACTTGCAGTGCAGGAGAGAGAAACCGAGTAACATGGAACAGAAAGATCTTGGAGAGAGCTAGTGAGAGCCTGAACTAGGGCAATGCAAAGAAGTTAAGGAGAAGATGGGATTAAGAGGCTTTCTGGGTGGGGAGAGGGAATAGACAGTTCTAAAATAACTCCCACATTTCTGGCTTGGGTAACTTGGTGGTGGTGGGATCCTTAACAGGGAGAGACAGCAGAGAAGAGGCAGCATTTTGGGGAAAGAGAAAGATGAAGTCAGTTTAGGAGTTTGAGATGCCTGTGGTACACTAAGGTGGAGTTAGCACAGCTGGTTATTCAATTTGTGGGTTCGGAGCCTGGAAGTGACTTCACTTGTTATCCAGACAGTGTGCTTTTTAGGTCTCCAGCACAGTTATCATTCCCTTGGTATATTGGGAAGTACATTGTTTTCTGTTTTCTCTTACTCAGTTTACTTTTTTGTTTTGCTGAAGTATATTATCAAATAAATTCCTGAGGAGGGTTGAAAAGTCAATATTCTGAGCCCTTGCATTTCTGAAAATAGCTTTATTTTGCCCTTAATCTAGTTTAGCTGAGTGCAGAATTCTAGGTTGAAAATAACCACTGCACCAAATTGCCTGCCAATTGCTGTGATTTAATCAATGATTTCCTTCCTTTTATTTTCTCTATATTTTTCTCCCTGAGATTAGTATCAGTTGTATATTACATACCTTGCATTAGTACTCTATTTCTTATTTTTCTCTCTTTTAAAAAAAAGTTGAGGTTCCTGTTCTAAGACATTGGTTCCATTTTCTATTTTACATCTGATTAATTCTTTGTCTTAAAGCATTTTGTTTTCTAAATAAAATGCCTTCTCAGGTTTTTTATTGTATTAATAAAAGATCTTTCCAATTCCCGGAATTTTTTCTACATCTTTCTTTCCTGGACAGTTTTGGTTTTTTTTTTTTTTAATTTTATTTATTTATTTGAGAGGTAGCGTTACAGACAGTGAGAGGGAAAGAGAGAAAGGTCTTCCTTCTGCTGGTTCACACTCCAGATGGCCGCAACGGCCGGAGCTACACTGATCTGAAGCCAGGAGCCAGGAGCTTCTTCCTGGTCTCCCATGCGGGCGCAGGGGCCCAAGCACTTGGGCCATCATCTACTGCTTTCCCAAGCCACAGCAGAGAGCTGGACTGGAAGAGGAGCAACCGGGACTAGAACTGGCACCCACATGTGATGCCAGTGCTGCAGGCAGAGGATTAACCTATTGTGCTGCAGCACCAGTCCCCAGTTTTGGTTCTTAGTGTTTCATTTTACTTTATTATTGTTAGTTTACTTGGGCTTTCTCTTTTTATGCCTGTTGATCCCTGATTATCTATTCATATGTAAGAAAGGTCTGGGGAATGGTGAGGATTTGTTTTACCAGTGTGTAAATAGGTCTGTTTTCATAACAGGTTACTCCTTGGAATGGGCATGTGGAATAGAGAGTCTATATGGGACACTACGACAAGCCAACTGGCAAATTTAGGAGGGAGAGGTAGATGTGGGATGCTAAGTCATGGCTTCCTAAATGTTGACAGGGAAGGATTTTCTGCATAGAAATGTCTAATGTCTACAGTAGAAAATTTTACTCTAATTGGGTAATTTGTACAATATTCTCAAAGAGCAGCCATGAAGTTCTTAGTCCAAGAGTAACACTTGTGTTCTGTGTGAAAAGGAATGGTGGGGGGTGGGGCAGTGCTTATTGATACAGATGTTCTCTGTGCAGAACATCAAGTAATCCTCTTGTTTCTCCAGATCCTATTCATACCATCTGTCATACACACAGACTCTTAGCAGATAAGCTTCCAGGCTTCCAAAAACAGATTGGGTTTTGCACATCCACTGCAGACTCTTGTTAACATCTGGACCAGATATTGTCTGCTGGTTTTACCCAACAATATGTTTTCTTATTTGTTTTTTGTCTTCCAGAAAATTATTGAAATAGCACTGGCTAGTTAACTCCTCCTGTCCTGTTTGTGGCTGGGTTCCTTTTCTTACTTCCATAATTCTATTTCAGTATATCCTCAGGAAAAGTACGATGCAGTTTGCCCTTCAATGACTGTATCTATATTCAGCAATGTTCATTCATGTAATAACTACTTAATAAGCATAGTCTGTTTCTTTTTTTATTTAGTAAATATAAATTTCCAAAGTACAGTTTATGGATTACAATGGCCCCCCCCATAATTTCCCTCCCACTCACACCCCTCCCATCTCCCGCTCCCTCTCCCATTCCATTCACATCAACATTCATTTTCAATTGTCTTTATATACAGAAGATCGATTTGGTATATATTAAGTAAAGATTTCATCAGTTTGCACCCACACAGAAACACAAAGTGTAAACTACTGTTTCAGTACTAGTTATAGCATTACTTCACATTGGACAACACACTAAGGACAGATCCCACATGAGAAGTAAGTACACACTGACTCCTGTTGTTGACTTAACAATTTGACACTCTTGTTTATGGAGTCAGTAATCGCCCTAGGCTCTAGTCATGAGTTGCCAAGGCTATGGAAACCTTTTGAGTTCGCCGACTTTGATCTTATTCCAACAGGGTCATAGTCAAAGTGGAAGTTCTCTCATCCCTTCAGAGAAAGGTACCTCCTTCTTTGATGGCCTCGTTCTTTCCACTGGGATCTCACTCGCAGAGATCTTTCATTTTTTTTTTTTCCCCAGAGTGTCTTGGCTTTCCATGCCTAAAATACTCTCATGGGCTCTTCAGCCAGATCTGAATGCCTTAAGGGCTGATTCTGAGGCCAGAGTGCTGTTAAGGGCTTTTGCCATTCTATGAGTCTGTTGTGTATCCTGCTTCCCATGTAGGATCATTCTCTCCTTTTTAATTCTATAAATTATTTGCAGACACTGGTGTTATTTATGAAATCCCTTTGACACTTAATCCTATCTTTTTGGTCAATTATGAACTCAAATTGATCACTTTAAAAAGTAAGATGGCATTGGTACATGACACCTTGATGTGATTGAATTGGAATCCCCTGGTACATTTCTAGCTCTACCATTAGGGGTAAGTCCGAGTGAGCATGTGCCGAACTGTATATATCCTTCCTCTCTTACTCCCACTCTTGTATTTAACAGGGATCACGTTTCAGTTAAATTTAAACACCTAAGAATAAGTGTGTGTTAATTAAAGAGTTCAACCAATGATACTAAGTAGAACCAAAAAAAAAAAAAAAAAAACAAAACCACTAAAAGGAATAAAATGGTAAATTGTCCCTCGACAGTCAGGACAAGGGTTGATCAAGTCATTGTTGCTCATAGTGTCCATTTCACTTCAACAGGTTTCCTCTTTGGTGCTCAGTTAGTTGTCACCGATCAGGGAGAACATATGATATTTGTCCCTTTGGGACTGGCTTAATTCACTCAGCATGATGTTTTCCAGATTCCTCCATCTTGTTGCAAATGACCAGGTTTCATTGTTTTTGACTGCTGTATAGTATTCTATAGAGTACATATCCCATAATTTCTTTATCCAGTCTACTGTTGATGGGCATTTGGGTTGGTTCCAGGTCTTAGCTATTGTGAGTTGAGCTGCAATAAAAATTAATGTGCAGACAGCTCTTTTATTTGCCAATTTAATTTCCTTTGGGTAAATTCCAAGGAGTGGGATGGCTGGGTTGTATGGTAGGATTATCTTCAGGTTTCTGAGGAATCTCCAGACTGACTTCCATAGTGGCTTTACCAGTTTGCATTCCCACCAACAGTGGGTTAGTGTCCCTTTTTCCCCACATCCTCTCCAGCATCTATTGTTGGTAGATTTCTGAACGTGAGCCATTCTAACCGGGGTGAGATGAAACCTCATTGTGGTTTTGATTTGCATTTCCCTGATTGCTAGTGATCTTGAACATTTTTTCATGTGCCTGTTGGCCCTTTGGATTTCCTCTTTTGAAAAATGTCTATTGAGGTCCTTGGCCCATCTCTTAAGTGGGTTGTTTGTTTTGATGTTGTGGAGTTTCTTGATTTCTTTGTAGATTCTGGTTATTAACCCTTTATCTGTTGCATAGTTTGTGACTATTTTTTCCCATTCTGTCAGTTGCCTCTTCACTTTCCTGACTGTTTCTTTTGAAGTACAGAAAGTTCTCAATTTGATGCAATCCCAATAGTTAATTTTGGCTTTGACTGTCTGTGCTTCTGGGGTCTTTTCCAAGAAGTCTTTGCTGGTACCTATATCTTGCAGGGTTTCTCCAATGCTCTCTAATAATTTGATGGTGTCAGGTCATAGATTTAAGTCTTTAATCCATGTTGAGTGAATTTTTGTGTAAGGTGAAAAGTAGGGGTCTTGCTTCATGATTCTGCACGTGGAAATCCAATTTTCCCAGCACCATTTATTGAATAGACTGTCCTTACTCCAGGGATTGGTTTTGGATCCTTGATCAAATATAAGTTGGCTGTAGATGTTTGGATTGATTTCTGGTGTTTCAATTCTGTTCCATTGGTCTATCCATCTGTTTCTGTACCTGTACCATGCTGTTTTGATAACAACTTCCCTGCAGTATGTCCTGAAATCTGGTATTGTGATGCCTCCAGCTTTGTTTTTGTTATACAAGATTGCTTTTGCTATTTGAGGTCTCCTGTGTCTCCATATGAATTTCAGCATCATTTTTTCCAGATCTGAGAAGAAGGTCTTTGGTATTTTGATTGGTATCGCATTGAATCTATAAATTGCTTTTGGGAGAATGAACATTTTGATGATATTGATTCTTCCAATCCATGAGCATGGAAGATTTTTCCATTTTTTGGTATCCTCTTCTATTTCTTTCTTTAAGGTTTTGTAATTTTCTTTTCTTTTCTTTCTTTTTTTTTCTTGTCAAGCAGAGTGGACAGTGAGAGCGAGACAGAGAGAAAGGTCTTCCTTTGTCATTGGTTCACCCTCCAATGGCCGGCGCACCGCGCTGATCCGATGGCAGGAGCCAGGTGCTTCTCCTGGTCTCCCATGCGGGTGCAGGGCCCAAGCACTTGGGCCATCCTCCACTGCACTCCCTGGCCACAGCAGAGAGCTAGACTGGAAGAGGGGCAACTGGGACAGAATCCAGCAGCCCGACTGGGACTAGAACCCGGTGTGCCGGTGCTGCTAGGTGGAGGATTAGCCTAGTGAGCCGTGGTGCCGGCTTTAAGGTTTTGTAATTATCATTGGTTAAGTTTATTCCCAGGTATTTGATTGCTTTTGTAGCTATTGTGAATGGGATTGATCTTAGAAGTTCTTCCTCAGCCGTGGCATTGCCTGTGTATACAAAGGCTGTTGATTTTTGTGCATTGATTTTATATCCTGCTACTTTGCCAAACTCTTCTATGAGTTCCAATAGTCTCTTAGTAGAGTTCTTTGGGTCTCCTAAATAAAGAATCATATCATCTGCAAAGAGGGATAGTTTGAGTTCTTCCTTCCCAATTTGTATCCCTTTAAATTTTTTTTTTTTTTTTTTTTTTGCCTAATAGCTCTGGCTAAAACTTCCAGAACTATATTGAATAGCAGTGGTGAGAGTGGGCGTCCCTGTCTGGTACCAGATCTCAGTGGAAATGCTTCCAACTTTTCCCCATTCAATAGGATGCTGGCGTGGGTTTTTCATAAATTGGTTTGATTGTATTGAGGAATGTTCCTTCCATACCCAGTTTACTTAGAGTTTTCATCATTAAAGGGTGTTGTATTTTATCAAATGCTTTCTCTGCATCTATTGAGATAATCACATGGTTTTTCTTCTGCAGTCTGTTACTGTGGTGTATCACGTTGATTGTTTTGCACACATTGAACCATCCCTGCATACCAGGGATAAATCCCACTTGGTCTGGGTGGATGATCTTTCTGATGTGTTGTTGCATTCTATTGGCCAGAATTTTATTGAGGATTTTTGGATCTATGTTCATCAGGGATATTGGTCTGTACTTCTCTTTCAATGCTGCATCTTTTTCCGGCTTAGGAATTAAGGTGATGCTGGATTCATAAAAAGAATTTGGGAGGATTCCCTCTTTTTTGATTGTTCTGAATAGTTTGAGAAGAATTGGAGTTGGTTCTTCTTTAAATGTCTGGTAGAATTCAGCAGTGAATCCATCTGGTCCTGGGCTTTTCTTTGTTGGAAGGGCCTTTATTACTGTTTCAATTTCTGTCTCAGTTATGGGTCTGTTTAGGTTTTCGATGTCTTCCTGGTTCAATTTAGGTAGGTTGCATGTGTCCAGGAATCTATCCATTTCTGATAGATTTCCCTGTTTGCTGGCATACAAGTCCTTGTAGTAATTTCTGATGATTCTTTTTATTTCTGTAGTGTCTGTTGTTACGTTTCCTTTTTCATCTCTGATTTTATTGATTTGGGTCTTTTCTCTTCTTTTTTTTAGTTAGTTGGGCCAATGGGGTGTCAATTTTGTTTATTTTTTTAAAAAACCAGCTCCTCGTTTGGCTGATTTTTTGTAATGGTTTTTTAGATTCAATCCTGTTGATTTCTTCTCTGGTTTTAATTATTTCTCTTCTCCTACTGGATTTGGGTCTGGTTTGCTGCAGATTTTCTAGATCCTTGAGGTGAATTGAAAGCTCATCTATTTGGTGCCTTTCCAATTTCTTGATGTAGGCACCTATTGATATAAACTTTCCTCTTAACACTGCTTTTGCTGTGTCCCATAAGTTTTGGTATGTTGTGCTGTTATCCTCATTTACTTCCAGAAAATTTTTGATTTCTCTTTTGATTTCTTCTATGACCCATTGTTCATTCAGGAGCATGTTGTTCAATCTCCATGCGTTTGCATATGCTCTAGGGATTCCTGAGTTGCTGATTTCCAACTTCATTCCTTTATGGTCTGAGAAGCTGCATGGTATGATTCTAATTCTTTTGAATTTGCTGAGACTTGCTTTATGGCCTAGTATGTGGTCAATCCTAGAGAAGGTTCCATGTACTGCTGAGAAGAATGTAAATTCTTTAAGTACAGGATGAAAAGTTCTGTAGATATCTAGATATCTGTTAGATCCATTTGGGCTATAGTGTCATTTAAATCTATTGTCTCCTTGTTGATCTTCTGTCCTGTTGATATGTCTATTTCTGAGAGTGGAGTATTGAAGTCTCCCAGTACTATTGTATTGGAGTCTAAATCTCCCTTTAAGTCCCTTAACAAATCTTTTAAATAAACCGGTGCCCTGTAATTAGGTGCATATACATTGATAATCATTATATCTTCCTGTTGAATGGATCCGTTAATCATTATATAGTGCCCCTCTTTGTCTCTCTTAACAGTTTTTGTGCTAAAGTTTATGTTGTCCGATATTAAGATGGCTATGCCTGCTCTTTTTTCATTTCTGTTGGCATGGTATATCTTTTTCCAGCCTTTCACTTTCAGTCTGTATGGATCTTTGTTGGAAAGATGTGTTTCTTGTAAGCAGCAAATAGATGGGTTTTGTTCCTTAACCCAATCAGCCAATCTGTGATTTTTAACTGGATAGTTCAGGCCATTTACGTTCAATGTGACTATTGATAAGTAGTAACTTTGCCCTGCCATTTGCCAAAGATATTTTCTAATATATGCTTTGAATTCCCTGTGATCTTTTGCTGTGAGGTTTCCTTCCTTTACCTTCTTTCATATTGATGGCCATGTTTCTGTGTTTCTGTGTGTAACACATCTTTAAGCATCTTTTGCAGGGCTGGATGAGTGGCAACAAATTCTTTCAATTTCTGTTTGCTATGAAAGGTCTTTATTTCACCTTCATTCACAAATGAGAGCTTTGCAGGTATAATATTCTGGGCTTGCAGTTTTTCTCTCTTAGTACCTGGGCTATATCTCACCACTCCCTTCTAGCTTGTAGGGTTTCTGATGACAAGTCAGCTGTGAGTCTAATTGGAGATCCTCTGAGAGTAATCTGACGTTTCTCTCTTGCACATTTTAGAATTTTTTCTTTATGTTTCACTGTGGTGAGTTTGATTACAACATGTTGTGGTGAGGTTCTCTTTTGGTCATGTTTACTAGGGGTTCTATGAGCTTCCTGTACTAGGATGTCTCTGTCCTTCTCAAAACCCAGGAAGTTCTCTGCAAGTATCTCACTAAAAAGGCCTTCTAATCCTTTCTCTCTCTCCATGCCATCAGGAACTCCTAGAACCCGAATGTTGGGTTTTTTAATAGTATCCTGTAGATTCCCAACAATATTTTTTAGATTTCTAATTTCCTCTTCTTTTCTTTGGTTTGACTGTATACTTTCCTGTGCTCTGTCTTCTAAGTCCGATATGCATAGTCTGTTTCTTAAGTGCCATGGATATACAGTTGAAAAGACATAGCCTGCTCCTCTTATTATGGAGATAGAAATATAAGCAGGCAATGTCAGTATATTTTAGCAATTGTTGCAATGAAGCAAGAGAAAATGAAAGAGCAGACACCCAGGACTTGTGAAGAATTTTCAAAATGGTTCACAAGGAAATTGGTCATCAAAGTTTGAGCCTGAACAAGGAGTTGTAGTTATCAAAGCAGATGAGGGAAAGCAGGTAATGAAAGTAAGGGCAGAGGGACCAGCATGTATAATGCAAGGAAAACATGACAGTACTACCCCACAAAGAATTTTCCAGCTCCAAATGTCAATAGTGTGGAAGTTGAGAGACCCGCCTTAGAGTCTTCACATAACCACCTGCAGCATAAGCAGTTTTGCACTGCTGGTAAGGAAAGATGGAGGTAAGCCGAGACCAAGGCTGCACACCTGAGTACAGCAACTTTTGTATGCTCTTGAGAAGGAGGTGTGAAGCCAGCCTGCGGATGGGGCCAGGGTGAGATACAGAGGGTAGGGACAACTTGAGCATAGGTAAATGTCTGTAATCACATTGGTGTTGGCTGCAAAAAAATGTCCAAAGGTCCAGAATAGGTCCAGAAGTCACTAGTGGGAAGAGAAGACGAGACAAGCTTAGAGGGCAAGGATCCAAAGAGCTGTCTCGAGAAACATATCCACAGAAGGTCACGTACATCCCTCTTCCCTTTGCACCAAGGGTCCATCTCAGAGAGGAGCAGGGGAAGGAAAGGAAGTGAAAAAGCCTGAACACGTTTCCAGAGGAGACCATGTCATGCAGGGAAGCAATTTCAATCAGTAGAGAAGGAGATTAGAATGCTCCTTTACCTTTGTCCCATCACCACGAGGAAATAGGTTCATGAGGAAGATGGAGTCAGTGTCAGGACATAAAGAAAATGTGTACATTTGAATATATTGTATGCATTGTAAATCTAAAACATTTTTGGCCATTATTGAGATTACATATGGTATTCATTGAGTAACATATCAAAATAAGATTAACACTCCACTTGATTTTATTTTATCTCTGTAAGTCAAAGTTCTATGTTTTCCCTATGACTTTGATTTATAATCAAAACTGATTCCCAATTCAACAAATTAAGAAATTGTTTGTTATGGTAAATTCCACCTACCTCTCTTTTTAGCCAGTCATTCTCCCAGATCTCTCGATAACTGCTCTTATCAATGAGCCTTACAGCATTCTAAAAGAAAGTTTCTGAATTAAGGAAGAGTTGCCACATGGTGATTCACAATATCAGTAATGGAGATGCACAATTAGTTTATCTGATCACTCATTTTAAATTGTATTTTGTAATTACTTGGGAACATATCTAAGAACTTTTGGTTTAGTTTTCATGAATTGTTTTAGCTGATTTACATCATCCAGTAGGGATAATGTGGAGAACTAGACACTGTATGTGGTTGTCCATTCATTTGGCCTCCACTGTGACTGAATCCGATTGCCTTGGTGAAGTCAATCAATCATTAAGTGATCAGCTTTACAAGTAAGATGGCTAAACTGTAGCGATCAAATATTCTTTAAGTATAAATTCACAGACATATTCCAATACATAGCGAGATCATGAATACATAATACATCTCTCTCTCTTTTAAACATTTAATTAATTAATTAATTAATTTGAGAAGTAAGAGTTACAGAGAAAGGGAAAGGTGTGGGGAGCAGCCCGGACTGGACTGAGTTACTGGAATTAAGACTTATTCTATGCATCTGCTCTCCCACAATATGGCGCTGGGAGAGAAGTAAACAGCTTCTGCACAGCTGCCTCCAGTTCAGCCAATAAACTGTAGGACTTGCTCCTGATTGGAGGAGAGCAGCGTACTCGGCATGTGGGCAGCCGAGTTAGGATTGGCAGAGGAGGACTATAAAGGAGGAGAGAGACAGCGTGCACCGGGAACATCTAAGGGGAACATCTAGCTGAAGGAACACCTGTGCAGCCCCCGAGAAAGCCGGCCGGCGGTGTGCTGCTCCCCTGCGGAAGTGGGGAATGTGGCCAGGGGGAACTGCTCTTCCACGGAGGTGGAAGGGATAGTAGCCAACCCGGGAAGAACCAGCAGCAAACCCGGGGAGGGCCGAGCAGACAAAAGAACAGCGCAGGGTCCTGTGTCGTTCCTCCACGAAGAGGGGGAGCGACATAATGGTGCCGTGACTTGGATAGGAAACCTAGAACGGATAGGAAACTTAGGAGGGAAGAAATGGGAAGAAATGGGAAAATTACCGGAGAGAGAGACTAGCAAACAGCCTAGGGAAAAGCCGGACGAAAAAGGTGCCGGAAGAAGCTATTGAAAGCCTAGGCATAGACTCGGATACGGACTATGGGGGGAAGCTGGGAGAAATCTCTAAGGTCGAAAGCGAAAGTGAAAGCTAGAACAAACAGACTCCGATACGGACTGTGGGGAGAGGCCAGGAGAAATGAGGGAGGAGTATTGTTGGAGGAAAGCTTGGGGAAATATACCGGGTAGAGAAAAATGTTAGGGAAATTGAAGCCGTGGGGGGCAGGCCGAGGCGGAAACGAAAGCCACTTTGGGATTCTCAAGTTAGCCCGGGAATGGGGGGGCGAAAAAGTTGAAACCAGAAGCGGAAACGTAAGCCTGGTTGGGATCCGTCTGATTAGCCCGGGGAGCAAAGAATGGGAAGCCAAACCGTGGGGCGGAGACGTAAGCTGGGTTGAATTCGCCAGGCTAGCCCGGGGAACTTGGATTGAATGCTAGTGATGGAGACGCAAGCTACGCTGTGTGACTCGCGGAAGCCGCCGCGTGCAGAGAGAGCACGGGGCGTGAATAGATAGGGAACGCGGGGCTGGCGCGAGGCCGTGATTCAGACGCGAGGGGGCTAGTGCGTAACCGCGGAGTGTGCGCGCAAAGCCGAGCCGCGCAGATGAGAGAGGCGCGGGCTGAAGCGGCTCAGAGCCGGCGAGGCGCCGAGAAGCAGCCTTGGGGCGGAGCCCGCCGGCGGGGCGAGGCGCCGGGAAGCCGCGCGGAGCCGTGAAGCTGCTGGCAGGGCGAGGCGCCGGAAAGCCGCAGGGATAAGAGAAACAGAAGTTTAGAAGTAAAATGAGAGAAATAGGAATGCTGGAAGATAGAAGTAAAATGGGGGAAATAGGAATGCCCGAAGATAGAGAAATAGAGAAATAGAAAGGCCTCCCCTCAACATGGCAATGAGAAAGCTTGGATTCGGTCTGCCTGATTAAGTGAGGCGATGAGCACCTGCGGGCAGCTAGCAGCTTATGCGCCGCAGGTCACCGAAGACAGGCACGAATTAACATCAGTAAGGCCTCCCCACAATACAGCAATTAGGAGGCTTGGATTCGGTCTGCCTGATTAAGGCGGTAAGCACCAGCAAGCAGCTCGACCAGAGTATGAGCTGCAGGTCACCGAAGATAGGCACGAACCAACACTAATAAGTCTCCCCCACAATATGGCAATGAGAAGGCTTGGATTCGGTTTGCCTGATTGTTAGGGCTTGTAAGCCCCTGCAGGCAGAGCAGAGCATGCGCTGCGGGGCACCGAACACAGGCACGCATCAGCGCCTAAAAACCTCCTCACAACATGGCGAAGAGAGGACCCGGATTCGGTTTGCCTGATTGATAGGACGTGTAAGAACCTGTGGCAACTCTAGCAAGTAGAGCAGAGTGTGTGCCGCGGGACACCGAAGGCAGGCGCGTATCAACGCCAAAAAATAAAAAGAAAGGGGGATCTGTGGGGAGCAGCCCGGACTGGACTGAGTTACTGGAATTAAGTCTTATTCTATGCATCTGCTCTCCCACAATATGGCGCTGGGAGAGAAGTAAACAGCTTCTGCACAGCTGCCTCCAGTTCAGCCAATAAACTGTAGGACTTGCTCCTGATTGGAGGAGAGCAGCGTACTTGGCGTGTGGGCAGCCGAGTTAGGATTGGCAGAGGAGGACTATAAAGGAGGAGAGAGACAGCATGCACCGGGAACATCTATGGGGAACATCTAGCTGAAGGAACACCTGTGCAGCCCCCAAGAAAGCCGGCCGGCGGTGTGCCGCTCCCCTGCGGAAGTGGGGAATGTGGCCAGGGGGAACTGCCCTTCCATGGAGGTGGAAGGGATAGTAGCCAACCCGGGAAGAACCAGCAGCAAACCCGGGGAGGGCCGAGCAGACAAAAGAACAGCGCAGGGTCCTGTGTCGTTCCTCCACGAAGAGGGGGAGCGACAGAAAGGGAAAGAGAAAAGTCTTCCATCTGCTGATTCACTCCCCAGTGAATGCAACAACTGGAGCTAGGCCCATCCAAAGCCAGAAGCCAGGAGTTTCTGGGTCTCCCATGCAGATGCAGGGGGCCAAGCACTTAGGCCACCTTCCACTGCTTTCCCAGGCCACAGCAGAGAGCTGGATCAGAAGAGGAGCAGCCAGGGCACAAACCGGCACCCCCATGGGATGCTGGCACTGCAGGCGGAGGCTAAGCTTACTACACCACAGTGCTGGCCCCAATACATCTTTTAAATTTGAAAAATTTCTGCCTGTCATTCATAACAGTGTGCACATTTGCAAACCTAATAGCAAGTGGTTTTAAAGTAGCAGGCCATAGATAGCTACACAATCTCCTGAAGAAAGGCACTTTACAGAAAAAAGATGAAAAGTATTAGTTGGGTCATTAAAATATGAATTCATTTTCAATTACTTTAGGTTTTTTAATTTTTAACTAATTTTTTAAAAGATGTATTTATTTGAAAGAGTTACGGAGAGAGAGAAGGAGAAGCTTCAATCTGCTGGTTCACTTCCCAAAATGGCCCTAATAACTTGGCTGGGCCAGGCCATGCCAGGTCAAAGCCAGGATCCAGGAGCTTGTTCCAGGTCTCAGATGAGTGCAAGGCCCCAAGGACTTTGGGCCATCTTCCACTGCTTTCCCAGGCACATAAGCAGGGAATTGGATCATAAGTGGAGCAGCTGGGTTTCAAATCAGCACCCATGTGGGATGGTGTTGCAGGCCATGGCTTTGCCTGCTATGCCAGCGACATTAATCAATTTTTAACAGATTCAGGTGTTTTGTAGACACAGTTCTAAAAACATAATGATATTCTCTTCCTCTCTCCCCCCGCCAACCTGAAAAGAATTTTATGGTTGATGACACTGTATTTCTCTGGGATGCTTTATATGGATATCGTGTTATAATTCAATATTCAGCAACTGAAGGTCACAATCAAGAGAAATTAGGCAAAATATACTAGATCATAAACATGGATAAAAATAATTTAAAAGTATGTTAAGTGTAAATTTGCTAAGTCTTAGAACTGGAAGGTTTACAATTAAAAATCATTTAATCATGCTTATTAAACTAAAAGTGGACATATGTTTCCTAGGAATTTTTATACTATAGCCACAGGTAATAATTCTAGTTTCTTCCAGCATAGAATTTTATTTGAACAGAAGATGAAGACAGCTTCTAGCTGAAGCTAATTGGCTAATAGCTTAGTTTGCTGAAAATGGTGTAGTAGTTTCAACCTTAGAACTCAAATCTGGAAGCTTTGAAAAATCCAGAAGCCCAGGCAATATTCTGGGACAATTACATTGGCAGCACTATGGGAAGAATATAGATACCACCTGGGTTAAGACTATTTCTCGGCTGGCGCTGGGGTTCAATAGGCTAATCCTCCGCCTGCAGTGCCGGCACACCGGGTTCTTTCTAGTCCTGGTCGGGACGCCGGATTCTGTCCCGGTTGCCCCTCTTCCAGGCCAGCTCTCTGCTGTGGCCAGGGAGTGCAGTGGAGGATGGCCCTGCACCCGCATGGGAGACCAGGAGAAGCACCTGGCTCCTGGCTTCGGATCAGCGTGGTACGCTGGCTGCAGCGGCCATTGTGGGGTGAACCAATGGAAAAGGAAGACCTTTCTCTCTCTCACTGTCCACTCTGCCTTAAAAAAAAAAAAAAAAAAAAAAAAAAAAAAAAAAAAAAAAAAAGACTATTTCTCAGATGGCTCCAGTGTGCGGCTGAGGTTGCACAGTACTGAATTATAGGAAGTTTATACATTAAAATAGCCAGCTAAAATGAGGCAA
Organism: Oryctolagus cuniculus; assembly: GCF_964237555.1. NCBI lineage: Eukaryota > Metazoa > Chordata > Mammalia > Lagomorpha > Leporidae > Oryctolagus > Oryctolagus cuniculus. Next base: position 77,004,874 of record NC_091432.1, on the reverse strand, counting down.
ATTCTGATTGACACTATGTGGAAAAAACATATAGTATAATGATAATAAGCTATAATCTGAAGAATTCCTGAATTTTTAAAAGGATTTATTTATTTGAAAGGCAGAGAAAGAGAGACAGACAGACATTGATTTTTTTATCCATTGGGTCACTCCTCAAAGGACTTCAATAGCCAGAGTTAGGCCAGGTTGAAGCCAGGAGCCAGGAACTCCATCTAGGTCTCCCACATGGGTGTCAGGAACTCAAGTATTTGAGCCATTCTCCGTTGCTTCCCAGCACCATAGCAGGAAGCTAGATCATTAGCCCAGCAGCTGGGGCTTGAATTGGCACTATGATATGGGATGCGAGCATCCCAAGCAGCTGCACCACAACACTGCTTCAGCCTCATAAACTGAATCTGAATTATCTCATTTGCTCTGGGAAAACGCACACACACACACACACACACACACAAGTCCTCATTAGTAAATTCCTACACCTTGCAGAATTGCTGAGAGACTTAAGTGTAAAATGCTTGAAAGAGTATTTGGAACAGTCCTCATGATATATACTTAAAGCTATATGCTTATTTGATTTACATATGAATTTTAATCAGATCACTGAATGGTTGAGTTCATCATATTCAGTCACAAAATGGTCAAATTGCTTGGGCACACAAACCATTGGTCAGTCCTGCAAATCCTCTGTATTTGTGAAAATTAGTAAAAACCATGCAGTGGGGAGCATAACACTGTAAGAACAAGACCAACAACTGACATTCTGTAAAGAACTTTTTAAAAGACCAGCTGTTCATGATTCTGAAGAAGGGGCGTCCCAGATGAAGACAATTCCTGTTAGGCACTCACTGATTTAGGAGCTAGTTTGGAAACAGGAGAAGGACTGTGTAAAACAAACCAAAAATAGAGAACATATAAAATTGGAAATTATACCTCAAAAATGTTTTGTATGAATATACTTCAAAAGTTCATGGAAAGGAGACTGTTGTGGCACATCAGGTTAAGCCGATGGTTGAGATGCCTGCATCCCATATCTGACTACTAGTTTGAGTCCCAACTGCCCCACATCTAATCCAGCTCCCTCTACTGTATCTTAGAAGGCAGTAGAAGATGGCCCAAGTACCTGGGTTCCTGCCACCCATGTGGGATGTCCAGATATAGTTCTAGGCTCCTGGCTTTGGCCTGGCCAAGCCCTGGCATTTTGGCCATTTGAGGAGTGAACCAATGGATGGAAGATCTCTATCTCTCTCTTCCTGTTTCTCTCTCTCTCTCTCTCTGCTTTTCAAATAAATAAGTACATCTTAAAAAAAAACTCATGGAAAATGCATATTCTGAAGAAATTATGCATGGGTTTCAAAAATTTTTTGCCCTAAAATAAATATATTTTAATTTTATTTCTGTGAATTTTTTAAAGATGTACTTATTTATTTGAAATGCAGAGTTACAGAAAGGCAGAGGCAGAGAGAGAGAGAGAAAGAGAGAGAGGGAGAGAGGTCTTCCATCTGCTGGTTCACTCTCCAAATGGCCGCAACGGCTGGAGCTGGACAGATCCGAAGTCAGGATCCAGGAGCCTCTTCCAGGTCTTCTATGTGGGTACAGGAGCCCAGGGATCTGGACATCTTCTACTGCTTTCACAGGCCATAGCAGAGAGTTGTATCAGAAGTGGAGCAGCCGGGACTCAAACCAGCACCCATATGGGAGACGGGCACTGTAGGCAGTGTCTTTACCCACTATGCCACAGTGTTGTCCCCCATGAAGTTTTGAAGTACCCTCATATACTGAATTTTTAAAGCACCAGGAATATAAAGTATATTCTCCTAAGTTCAAATATATAAGGAAGTACTTTTTAGAGTAGTTACATTTCATTTCATAATTCATCCAAAACTTTTATATTAATATAGCCATTATTAATATACTTGTTTTTGACAGGCAGAGTGGACAGTGACAGAGAGAGACAGAGAGAAAGGTCTTCCTTTTTTTTGCCATTGGTTCACCCTCCAGTGGCCACCGCAGCCAGTGCGCTACGGCCAGTGCACTGTGCTGATCCGAAGGCAGGAGCCAGGTGCTTCTCCTGGTCTCCCATGGGGTGCAGGGCCCAAGGACTTGGGCCATCCTCCACTGCCTTCCCAGGCCACGGCAGAGAGCTGGCCTGGAAGAGGGGCAACCAGGACAGAATCCAGTGCCCCAACCAGGACTAGAACCCAGTGTGCCAGTGCCACAGGTGGAGGATTAGCCTATTGAGCCACGGCGCTGGCCTATTAATATACTTTTAAAATAACTGAAAATAATAACTGAACTCTTACTTTTTGTGAGAAACTATTCTAGTTGAATCATCGTATTCAATCTTTACTCCATCTCTTTAAGGAAAATGCTTTTATTACCTCCATTTTATAGACTAGGAAACAGAAACCCCCCAAAATAAGTAGAAAATGTAATTATACAGCCAATAAGCAAAGAACTGTGATTCAGATTCAAACTGCTTAACTTCAGAATCAAGTTCTAAACTACCAACATACCACTAAAAAATATGTTTTTTTAAAAATTGAAATATACCTGTGTGGCCCATTCCTTTTTTCGGTCCAGTTGCAACAAAGTTTCTCTGATTATTCTCTTTCTAGCATCTTCCAGAGTGATTTTATACTGTTCTTTAAGAAGAAAATTAGAAGCCTTAGTGAGACCACTCCTCAGTAAAATTATGATACTGGTCAATTTCACTTTCTGTGATCCTTACCTCTGTTTTCTATGTATTTTTCCCTAAAATTTCAGAGTATTTTTTAGTACATCTAGTTCCTCCAATAATTTGGAAATTATTGAAATGCTCCAATAATTTACTAACACCTTACTAACACCTACTAACATTCTCTCCAGAGAATGTCTGTATTGTCATAGGATTGTGTCTCCAAAAGAGAATTTCAATCACTTTGGTACTTGTGTGACAGTCTACTTTTCAGATCACACAACTCATGACCCACAACAGGAATAAAAAGATTTTATTATCTGCTTGAGTAACATCCTGTACATCTGACTCCATCTAACTAGATTTCCAGTGTTCTTGGCATGCATTTCCCAGGGCAGGAAAGACCGAATCAGAAGAGGAAAGTGAGCAGTAGGCAGGGCGGTGAAAGTCAGTAGACCTGGCTCAGCTGAGCTTGAGTTCAGACAAGAACGTGAGATGAGATGATGTGCAGGGTTCTCCCAGGGCTGGGAAGCTTTTGTCTGAGAAGGGCCATTTCGATATTTGTGACATCATTCATGGGCCATACAAAATTGTCAGCTTAAAAATTAGCCTGCTATAGATTTATTGAGTTTTGATTCCTGCCTGCAGTTTCTTTGGCAGGGCCAGACCAAATGATTTCACTGGCCACATGTAGGCCACGGGCCAGACGTTCCCTATCCTTGAGAGTCTACAAACTTGCTTATGCTTGTAAATGTCATTATTGAGAGAACAAAGAATCAAAAAATTTTAGGTCATGAAAGTTGCTTATGTACTCAATGCCTCCTTTTAAAGGAAAATGTAGTCCAGTGGCATTAAGGCTATGTTAGAGTAGAGAGAAGTAAAGCTGGATAAGTGAGTCCAGTTAGTCCCCCCCACCCCAACAATAATTGACAAACTCCTTCCACATGCCAGACACAATTGAACACACTGGAATATTGCTGATTTTGACAGATACAACCTTTGTCCATTGTCACAGGCACATTCTCATGGGGAAGGAAGATCGTAAGTAAATAAGTAAATAAATATTTCAGGTAGTGATGTGTGCATGAAGAAAAATTAAAATTCTTTATTTTAGATAGGGTGACAGAAGAAAGCTTTTTTGAGGAGGTAAGATTTGAGGAGAGACTGAATCAAGTGAAGCAGTCAGCAATGTGAAATAGGAGGAATGTGTAGTATGCCAAATAGGTTAATCTGAGACTAATCAAAGTTGGCTATAATTTATTATAACTTCTCATCTTTTATGTCCCCACTAGTTGTGCATTACTTATAACATATGCAGGATAATTATTTGGAAGTCAGGAAGTATTTCCCCACACAAATAATGTTGAAAATCATGGTTGCTAGATTTCTTGATAGGTCCACATAGTCTCATTAAACTTCTGTAATGAAAAAAAAAAAAAAGTCTTGAAGTGCTATAGACTCTAACTGCCATTTAGGACACTCTTGCAAAGCAGATTTTCTTCTTAGACCAAAGAAGCCAAAGTAGAAGTCCTAGGTATTTTCTGCTACAGGAGATCTGCAGGTCTTTCAATCAGACCAGGAGCCAGGCTAAGGCAAGCTACATCCAGAACTAGGGAGCCAGACGCCCGGACTGAATGATTCAGCCCTTGTCTATACTTTGTACCTGCCTAACTATTTCCACTATCAGATGAAAACTCTGAGAGCAGAAATAAAAACTTCTGGACTGTATCTTTCTGTTACTGTATCCCTGCAACAGGATACTGACAAAATATTTTGAAGGAAATTAGATCTGGCAAACTGCATGTCTTTGCTGGGCAGCAATCTGCAGCTTCAGCACAGAGCAGCAGCAGCGGCGGCAGCAGCAGCAAATGATGGCTCTTAGTGGCAGTTTTGGTGGAGAGGGGAGTAGGAATAAGAAGAGAGAAGGGGAGAGTTCTCCCAAGAGGTGCAATCACTGATAAAGGGGGTCAGGAGAGGGTAGTTTCCTTAACTGATAGAGTTGAACTAGAGTGGCTGCAGCCGTGATTTATAAACAAGAGACTTCATTAGGTTCTAGGAGCTAGTCTAACTTCACATCTGGAAAATAAGGAGTGGAAATCTTTATTATTCCTATCTATATCCATCCATCCATATAACCTGTATTTTTCTCCCTTTCATTTAAAGTAATCACTTGAATACTTAATTCTTCTAATCTCATTTCCGATGGAATGTCTTTTCTTTTTATTTAGGACCTTCACCATTAGGTTATTTATATGAAACTTCTGCCCACTGAAACACAACGACCAATTGAAAAGTTGTGAGGGATCAGGAGTTCAGCTGCCATGGATTTTACATTCTTAGTTTCAGAAAGAAATCATAAAACCTGGAGAATAACATTAAATATTAACTCTTGACTGTGTCATAAAAAATAGATGACCAGATATGCTCTGACTGAAGTTGTTCTATTGCCACATTATACTGAAAAGGCAATTTTAACATTTGGTACTGTTCCAAGTTCCACATAAAATTTTATTTTTCTTCAAGCAGGTAACCTTTGTGATTTCAGTAATGCTCTCAGTAACAACTGTTCACCATTCACTTGTGAATGTAGCCAAAGACAGCAGGAGTGTGTAAGAGTCTCCTTCTTGTAAGAGTTTGAAACACCGCTGGTAGGAGCTTGTGAGATTATGACTTTGTGCTCCAAGACTCCTGGATACTCTGATTCCCTGTCTAATGTGGACATGTCTCCAAAGCTGGCTCCAAACCTGGCTCCAGTTCCTGACTTCACAACTAATTGCCTTCCTAGGAGGCAGCAATGATGGCTCAAGTAACTGAATTCCTTGAGACCTACATTGGGTTCCCAGCTTCCAGTTTTGGCTTGGCCCTGCCCTGGCCATTGTGGGCATTTGAGGAGTAAACCAGCAGATGGGAGCTTTCTCTTTGTGGTCCTTCTTCCTCTCAAATAAATTTTTTAAAGATATAATTATTTATTTGAAAGTCAGTTACACCGAGAGAAGGAAAGACAGAAAGAAAGGTCTTCCATCCACTGGTTCACTTCCCGGTTGGCTGCAACAGCCAGAGCTGTGCCGATCCAAAGCCAGGAGCCAGGAGCTTCTTCTGGGTCTCCCACATGGGTGCAAAGGCCCAAGGACTTTGGCCATCTTTTCCATCTTTTCCAGGCCATTGCAGAGAGCTGGATCGGAAGTGGAGCAGCCAAGTCTTGAACAGACACCCAAATGGGATGCTGGCACTGCAGGTGGCAGCTTAACCCTCTACACCACAGCACCAGACCCTCAAATAAATTTTTTTTTTAAATTTTAAGTCATGCTTACCCCCAAGGTAAAGCTAAAAACTTGCCATGGGAATCCAAATCCTATTAAGTTGGCAGGTACCAATGCCACCTTACTAGTTAAAGTGATCAGTTTTAAGTTCATAACTGATCATAAAGATAGGATTAAGTGTCAATGGGATCACATAAACAAGACCAGTGTCTGCTAATAACTGATAGAATTAAAAAGGCGGGAACAATCCAACATGGGAAGTGGGATACACAGCAGACTCATAGAATGACAAATGCCCTAAACAGCACTCTGACCTCAGAATCAGCCCTTAAGGCATTCAGATCTGGCTAAAAAGCCCGTGAGAGTATCTCAAGAATGGAAAGCCAAGACACTGTGGCAAAAATGACCTAAATGAAAGATCTCTGTGAGTGAGATCTCGGTGGAAAGAAGGGGTCATCAAAGAAGGAGGTACCTTTCTCTGAAGGGAGGAGAGAACTTCCACTTTGATGATGGCCTTGTCTAAATAAGGTCAGAGTTTGTGAACTCAAGAGGCTTCCATAGCCTTGGCAGCTCATGACAAGAGGCTCAGGTGATTACTGACATCATAAATAAGACTGTCAATTGTTAAATCAACAACAGGGGTCACTGTGCACTTGCTTCCCATGTAGGACTTCTGTCCTTAATGTATTGTACTATAAGAATTAATGATTAATCTTCAGACAGTACTTTAAAAAAATTTCATCATGTTCCTTTTTATAAGTAGACTTGAACCTAAGTTTTAACATTTGCTTTTAGCGTACAAAGAACTTTGAGTATTGGTAAAGTATAAAAATCAAGATGCTCTATGACTGAACTATCTACTGACAAGTAACAGCCCCACTTTTTCTGTTTTTCTGGGCCTAATCTAAGGTTCCTTTTCCTTTATTGAGAACAAGTAACCTTGGCCTGGATATTTCAGTGACTCTTTTGTATACCCAGTACCCCAGTACCCCTTCTAGCTGAAGTTCAGAGGAGCAGCCCAGGAGCTTTCTCCTTATGCCTCCCAGAGCTCAGGGATAGCTCCTCAACAGAAACAGTTTGGACAGCTGACTATCTGTGCTGGACCATAGTACCATCTGTGCTAAGGCTGACCAGTGACTTATGAAAGGACACAGACAAAAGTCTTTGGTCATCACTGAATGGGTGGATGAGGAAACAAGCTTGATTCAGAATGTGGACTGGAGAATACAACAAGCAATGGCACATGGGAAAGAAGAGAATGGAGAGAGGCACACAGGATAGAGCATAGTTGTCATGAGAAGAGGTCACAGATCCTGAGATAAATGTAGGGAGGAGCCAATCCAGAAGTCTCTCTATTCAGAGTCTGTATTTAGTTCTCCTGTTCTTCACTTATAAGTGTAACATACACAAGCGTGGTTCATGGGAGGTCAAGCAACTTGAGTTTTGTCTGCCCTGCCCTTCCCACCACACTCTTTTTGAGAGAGAAAGAGAGAGCGCGCGTGAGAGAGAGATACCTCCCATCTGCTGGTTTACTCTCCAAATGCTGACAGCCAGGCAATCAATCCTGATCTCCCAGATGTGTAGCAGGCACCCAGCTCCTTGAAACACTACTGCTGCCTCTCATGGTACGTATTAGCAGGAAGCTGGAATCAACAACAGCAGAGTCTGGACTTGAATCCAGGCACTTGATACAGGATGTGGGAGCCCCAAGTGATGGCTTACCCACTGTGCCAAACACCCACCCTTCTCTTCCCTTTAACATTCATGCTCTGAGGGTGGTGATTCCCTTTCAATAAAATATAGCAGATTCATGACTTTTCTGGTTACTTTGTGGTTTAAAACCCTTCTCAAAAGGAATTAATATATCCAATTATTTGCAATAATCAAAGCTTTCATTTCAAAATTATGGTGATTTCTCTTTCCTAGTATGTGCCTATTGTTACTGAGTTTCCGTGCCTCCTCTCTTAGGGCTGAAGGGAAGAGGGGAGCATAGAAATGGGCAAGAAAACCCTCAACTTGTCTGACACTGGCTCAAGCTCCTGTCCAACTTTATGGTCCTTGCTGGCACTTATGGCTCTCTCCTTCTCTAATGGGACTGTTTGTGTAGGTTCTTTAACAGGTTTATAAAAACACTCACTCCAGGGGATGAAGGCCTGGCCCAGGCCACCAGCTACTTGCTCTGTATTCCAAAAGAATGGGTAGCTCTCCAAACTCGTTCTTGCGGGACCAGCGCCATGGCTCACTTGGTTGACCCTCCGCCTGCTGCGCCAGCATCCCATATGGATGCTGGTTCCAGTCCCCGTTACTCTTCTTCCAGTCCAGCTCTCTGCTGTGGCATCCTTAGTGGAGGATGGCCCAAGTGCTTGGGCCCTGCGCCCACATGGGAGACCAGGGGGAAGCACCTGGCTCCTGGCTTCGGAATGGTGCAGCACCGGCCATGGTGGCCTTTTGGGGAGTGAACCAACAGAGAGAAGACCTTTTTCTCTGTCTCTCTATCCTCTCTCTGTCTATAACTCTACCTGTCAAATTAAAAAAAAAAAAAAACTAGTTCTTCCTTAGATTTTTCAAGGATGAGTGATAAACTAGATCTCAACATCCCTCAAACTGCAAGGGAAACACATTAAATAGTCTGTTTCCTTCAAGATCTTCCATCTTGATTTAAGGGGAGAATTTCTCTTTACCTGCTCTTTTAGGGGACTTAGAGCACACCAACAGCTCTTTCAAAAAACTGTGCCCTAGTTTCTAGTAATCTCTCCTTGGCTTCTTCAACTTCTTTCATAGACTGGAATTCAGTGGTCAGGAGTGTGAACCAGGTTTTCTGCTTCATCATGTTGCAAGTCTTCATGGTGACTCATTTCACTTGGAAGCATGTGTACCTTTTATTGCCACCTCATTTTCAACTGAGAATAAAATATTTTTATTTGGATAGCAAATTTCACTAATAATAAATCCTTCTTTTCCTTAAAACAGTCTGAGTCAATCTCCTTTCCTTGTAAGTGAAGCAGCCTAACACAAACCCCATGATCACAAGTACTGGAGGAGACTTTCCAGAAAAATAATTGAAGATGGGTGCCCATGTAGAAGGGAGGAGAAGGAAGAAAAGGTGAAGATAATGCTATTAAGGCTTCAGATCAGTTTAAAGTCCTGGCCATATTCCTTGTGTCCAATTACTGGCCCCTGAGGCATTTTAATTGTTCCTGGGCAAAGTGGCTGCTGCTACATTCACAGTTAGAAAAAGTGCCTAAAACTAATGGGAACTAAGACAAGTTCATAGCAATAATCTTCTAATGGCCTCTAAAATCAGCTATACCCCATATTCTGACCAAGAAATAATTCAATATGTGTTATTGCCACTGTAAAGTTGGACATGATAACATGAACACTTTCCATTCAAAGAAATCATCCAAATGATCAAATGGATTCAGTTTTTATGAGAAGATTACTCTTTCTACTTTAAAAATGAAAAGTGAAGAAATACTGGCTGAAATATTTAAAAATTTCTAAACACATCAGAATAATTTTTAACTTTTTAAAAAAAGTATCATTCTGGTGCACAGATACATAGATCATTGGAACTGAGTGAAAATTGTAGAGAGAGACCAAGGTACATATAAGAAATTAAAGTATGATAAAGTTAGGGTAAATATTGATTACTTGATAAATGATGTTGGGATAACTGGAAAACCATCTGGGGAAAAAATAGTGTTGGATTCCTACCTTACACAAAAACAAAGACTTAAATATATAAACAGTAGGTTGGGAGCAAAGGAGGGAAAAGGCAGTGTGGGAAATATCACAGCTCTTAAAACTGTATATATGAAATACATGAAATTTGTTCCCTTTATATAAGTAAAAAATTTAAAAATATGAAAACAAACATAATAATTCTAGAAGAAAATACTGGAGATTTTATTTATAACCTCATAAATAATAAAATCAAAGACTGATAAATTGGGCACTATAAAAGTACAGAATTTCCTCATTTTATAAAAAGCACACAAACACAGAAAGCACAAACAAAAGAATAATGAGTAGTGGGACAAATATTTGCAATTTATATCATAGGTAAGGAGCTATTCTCTTTAAAATGTAAAGAATGCTACAACATGCTAGAAAAGTGGGTCAAGTATGTGTGTGGTTCACAGAAAAGGAAACTCAATGTAGCACTTGAACTAATGAAAAGACATAAGCAGAGTCACTTTTAATGAAAGTAATGGAAGTTAAAGTTGCAAAGTTTTCTACATATGAGATGTTGAAGATGTGGGGAAATAGGCAACCTCAGTCACCCTGGTAGGAGGACAACATGGTATCACATTCATGGAGGACCACGCTGATCAAAATAAAAATCAACAGGCTGTTTGGCCTAGCTATTATACTTCAGAAACTCACTTAAGTGAAATCATGTAAACACAAGGAGATTGCAGCATTGTTTATAGTTATGAAAGACTAGAAACAACCTAAATGCTTATAAATAGGGGACAGGTTAAGAAACTTACACCACAACAAAACAGTATAGCCATTTGAGGAATGAGGCAGTATCAATGTGTACTGATTTGTAAGGATATTTGTATTGTATGAAAAAGCAAATGAGAAATTGTACCTGTAGGAGACATCTTGGATGGCTACCCAAGAAACTGGTAATGGTCATTTTCTCCAGGGAGAGGACCTGAGTGGGCTGGTGGAGGATAGAGTGGGAGTTGGCAGACACTTTGTCTATTATTAAGAACCTTTTGAGAAGTTGGAACTCCAAGCTTAGATGGACATGAGGCCAAATTTACAATATGACTGTGGTGCAGAGGTCTTGAACTGAGTCACTGACATAAGAATGAGTCCAGAGGCAGGGCTCTCTGATAAGTGCCCTGGCAGGAGATTATGGGGACCACTACACAGGACCCCTTCCTCAACACAGGGCAACATCACCAACTGGCTTCTGGACTATCATACACCTACAGAGCTTTTTGGGCTGGATTGTCTCTGTTTAGTCTGTTCTTTGACTTTCCTGTTTCTGGGTATCTGTTGTTATTTTAATCCACTATACTTACCTCAGTGACAAGTGGCCTTATCCTGCCCAGATCCAGTTCTAGTAAAGCCTCATAATGCCCAAGGCTATATCTTACTCCAAGCCCTATTCCCTTTGTATCTCATGTTTGTTCTTCATTTTTTTTTTTCCTGACTGCAACTTAATTTACTTGGGGATTTTGTCTTCGTTTGCCCCAGGTGAATTCTTTCTAATATAACCTTTCCCCAGGATCCTCCTACCACAGTGAAACTGCCCCAGACACAGGAGTAGGAGCACAGAGACACCACCCACTGAGTCAAGCATCTTTCCAGCTTCCCCCATCTCTTTACTTCCTCTTCTCAGTTTCATCGGTGTCCTGGGATCATTTCTGTACTGCCTTCCTCCACCTTTCCCCTTGGGCTCATAGCAGCTTGTGCAGCCAGCAGAGAGTAAAGGATGATTCAAAGAGTACCCATGTTTTTCCTCCACCAAATGTATGCCCTTTAAAGATTTTTTATGGAACTTGAACTAGCTTAGTTGCAACTGACCTGACATTTTCTCTGCATTCTCTTTGACTTTATTGATGTCATTTTGTAAGGATATAATGAGTTTAGCATGTTGATCACTCCCTACATTCTTGTACTCTTCCCAATATTCCTTTTCACTGAGTTTTTCAAGAAATAGTTTCTCAGCATTACTTATTTGTGTGCGCATATCTGTTGAGAAGAAAATCAAGACATCACATCATTTATATTGCCTTTGCAACCATTATGTGTTGCAATTGCTTTTATGAAGTAAAGATCTGATATGAAAATACTGTTAAGCTCATAAGTACTATTTTATATCTACAATTTAAGAGAGCCTAAACTATTTAAACTATTATTTATCCCTGATTCAAAATCTATTTCTGGTTATAAAATAGATGTGTGCTTTGGGGCTGTGGCCGGAAGATTTAATAATTAACCCATTTACCTAGGAATCCACAAGTTTAAATTATTCATGTGGTAGCTTAACAGGGGTCCTATTTTGTAGATCACATTTTATAAAACGTATTTTTAATTAATAAATTATCATTTTTTTCTGGCCACTATGCCACTGGGAAAAAGTGATTTTTAACTTATATCCTTCCTAGGTCTTTGGCAACTATTTTTGTAAGTAAATTGTTTGATTCAGTCATCAATAGTTCATTTGCTTGGACTTCCGTTGTGTTAAGTGATAGTAAATGATAGTCATAATAGCACATCTTCTTCTCTCCCCACCTTACTAAAACTTTAGAGTGAAAGACAAGTTCCCCAATTAAATATGTACAAATATTGAACCATGTCAAACATATAAACTTTCAGTATGCCCTGGCACATCTTTAGGCCTGAGTGCTGGTGTTGTGGCATAGCAGGTTAAGCTGCTGTTTACGATGCTGGCATCAGTTGCAGTCCTGGCTGCTCCACTTCCAATCTAGCTCCCTGCTAATGTGTCTGAGAAAGCAGTAGAGGATGGCCCAAGTGCTTGTCCCCTTGCCACCCAAATGGGAGACCAGGATGGAGTTCCTGGCTCTTGTTTTCAACCTGGCCCAGATCTGGTTGTTGCAGGCATTTGTGAAGTGAACTAGCAGATAGAAGATATCTCTGTCCCTCTCTCTCCCTCTCCTCCCACCACTCTCTCCTTCTCCTGCTCCCTTTCTCTATCACTCTGCTCTTCAAATAAATACATCTTTAAAATCTTTAGGCCTGAATATCATGCCACTGAATATTGTGGAAAAGGAAGCATTACAAAGAGCCAAGTCTAGTGGACTTAGTGGTTGCTTAGCTCACTCCCACACATCACCTTGTTTGAAAGCCCCTTGAAGTAAGACCACATTTTACTCATCTCCATAAATCCACCAGTTACTTGGTGCTCAATAAAAGTTTATTGAGTGGCTGAAGCACTCCAGTCAGGCCAGAGGGATGTTCTTTAGTGCAAAGGTTCAGAAAGACTCTAGATGTGTCTTTTTCCAGAGTTGTACATAAGGTATTTTAAATTTTCTTAAGAGATGGTGCTTGTTAGGGTCAAGAAACAATTAGTAACACTACTATAACACAGATGGGCAGCAGGCCTCTCACTGGAACAGACTGCTGCTGTCTTACCACTGTGCGGCATTCAGCTTTGAAGTGAGGGTTGGTATATGTCACTCAAGATTTTGAAAGACACATGGATGTAGTGGTTGCTGTTCTGTTTTCTTTTCTTTTTTTTTTTTTTTTAAGATTTATTTATTTGCTTGAAAGGCAGAGTTACAGAGAGGGGGAGAGAGAGAGAGAGAGAGAGAGAGAGAGAGAGAGGTCTTCTATCTGCTGGTTCACTCCCCAATTGGCTACAATGGCCAGAGTTGCGCCAATCCAAAGCTAGGAGCCAGGAACTTCTTCCAGGTCTCCACGCAGGTGCAGGGGCCCAATTACTTGGGCTATCTTCCACTGCTTTCCCAGTCCAGAGCAGAAAGCTGGATTGGAAGTGAAGCAGCCAGGACTCGAACAAGTGCACATATGGGATGACAGCACTGCAGGCGGCGGCTTTACCAGCTACGCCACAGCACAGGCCCCTGTTCTTTTTTCTTAGAACCCTTCTCCCTTGCTTTCTAGTAACATGGGTATGCATGAGCATGTGTGGGAGTGCACACACACGCAAAGATTTTTTTTGAATGGTGAAATCTAACAACATGTGAGGGCTGGATCAGGTCAGCAGTATCCAACCCTTCTGCGGCTTGGTTATGTGGGAAAATTATTATCCCCTTTATGCTTAGGCCAATCTGATTTGGATTTTATCTTTGCAATTATAAGAGTGCTATCTAAAAGTTGAAAGAAAGGGGTTGCAGTTGTACTTCCTAGACCTTAATGTGCATAGGAATCTCCTGACATCTTGTCAAAATGCAGTCAGATTTGGTAGGTCTAGGTGGGGCCTGAGAATCTGGACTGCAATAAGCTGTTGTGTGAAATAGCCATTTCTGCTCCGCACCAAAGAGAGTTGCAAGGGACTCCCTGGTACATAATGTCTAAGAAATTCTTCCTTGACACATCTGTCCTCTCATTTTCTCTTTGATTCTTGGTGCCTGTAGGACTCTTTCTTTCTTGGACCATCACATGCATGCCCAGCCCTCCTTTACTGTGCTCAGTCATCTCACTTGGCCCCAGTCCTGTATGACACATACATCCTCTGCTCAGCCCAAACCATAAACAGGCATACCTCAACTAACTGGGACCACTCCCCTGAGAAGGCAGTTTAGTGAGCATACTTGGGCAGCTTTTGGGGTCTCACTCCCTTCTCAAGGGACTAATTAAAGTATTCCTTCCAAACACAGCGTAACTCTCTGAGAGGAGTCCTGCAAAATGCACCATCTCTCATCTAGCGACATAACGGTTGCTAATAGAGAGAGTTGGGCAGGGGGAGGGTTATGGGAACAATTTTAGAAATTTCTGAAAATGAAGTTTTCTCCCAATATATGATCTTGGAAACTATTTCACTCAAAATGAAAACTATCTAATGAGTAATGGGCCTGTTGTGTGCAAAGTGCCCCAGGTAAGTAGGTAATTGAAACATCTGGAGAAATTCAGGAAAATCTCATCCCTTGTTTTGGCTCTTAGCTTCTGGTACTGCTTCCTGACAGTGCTCAATTGTTTCTCCTGTTTTCCAGCTTCCTAGCAGACATGGTATTGACAGAAATTCTGACAGAAGTGGCTTAGAAATCCTAGCAACAAGTTTGGGATTGAGGAATAGTTATAAACCATGAACACATCAAAACTACACACGAGTTACTCCCAGGATTCTATTTCCTAACCTTGCAGCAAGCGTGTATCCTGGCTTTCATCACCCATACCTAGCATCATTTCTCCCCATAGCCTACAAACTTCCTCTTTCCCAACTCTAATCCTTTCTAACATCTAAATCATGGTGTTCTTAGCTCCCTTAGATAGTGGGGAGAGAGGATGTTTTTGGTTATGTTTACCTTATCATTCCTAAATCTACACCGAGGCTAAAGCCAATGATACCACCAAACAATAGAATTTCTCAAAAAGAAAGAACAAGTCCCTGCTGTGAGGAGAAGCTGAGAACAGCACTTAACAGGAACCCATCTAGCATTCAGAGTTAGTGGATTCTACCTTTGTGATCACTGCCCTTATTCCTCCTCCTCGCTCGGTTTCTAAATACTTGGTTATTTTCCCTCCCCTGCCCTTTTACCAACATGTGTTTTTGGCTGTGGTGGTAATGATGTCACTCAAAATACACTCGTAGCATTTTGAATATATTGGAAGACAAACGCATTAGTAAATTCTGATACAACTTTATGATAATTTTCTAAGTTCCTAAATCACCTTTCAAGTTTTTTTCCTGGTCTCTTTCAAACTTCCATTTTTCTTTCATCGCTTCTTCAACATCCTCCCTTGACACAGCAGGTAATATGTCTGATTTCTCTTCACTCAGCTCCTTGAGTAGGTTCCGTATGTGCCAGATCTGTTCATCCTTCAAGTGTCGGTTCTGTCACGACAATCAGCAGCAGTTAACAACGTCTGCCGAACTGTTTATATCCACATATTGAGGCTTGCAAAGTGAGAAAGAAACATTCAATGAAATAAATTATACAATAATATTTCTAAGAGCTTATGGACCATGGAATAGTCAAATAAAGCTAAGCCTATCAACACAGTAACATTGAACACAATGTTACACTTTAAAAATTGTGTTATTAAAGTACAATCCATCATCATAACACCAGATCAATGAACATTGAAGTTAAAGCTTGGAGATAAATTTTTTTCAATCTTTTACACCAACACTGTTCTTCTCTAACATACATTATTCGTGTAGTCATCTACCACTGGCCAGGTAGTGTTCTGGGCACTAGGAATGAAACAATTTTTAAAAGTACTGCTTTTGTGGTTGCCCCTCTTCCAGGCCAGCTCTCTGCTGTGGCCAGGGAGTGCAGTGGAGGATGGCCCAAGTATTTGGGCCCTGCACCCCATGGGAGACCAGGTGAAGCACTTGGCTCCTGGCTTTGGATCAGCGCGGTGAGCCGGCCACAGTGCGCTGGCTGCAGCGGCTATTGGAGGGTGAACCAACAGCAAAGGAAGACCTTTCTCTCTGTCTCTCTCTCTCTCACTGTCCACTCTGCCTGTGGGGGGAAAAAAAAAAAGTACTGCTTTTGTAGAACTTACATTCGGTCTTGCTTTTTTTCACAAATGACCCTAATTCTCTACTGTTTGGTTATGGTTACTCACCATTCAAAAACTTCCCATTTGAAATATGGACTAGGTTACTTTTGTGGGTATCCCATCCATGTTTCTAAACTAAAGAATAATTCGTTCTTTGGTAATTCCTTTTCCCTCCATCTGATTTAAAAGACAACTGCATAAAGCTGTGATTATCAATTTATGTTTATGGGAACATACCGTATGAAGATGTATTTTAGATAAAAAATAACAACCCAATGAGGATCAAGGAAACTGAACAAAGTTTTTGTACATTATTAAAATTAAGTTGGGACCTTTGCACACCCTTAACAAGGAAGAACCAGGCAGAGCTCTCAGGCCGCACCCATCTCAAGCCTCCAAGGCTCCTCCAACAGCAGGCAGTCCACTTAACACGGACACAGTATAAAAAAAAAAAAAAAGAAAAAAAAAAAACGCACAGTGACGCAAGAAGAATTAACTATGCCGAGTAACAAACACAGAAATAGAGGGAGCAAGATCAACGATGACACTATGATGCCTCCAAATAAGCAAAACACCCCAAGCCAAGAGTATGAAGATGATGAGATAGAAGAAATGCAAGATACGGATTTCAAAAAATTTATGATAAGAACATTTAGAAGTTTTCAAAAGCAAATCCTTGAACTACAGAAATCCTTAATGGACAAGATTGAAAATCTCTCTCGTGAAAATGAAATTTTAAGGAAGAGTCAAAATGAAACTCAGAAACTAGTAGAACAGGAAAGTGTAATAGTCAAGAGAAATCAAAATGAAATGAAGAGCTCAATAGATCAAATGACAAACACATTAGAAAGCCTTAAAAACAGAATGGGTGAAGCAGAAGAGAGAATATCGGACTTAGAAGATAGAGCACAGGAAAACATACAGTCAAACCAAAGAAAAGAAGAGGAAATTAGAAACCTAAAAAATATTGTTGGGAATCTACAGGATACTATTAAAAAAACCAACATTCGAGTTCTAGGAGTTCCTGAAGGCATGGAGAGAGAGAAAGGATTGGAAGGCCTTTTTAGTGAGATACTAGCAGAGAACTTTCCAGGTTTGGAGAAGGACAGAGATATCCTAGTACAGGAAACTCATAGAACCCCCAATAAACATGACCAAAAGAGATCCTCACCACGACACGTGGTAATTAAACTTACCACAGTGAAACATAAAGAAAAGATGCTAAAATGTGCAAGAGAGAAACGTCAGATTACTCTCAGAGGATCTCCAATCAGACTCACAGCTGACTTCTCATCAGAAACCCTACAAGCTAGGAGGGAATGGCGAGACATAGCACAGGTGCTAAGAGAAAAATTGCCAGCCCAGAATATTATATCCTGCCAAGCTCTCATTTGTGAATGAAGGTGAAATAAAGACCTTTCATAGCAAACAGAAATTGAAAGAATTTGTCGCCACTCGTCCAGCCCTGCAAAAGATACTTAAAGATGTGCTACACTCAGAAACACAGAAACACGGCCATCAATATGAAAGAAGGGAAAGGAAGAACACCTACCAGTAAAAGAGCATGGGAAGCTCAAAGCATATACGAGAAAATATTTCCGGGAAAATGGCAGGGCAAAGTCACTACGTATCAATTGTCACATTGAACATTAATGGTCTGAATTCTTCAGTTAAAAGACACCGTTTGGCTGACTGGCTCACAGAACACAACCCAACTATTTGTTGCCTACAAGAAACACATCTCTCTAACAAAGAGGCATGCAGACTGAAAGTGAAAGGTTGGAAAAAGATATTCCATGCCAACAGAAACCAAAAAAAAGCAGGTATAGCCATATTAATATCAGACAAAATAAACTTTAATACAAAAACTGTTAAGAGAGACAAAGAGGGACACTATATAATGATTAAGGGTTCAATTCAACAGGAAGATGTAACTATTATAAATGTATATGCACCTAATTACAGGGCACCAGTCTATTTAAAAGATATGTTAAGGGACTTAAAGGGAGATTTAGATTCCAATACAATAGTACTGGGGGACTTCAATACTCCACTCTCAGAAATAGACAGATCATCCGGACAGAAGATCAACAAGGAAACAGCAGATTTAATTGACACTATTGCCCAAATGGATCTAACAGATATCTACAGAACTTTCAACCCTACATCTACAGACTTCACATTCTTCTCAGCAGCGCATGGAACCTTCTCTAGGATTGATCACATACTAGGCCATAAAGCAAGTCTCAGCAAATTTAAAAGAATTAGAATCATACCATGCAGCTTCTCAGACCACAGCGGGATGAAGATAGAAATTAGCAACTCAGGAAACCCCAGAAAGTATGCAAACACATGGAGACTGAACAACATGCTCCTGAATGAACACTGGGTCATTCAAGAAATCAAAAGAGAAATCAAAAACTTTCTGGAAGTAAATGAAGACAACAACACAACATATCAAAACTTATGGGATACAGCAAAAGCAGTATTGAGAGGCAAATTTATAGCAATAGGTGCCTATATCAAGAAATTGGAAAGGTACCAAATAAATGAGCTTTCAGCGCACCTCAAGGACCTAGAAAAACTGCAGCAAACCAAACCCAAATCTAGTAGGAGAAGAGAAATAATTAAAACCAGAGAAGAAATTAACAGGATTGAATCCAAAAAAACATTACAAAAAATCAGCCAAGCGAGAAGCTGGTTTTTTGAAAAAATAAACAAAATTGACACCCCATTGGCCCAACTAACTAAAAAAAAGAAGAGAAAAGACCCAAATCAATAAAATCAGAGATGAAAAAGGAAACGTAACAACAGACACCACAGAAATAAAAAGAATCATCAGAAATTACTACAAGGACCTGTATGCCAGCAAACAGGAAAACCTATCAGAAATGGATAGATTCCTGGACACATGCAACCTACCTAAATTGAACCAGGAAGACATCGAAAACCTAAATAGACCCATAACTGAAACAGAAATTGAAACAGTAATAAAGGCCCTCCCAACAAAGAAAAGCCCAGGACCAGATGGATTCACTGCTGAATTCTACCAGACATTTAAAGAAGAACTAATCCCATTTCTTCTCAAACTATTCAGAACAATCGAAGAAGAGGGAATCCTCCCAAATTCTTTCTATGAAGCCAGCATCACCTTAATCCCTAAGCCAGAGAAAGATGCAGCACTGAAAGAAAATTACAGACCAATATCCCTGATGAACATAGATGCAAAAATCCTCAATAAAATTCTGGCAAATAGAATACAACAACACATCAGGAAAATCATCCACCCAGACCAAGTGGGATTCATCCCTGGTATGCAGGGATGGTTCAACATTCGCAAATCAATCAATGTGATTCACCACATTAACAGACTGCAGAAGAAAAACCATATGGTTATCTCAATTGATGCAGAGAAAGCATTTGATAAAATTCAACACCCTTTCATGATGAAAACTCTAAGCAAATTGGGTATAGAAGGAACATTCCTCAATATAATCAAAGCAATTTATAAAAAACCCACAGCCAGCATCCTATTGAATGGGGAAAAGTTGGAAGCATTTCCACTGAAATCTGGCACCAGGCAGGGATGCCCACTCTCACCACTGCTATTTAACATAGTTCTGGAAGTTTTAGCCAGAGCCATCAGACAAGAAAAAGAAATCAAAGGAATACAAATCAATAAGGAAGAAGTCAAACTATCCCTCTTTGCAGACGATATGATTCTGTACTTAGAGGATCCAAAGAACTCTACTAAGAGACTATTGGAACTCATAGAGGAGTTTGGCAAAGTGGCAGGATATAAAATCAATGCACAAAAATCAACAGCCTTTGTATACACAAGTAATGCCATGATTGAGAAAGAACTGCTAAGATCAATCCCATTCACAATAGCTACAAAAACAATCAAATACCTTGGAATAAACTTAACCAAGGACGTTAAAGATCTCTACGATGAAAATTACAAAACCTTAAAGAAAGAAATAGAAGAGGATACCAAAAAATGGAAAAATCTTCCATGCTCATGGATTGGAAGAATCAACATCATCAAAATGTCCATTCTCCCAAAAGCAATTTATAGATTCAATGCAATCCCAATCAAGATACCAAAGACATTCTTCGCAGATCTAGAAAAAATGATGCTGAAATTCATATGGAGGCACAAGAGACCTCGAATAGCTAAAGCAATCTTGTACAACAAAAACAAAGCCGGAGGCATCACAATACCAGACTTCAGGACATACTACAGGGCAGTTGTTATCAAAACAGCATGGTACTGGTACAGAAACAGATGGATAGACCAATGGAACAGAATTGAAACACCAGAAATCAATCCAAACATCTACAGCCAACTTATATTTGATCAAGGATCTAAAACTAATTCCTGGAGCAAGGACAGTCTATTCAATAAATGGTGCTGGGAAAACTGGATTTCCACGTGCAGAAGCATGAAGCAAGACCCCTACCTTACACCTTACACAAAAATCCACTCAACGTGGATTAAAGACCTAAATCTACGTCCTGACACCATTAAGTTATTAGAGAACATTGGAGAAACCCTTCAAGATATTGGCACAGGCAAAGAATTTCTGGAAAAGACCCGGGAGGCACAGACAGTCAAAGCCAAAATTAACTATTGGGATTGCATCAAATTGAGAAGTTTCTGTACTGCAAAAGAAACAGTCAGGAGAGTGAAGAGACAACCGACAGAATGGGAAAAAATATTTGCAAACTATGCAACAGATAAAGGGTTAATAACCAGAATCTACAAAGAGATCAAGAAACTCCACAAAAACAAAACCAACAACCCACTTAAGAGATGGGCCAAGGACTTCAATAGACATTTTTCAAAAGAGGAAATCCAAATGGCCAACAGGCACATGAAAAAATGTTCAAGGTCACTAGCAATCAGGGAAATGCAAATCAAAACCACAATGAGGTTTCACCTCACCCCGGTTAGAATGGCTCACATACAGAAATCTACCAACAACAGATGCTGGCGAGGATGTGGGGAAAAAGGGACACTAACCCACTGTTGGTGGGAATGCAAACTGGTCAAGCCACTATGGAAATCAGTCTGGAGATTCCTCAGAAACCTGAATATAACCCTACCGTTCGACCCAGCCATCCCACTCCTTGGAATTTACCCAAAGGAGTTTAAATTGATAAACAAAAAAGCGGTCTGCACCCTAATGTTTATTGCAGCTCAATTCACAATAGCCAAGACCTGGAACCAACCTAAATGCCCATCAACAGTAGACTGGATAAAGAAATTATGGGATATGTATTCTTTAGAATACTATACCGCAGTAAGAAACAACGAAATCCAGTCATTTGCAACAAAATGGAGGAATCTGGAACACATCATGCTGAGTGAAGTAAGCCAGTCCCAAAGGGACAAATACCATATGTTCTCCCTGATCGGTGACAACTGACTGAACACCAAAAAGGAAACCTCCTGAAGTGAAATGGACATTATGAGAAATGGTGACTTGATCAGCATAGCCCTGACTGCTAATGGACAACTTAATACATTATCCCTCATAGTATTTTGTCTGTTCTACTTAATATGACTGGTTTAATTCTGTAATTATCACACAGTTATTCTTAAGTGTTGAAAATTAACTGAAATGTGATCCCTGTTAAACATAAAAGTGGGAATAAGAGAGGGAAGAGATGTATAATTTGGGGCATGCTCGGGCTGACTTGCCCCAATTGGTAGAGTTGGAAACATACCAGGGGATTCCAATTCAATCCCATCAAGGTGGCATGTGCCAATGCCATCTCACTATTCCAAGTGATCAATTTCAGTTCACAATTGATCATAATGAAAGGACTAAGAGTCAAAGGGAGCACATAAACAAGTCTAGTACCTGCTAACACTAACCGATAGAATAAATAAAGGGGAGAGTGATCCAACATGGGAAGTGAGATACTCAGCAGACTCATAGAATGGCGGATGTCCTAAATAGCACTCTGGCCTCAGAATCAGCCCTAAAGGCACTCGGATCTGGCTGAAAAGCCCACGAGAGTATTTCAGGCATGGAAAGCCAAGACACTCTGGCAAAAAGATCTCTGTGAGTGAGATCCCAGTGGAAAGAACAGGTCTTCAAAGAGGGAGGTGCCTTTCTCTGAAGGGAGGAGAGAACCTCCACTTTGACTATGACCTTGTCTAAACAAGATAAGAGTCGGAGAACTCAAGGGGCTTCCATAGCCTTGGAAACTCATGACTGGTGCATAGGGAGATTATTGATGCCATAAACAGGAGTGTCAATTTGTAAAGTCAACAACAGGAGTCACTGTGCACTTACTCCTCATGTAGGATCTCTGTCCTTAATGTGCTGTACACTGAGGCTTAATGCTATAACGAGTACTCAAACAGTATATTTCACTTGTGTTTCTATGGGGGTGCAAACGATTGAAATCTTTACTTAATGTACACTAAACTGATCTTCTGTAAAAAAAAAAAAAAAAAGAAATTATCAATTCCCAACTTGACTCTCACTGGGATTAAACATGACAATAGGTCTGATCTGATTTCATCATCATTTAAAAAAAAATCATCTATTATTTTTCACTTTATGTTCCTGTGTGGGAACAAACTGTTGAAATCCTTACTTAAGGTATCCTAAGCTGATCTTCTGTATATTAAGATAATCGAAAATGAATCTTGATGTGAATGGAAGGGGAGAGGGAGTGGGAAAGGGGAGGGTTGTGGGTGGGAGGGACGGTATGGGGCGGAAAGCCATTGTAACCCATGAGTCGTACTTTGGAAATTTATATTCATTAAATAAAAGATAAAAAAAAATTAAGTTGGTAAGGCTGCAGTTTGGCATAGCAGTTAAGATGCCATTTGGGATGCTTGTATCTCCTATTGGCGTCCCTGGGTTTCAGTACCAGCTCGTAGCTGTTGTGGGCATTTGGGGAATGAACCAGTGGGCAGAAGATCTCTCTCTCTCTCTTTCTGCTTTTCAAATAAAAATAAATATAGCATTATTCTGAACAATCTTATAGATTGTTATAAGTTAACTTGTTAACTGGAATCCCTAGGACAACCACTAAGGAAATAACTTAGAAAATATAATAAAAGAAACAACAGAGAGTTAAAACAGAACACAAGAAAACATTTAATATAGAACAAGGCAGTAATGGAAGGAGAGAGGAACATGAGACACAGAAAGCAAAATAGCAAAAATGTCAGATACAAATTTTCCTTATAATAATTACACTCAATGAAAATGGTTATACATGGTCATTAAAAGGCAGAGGTTAGCACAATGGACTTTTAAAAATGACCCAACTATATACCTTATATTAAACATACTTTCAACTCAAAGAAACAAATAGGCCAAGAGTAAAAGGATAGAAAAAACATGCCTACTGCAAACAGGAACCCAAAGAGATCTGGAGTGACTGGCTATACTAACATAAGACAAAATAGACTAAGAAAATAATTGTTACTAGAGACTAAAAAGAATATTATATAAGAATAAAAGTGTGAAACCATCAATAATATAATAATTGTAAACATATATGCCCCATATTAAATATTAATATTGCCCCCAAATCCATGTCAACTCAGAACCTTAGAATGTGACACTATTGAAAACCATCTTCACAGGTATAATTAATTAAGATAAGGTCATGAGCAATGCTTGTGGTGATGGAAATTTTCTGTCTCTCAACTATCAATGTTAATTTTATCAGTACTCTATTTGAGGTATTGTGTTATTGTTTTTAAATATGTTACAGCAACCTAAGTAATGAGTACACAGGATCTCTCTCTGTGTAGTACTTCTCACAACTGCATATTTATAAGTACCTCAAAATAAAAAGTTTAATTAAAAACCAGAGGGCCAATCAAATTAGTAACTGAAAAAAGCAATTTATTACTCTTTAATCAATTCTAAGATATTCCATTTTCTTGAATGAAATAGATTCATGTTTTGTTTGCTTATAAAGAAGTTGAATTACTTTGACTTGACATGTTATTTTAAAATGAAATATCTGTAGAAACTTGAATAATACCAATGGAAATATCACTTGCCAGACTATTACACTGCTAATACTTTTTTTTTCCAAATATGGACTTTTCCACTTATTTTTGTAGAAGTGGAAAATTCCTCTAGCAAGAATGTTTTGAATGTTAAATAAAAATATCTTGTTTTACTTATGTTACTTAATTTTAGTAAGGCAACAATGGCTTCTAAATTCAATTCCAGCTCAAAGATATTTATCATCATAACATATAGGCAAAAAATTTCCAAAGACAGAGATAATTTAAAAACCACCACATATAATTCATGAAGAAATAGGTACAAAGACATTTTCCATTTACTTTCCATACTTGGAACAATGGTGGAAAGTATCATTATACTCTGAAATCTCTATATATGAAATTAGTTCACCTTATGTAAATAAACAAAATTTTAAAAATATTTCTCAAAATGAAACCAGTCCTTCTACATAAATTTTTTTAACTTATTCACTTGAAAAGCAGAATGAGAGAAATAGAGAAGGAAAAAGATAGAGAGAAAGAAAGAGATGGAATATTTTTCATTCTTTGGCTCACTCCTCAAATAGCCACAACAGCTGAGCCTGGACCAGGCTGAAGCCAAGAATCTGGAACTCCATCTGGGTCTCTCATGTGAGCGACAGGAACTCAGGTATTTGAGGCATTATCTGCTGCTTCTCAGCCACATTAGAAGGGAGTAGCCAGAATTTGAGCCTGCACTCTGATACGGAATGCAGACATTGCAAGCAGAGGCTTATCATGTTGCCCCACAATGCCTGGCCCTAGATCAAATGTCTGACACAATCACTATTATTTTCAGGCATATGTTATTGTTATTTGTAAAAAATTACATGTCCAGGGCTGGCATTGTGGCACAGTGAATTAAGTTGCTGATTGCAATGTTGGCATCCTATATCAGAGTGTTGGTTTGAGTCCTGTATGCTCTACTTCCAATCCAGCCTCCTACTAATGTACGTGTGAAGGCAGTAAACATGGCCCAAGTACTTGAGACTCTATCACCCACATGGGAGTCCAGGATGGAATTCCTGGCCCCTGGCTTTAGTCAGGCTTTAGACCTGGTTATTGCAGGCATTTGAGGAGTGAAACATCAGGTGGAATATCTTTCCCTGTCTGTCACTCTGCCTTTCAAATAAACCATCTTTTTTTTTTCTTTCTTTCTTTTTTTTTTTTTTTTTTAATTTGTCCTTTCACTGTGTTAGTGTGAATCAAGTCAACAAATGTTCACAGAACACCTACTAATGCTGGGCTCTTCTAGAGAAACAAAGATAAGTAGATTTGATTGCTGCTGCCTAAAGAGCTTTCAACTTAATAATGGAGAATTATTTTTACACAAGATTTCAGCCTAGTAGGGGGCATGAAAAGGAAGTAGCCAAGAGGAAAGCATTGGTTTTGCAAATTTTAAAAGAACTGGTAGTAAGTAAAGGGTGTAATAGCTGGGGAGAAGGTTGAAGAGATGAGCAGATGTCAACTTTGGCAGGATCCTGAAGACATTGGTGAGGATTAGAGACTTTGATTTATGTCCAGTTAAAAGCCACTGAAAACTGTCAAACACTGAAAGTTTTCGAGTAACCAAAGGGCAATTCTTGTCATGTGGAAAACACACTGGAGAGGGAAAGGATGGCTCAGAAACAATGGTAGGTTAAACTAGGGCAGAAGCAGCGTAAATGGAAAGAAATGGTTGCTGTTCAGATACATGCAGTTGCAGCTGGAATCTGTCTATGATCATCACTGGTGGGTTCATTAAGGCACAGACATAGGTCTGTCTCATTCTTGAGTTAATCCTCATGGAAACAAGAACTTTTAACTATTTTTGGTTCCAAATGATGGACCAAGAGAGAAAGTAACTCAGACCTGATCTGTGCTTTTCACAACCAAGTCCTAATCTGTTGAACATGGAGGATGTGCATTGGTTCCTTGATGGCAGCTTACTACTCTTTTGTGCTCTGAATCTCATCACATAGGGCCTGCATCCAAGCAGACATCTCCTTTCTACTGTTACCCACAGACCCCAGTTTCTGTTTTAGTCCCTATTACAAGTGGCTGGTCCCTGAGAATCATGACAGTGTCAGGGTCACAGTTAAATCACTAACAGCTTTTTCGTCCAATAAATATTTGCTGAATGAATGAACAAATTAGCCCTATGGGAAAGACAAGAATCCCAATTTTATGGGAAATGGAAGCTTATATAAATTTTGGACAAAATGGCAAAAGAAAGTTGTACACTTAGGGTGCAAGCTCAGGTCTCTGAGTCCAGATTCCATTGAAATGCATAGACAAAGTCTTTTTAGACAAACCGCAAGTAAAATAGTTAACTGTGGAAGTTTTAGGGTCTATATAAAATCAGTGTGCTAATGGGGACACCCACAATATCTGCTTGTTTGTGAGATGCCCTGAGGGATAAAAACTGTGTTAATGTTCATTTGCTGCTTCCAAAGCTTGCAAGTGTTTCTGCAGATGCTTAGTTCTGATGGTCTTATGTAGCACCCCTTTGACATTCATTTAAATTGGATTTTATAAAAGCAGCATATCATCTTACATAGCCAATTAGTCATTTTACCAACTAAGATTGTACTTTTTCAAGTGGCATTTATGAATGCATACTCTCTGAAAATCTAAAAGAAAACAGATACAGAGAATAAAAGTAGAGAACTAATGGGTTATACTTTGATTAAATTAAGAAGTCAAAAGATAGATGCTTTAAAATTATGAATGTAAGATTCAGTTTTCTCTCTCTTTCTCTCTCTCTCTCTCTCTTTTTTTTTTTTTTGACAGGCAGAGTGGACAGTGAGAGAGAGAGAGACAGAGAGAAAGGTCTTCCTTTTCTGTTGGTTCACCCTCCAATGGCCACTGCGGCTGGTGGGCTGCGGCCGGTGCACGACGCTGATCTGAAGCCTGGAGCCAAGTGCTTCTCCTGGTCTCCCACGGGGTGCAGGGCCCAAGCACTTGGGCCATCCTCCACTGCCTTCCTGGGCCACAGTAGAGAGCTGGCCTGGAAGAGGGGTAACTGGGACAGAATCCAGTGCCCCGACCGGGACTAGAACCCGATGTGCCGGCGCCGCAGGTGGAGAATTAGCCTATTGAGCCGCGGCGCCGGCCCTCGTGTTCTAAATAATATAATTCAATCTGACTTCCATTGACATTATACTTAATTATACTTTGGTTTGAGTATACATTGACATTATACTTAATGCCTCGCATGTACAAAGAAACTTAAATGAATTGCAAGGCACTCAATTTAAGCTTTAAAGAAGATAATTTCCTAAAGCATGTTTTATCATACCTTACAAACTTTTAAAACATGTGTATAAATATTTAATAATGACAAATTTTAAATTTTATACTTACTCTCTCGTGATACTTTTGGTTCTTTTCCCTAAGCTTTTTTATTTGAAACATGAAGCGCTCTACTGCATTTTCCTTTATTTGACAACTAAGAATAAACAAAGATGTGTTAAAAGTATTATCAAAGGAAAGATCAATGGGACAAAATTTTAAAATTACACTAAATTATCTGAATCCAAATAAATTGTTAAATATATGATAAAAACTTTTTAGAGATAAAAATTTTTTTTAAATGATTTTGTGCCCCTGAATCTGTTTGACTCACTAAAGTATACTTTGGGAAAGTAACTTCAAAGTTATTTTTTTCTCTTTATTGAAAAAAGAAGCCAATCTCTTCACATTTCGCTGATGTAATTTTTATATTTTCTAATATTTTATAAATAATTCGGCTTAAAGGAAACCTAGGAAAGGGCACAGAGAAGACATGTTTTCTAGAATTCTAAAAACACTCAGACATAAATGACAAATAAAATAGAGGTGTTACAAAGGGCAAGTACACCTTGTTAAGACACTAAGCTAATTTAGACATACGTTCACGTTCATTAGTGTACCATTTCTTCTGTGAATACTAAAAGCTTCTATCCTGACACAAATGTATTTCTTAAAACCTAACAAGTAGTTGGCGAGTATCTCTTAGATATGACAGACAGAAAAGAGGAGGAAGGGGTAGTGTTCTGGTGCATTGGGTTAAGCGACCCCTTCAGCTGGCTGGCGCCGCGGCTCACTAGGCTAATCCTCCACCTTGCGGCGCCGGCACACGGGGTTCTAGTCCTGGTCGGGGCGCCGGAGAGGGGCACCTCTTCCAGGCCAGCTCTCTGCTGTGGCTAGGGAGTGCAGTGGAGGATGGCCCAAGTACTTGGGCCCTGCACCCCATGGGAGACCAGGAGAAGTACCTGGCTCCTGCCATCGGATCAGCGTGGTGCGCCCGACCGCGGCGGCCATTGGAGGGTGAACCAATGGCAAAAGGATGACCTTTTTCTCTGTCTCTCTGTGTCTCTCTCACTGTCCACTCCGCCTGTCAAAAAAAAAAAAAAAAAAAAAAAAAAAAGCGACCCCTTTGGATGCCATGTCAGGGTGCCTGGTTGGAGTCCTGGCTATTCTGAACTTCTGATCCAGCTTCTTGCTAATGTACCTTGGAGTCAGCTGATGATGATCTAGGTGTTTGGGTTCCTGTGACCTACAAAGGAGACCTAGATGGCATTCCAGGCTCCTGACTTCAGCCTGGCCCAGCCCTGGCTGTTACAGACATTTGGGGAGTGAACCAATGGATGGAAAATCTCTCTTTCCTGTCTCTTCCTCTCTCTCTCTCTCTCTCTCTCTCTCTCTGCCATTCTGCCTTTCAAATACATACATACATACATACATACATACATCTTAAAAAGAAAAGAGCAGAAAGACTTTTGTATAGTTTATTCAATAGCTATTTGAAGTGTTAGTATATCTCTATATTGCTATTACTTAGTGAGTTTTATAACTAAGTCTGGGATCAAATAAGGCAACAGAAATAGGCCCACCTAAACTGCTTACTTCAATAAAGAAAAACAAAAT
Organism: Oryctolagus cuniculus; assembly: GCF_964237555.1. Taxonomy (NCBI): domain Eukaryota; kingdom Metazoa; phylum Chordata; class Mammalia; order Lagomorpha; family Leporidae; genus Oryctolagus; species Oryctolagus cuniculus. Next base: position 76,975,848 of record NC_091432.1, on the reverse strand, counting down.
CAGAAATATAGCACCACTGTAGTGTAGTAAAAGTGGAGTGGCTAAAGAAAGGAACACTCAGCTTTTAAATCTTGTCCTCACCACTTCTTACCTACCCGAAACTACACAGTTTTCTGAGCCTAAATTTCCAAGCTGTTAGATGGAGACAACAATACTCAGCTCCATATAACATTGTGAGGATTAAAATAAGAAACCATATGTGAATGTTTCTAGCATAATTAAGCACTCAGAAATTGCAACTGAGTCTTACACACTCAGCCCTTCCACAAAAATATCATTTATATTTGTGACATTGTATGAGTATACTTGGTAGAGAGAAATAGGCATCTTCCTTATAATAAAAAATGATAAAAAAGCAAAAAACAAAATAAGGAAGCAAATCCTTTAATGGCAAAAAAAAGCTCTTTTTGTTTACTATGAAACTTGGATTTTAGTCCTTGTTTTCCACTAAGTGCCTAAGGACACTTGACATATTTAGGCCTTGGATTATTCCTCTTATAAATAAGAAGATTGAAAGAGATGAGCTCTATGGTTCATTTTCAGCTGCAAAATTCTGCAGTTTAAATTGACCAATATTTATTTCCTGCAGTCATACACATGACATAGATTTAATGAGCTGCCATCAGGTGCCCAGTATTGTTTTAGTCATTACAGAAATAGTTTTGAACAAGATCTTTGTGATCCTTGTCCTCAAGACTATATTTTAGTAGATGATAAGGAAACAAACACATACACATTGTTTACACATTGTGATAAATGCCTTAGAGGAATTAACAGGATATGAGTAGAGGGAATGGAAGGGTTGACTATAAATAGGTTGGGCTCCACACAACAGTAAAGATAAGTCTCCATGTAAGTAAAAATCATCCTTTACCTCTTACGTAAAGCTTAGATGTGCAAAAATTTTGAAGGCGTGCCTTCTCTACTTTCCATTTTTAACTATAAGAATAAAATATTACAAATGAAAAGTATCTAAAAAGAGCCTGTGGAAACATGTGCAAATTATTCACATAATTTCTGCAATTACAAATTTGGCAATACTATATCTGCACAAGTGGAGCAGGCAAATGCAGTCTCCACTGGCTGTGGCTGAGTTTTTGGATGAGCTCATTAAAAGATTGACTCCCTGGCTGCTGTGGAGAGCCTTCCTCGGTGATGACTGAGCAAGCAATGATGAGACTGGGCATCACATCCAGCCCTAACCCCAGACATTGCACAGGGGCAAACTCATACTGAAAATATCATCTATTTGAAATTAAAATTAAATTGGTCATCTATTTTTATTTGCTGCATCTGGCTACCCCACACTTAAGCTTATCACCCCTTCCATTACAACATTTAGGACCAAACAGCCCAGGGCCTTGTCTTGTGTTCATTTTGCTGTGAGTATCAGCAGGTCCCAAAGGGATGTCCTAAATGTTCTGGCGGTTTCACGGGCCCCCTTGTGGAGCTTATGGTAATTGCAGGTGTAACAGGATCCTGGGTCTCTCTGGATCCACCTAAACCTTCTCAGGTCTCAAGAAGAGATGGCTTTTCTACAGCCAACTTATATTTGATCAAGGATCCAAAACCAATCCCTGGAGTAAGGACAGTCTATTCAATAAATGGTGCTGGGAAAATTGGATTTCCACGTGCAGAATCATGAAGCAAGACCCCTAGCTTACACCTTACACAAAAATTCACTCAACATGGATTAAAGACTTAAATATACGACCCAACACCATCAAATTATTAGAGAGCTTTGGAGAAACCCTGCAAAATATAGGTACCAGCAAAGACTTCTTGGAAAAGACCCCAGAAGCACAGGCAGTCAAAGCCAAAATTAACTATTGGGATTGCATCAAATTGAGAAGTTTCTGTACTTCAAAAGAAACAGGAAAGTGAAGAGGCAACTGACAGAATGGGAAAAAATAGTCACAAACTATGCAACAGATAAAGGGTTGATAACCAGAATCTACAAAGAAATCAAGAAACTCCACATCAAAACAAACAACCCACTTAAGAGATGGGCCAAGGACCTCAATAGACATTTTTCAAAAGAGGAAATCCAAAGGGCCAACAGACACATGAAAAAATGTTCAAGATCACTAGCAATCAGGGAAATGCAAATCAAAACCACAATGAGGTTTCATCTCACCCCGGTTAGAATGGCTCACATTCAGAAATCTACCAACAATAGATGCTGGAGAGGATGTGGGGAAAAAGGGACACTAACCCACTGTTGGTGAGAATGCAAACTGGTAAAGCCACTATGGAAGTCAGTCTGGAGATTCCTCAGAAACCTGAATATAATCCTACCATACAACCCAGCCATCCCACTCCTTGGAATTTACCCAAAGGAAATTAAATTGGCAAACAAAAAAGCTGTCTCCACATTAATGTTTATTGCAGCTCAATTCACAATAGCTAAGACCTGGAACCAACCCAAATGCCCATCAACAGTAGACTGGATAAAGAAATTATGGGACATGTACTCTATAGAATGCTATACAGCAGTCAAAAACAATGAAACCCAGTCATTTGCAACAAGATGGAGGAATCTGGAACACATCATGCTGAGTGAATTAAGCCAGTCCCAAAGGGACAAATATCATATGTTCTCCCTGATCGGTGACAACTAACTGAGAACCAAAGAGGAAACCTGTTGAAGTGAAATGGACACTATGAGAAACAGGACTTGATCAGCTCCTGTCCTGACTGTTGATGTACAATGTAATACTTTATCCATTTTAGTATTTTTTTGTTCTAGTACTATTGGTTGAACTCTGTAATTAACACACAATTATTCTTAGGTGTTTAAATTTTAGCTGAAAAGTGATCCCTGTTAAATATAAGAGTGGGAATAAGAGAGGGAAGAGATGTACAATTTGGGACATGCTCAATCAGACTTGCCCCAAATGGTGGAGTTAGAAATGTGCCAGGGGATTCCAATACAATCCCATCAAGGTGGCATGTATCAAAGCCATCTCACTAGTCCAAGTGATCAATTTCAGTTCACAATTGATCACACTGATAGGTCTAAGAGTCAAAGGGATCACACAAACAAGACTAGTGTCTGATAATACTAACTGATAGAATCAAAAAGGGAGAAAATGATCCAACATGGGAAGCTGGATACACAGCAGACTCATAGAATGGCAGATGTCCTAAACAGCACTCTTGCCTCAGAATCAGCCCTTAAGGCATTTGGATCTGGCTGAAGAGCCCATGAGAGTATTTTAGGCATGGAAAGCCAAGACACTCTGGGGAAAAAAAAAAAAAAAAAAAAAAGAAGACCTAAATGGAAGATATCTGCGAGTGAGATCCCAGTGGAAAGAAAGAAGAAGGTACTTTTCTCTGAAGGGATGAGAGAACTTCCACTTTGACTAAGAACCTGTCGGAATAAGATCGAAGTCGGCGAACTCAAAAGGCTTCTATAGCCTTGGCAACTCATGACTAGAGCCTAGGGAGATTACTGACTCCATAAACAAGAGTGTCAAATTGTTAAGTCAACAACAGGAGTCAATGTGTACTTACTTCTCATGTGGGATCTGTCCTTAGTGTGTTGTCCAATGTGAAGTAATACTATAACTAGTACTGAAACAGTACTTTACACTTTGTGTTTCTGTGTGGGTGCAAACTGATGAAATCTTTACTTAATATATACCAAATCGATCTTCTGTATATAAAGATAATTGAAAATGAATGTTGATGTGAATGGAATGGGAGAGGGAGTGGGAAATGGGAGGGGTGCGAGTGGGAGGGAAGTTATGGGGGGGGGTGGCCATTGTAATCCATAAACTGTACTTTGGAAATTTATATTTACTAAATAAAAGTTTTTTTTTTTTTTTTAAAAGAAGAGATGGCTTTGTCAGGAAACAGATAGGTTTAACTTCAGAACTCCACACTATAAGCCATTATGGGGAATTCAAGCTTCTCTGTTCCTTACATTTTTCTCTTCATATCTCCTTATCTACTCAGTGCCCTATTATTCCATATCACACTAAATGGCAAAGTAAGTGGAACGATAAACCTATATTAAAGTCATTAGAAAAGGATAGAGCACTTTTCTAAAGCACCGTGACATTACATTGTTAGTAATGTCTCATCTTTCCCCTTACCTCTTTGTATTATTAGATTGTTCTTAATGTATAAACTTCCCTCTTCCATTCAACTTATTAAAAATTGTATTTGTGGGGCCTTACTTTCTGTCCATCTCTACTAAAATGATATGAAGGAAGTTTTCAGCTGAGAAGTAAATGTGAATAGTTTCTGGTTATTATTATTTTTGTTACTTCAAGTAGAAAATGAAAGACAACTTAAAAGCTGCTTCCAATGAATATTTCTTAGTATTCTGACCCTTTCACTCACTGCCTCCTGAAAAAACAGGCCAAAAACAGGACAGGTGTGGCGACTCAGGTAAGGACACCTGCATTCTTTATCAGGGTGCTGGGATTGAGATTTCCCTCTACTTCCAATCCGGCTTCTTGTTAATGCTCCTGGGAGGCAGCAGATGATAATCTAAGACTTGGTCCTCTTGTCTTCCACGCAGGAGACCCAAATGGAGTTTCTGGCTTATTGCTTCAAACTGGCTCAGCCCTGGCTGTCGCGGGCATTTGGAGAGTGAACCAGTCGATAGAAGATTTCTCTCTCTCTCTCTCTCTCTCTCTCTCTCTCTCCCCCCTCTACATTTCAAGTTAATTAAACTAAACACACACACACACACACACACACACAAAACCTGCGCCGCGGCTCACTAGGCTAATCCTCCGCCTTGCAGCACCGGCACACCGGGTTCTAGTCCCGGTCGGGGCGCCGGATTCTGTCCCAGTTGCCCCTCTTCCAGGCCAGCTCTCTGCTGTGGCCAGGGAGTGCAGTGGAGGATGGCCCAAGTGCTTGGGCCCTGCACCCTATGGGAGACCAGGATAAGTACCTGGCTCCTGCCATCAGATCAGAGCGGTGCGCCGGCCGCAGCGGCCATTGGAGGGTGAACCAACGGCAAAGGAAGACCTTTCTCTCTGTCTCTCTCTCTCACTATCCACTCTGCCTGTCAAAAAAAAAAATATGCATACATTTGTAGCCTCTCAAGGAGGAGATGGATCTTCTCAGAATGTGGTTTAAAACAAATATCTTAAACAAAGACCTAGTCATTGACATCACAGGCTCCCCATTTCAACCTTATATTCCTACAACAAATGGCTCCCCATTCCCAAATTTCAAGTTTTCTGCTTGAATTGACTTTTGCCTAAATCACCTGTGTGTTCTTTTTTTTTTATTTTATTTATTTTTTTGACGGGCAGAGTGGACAGTGAGAGAGAGAGAGACAGAGAGAAAGGTCTTCCTTTTGCAGTTGGTTCACCCTCCAATGGCCGCCGCGGCCAGCACGCTGTGGCTGGCGCATTGCGCTGATCCGAAGCCAGGAGCCAGGTGCTTTTCCTGGTCTCCCATGGGGTGCAGGGCCCAAGCACCTGGGCCATCCTCCACTGCACTCCCGGGCCATAGCAGAGAGCTGGCCTGGAAGAGGGGCAACTGGGACAGAATCCGGCGCCCCGACCGGGACTAGAACCCGGTGTGCCGGTGCTGCGCCGTTAGGCAGAGGATTAGCCTAGTGAGCCGCGGTGCCGGCCGGTACATGAGTCTTAACAACGAAATGTCATATGTCAATCAGTCAGATGGAAGGAGTTAAGTCCCTTTGCAGACTCACTCTGTACCTGGCTGCAGACCCCCAGCGAGTGCTTCTTTCATCTGCCAGAGAAGCATACTGGGGTGCTCTGGCCACCTCGACCTGTTGGGTGATGCAGCTTTCCCAGGACACAAGGAAGAAAAAAAAAAAGGAGAAGGATAAGGAGAGGAGGGGAGGGGGGTGGGGGAGGGGGAGGGGGAGGAGGAGAGGGGAAGAGGAAAAAATGGAAGAAATAAGTCCCTAGCTTGGCCTGGCCCTGGCCATTGCGGCCATTTGGGAAGTGAACTGGCAGATGGAGGATCTCTCTGTCTCTCTCTTTCTCTCCCTTTCTCTCTATACCTCTGTCTTTTAAATAAATGAATAAATCTTAAGGGAAAATGTTGACTACCATGTTTTGATTGCTACACATTGCATATATATGTTGAAATATTACATGGGCCGGCGCCGCGGCTCACTAGGCTAATCCTCCGCCTTGCAGCACCGGCACACCGGGTTCTAGTCCCGGTCGGGGCGCCGGATTCTGTCCCGGTTGCCCCTCTTCCAGGCCAGCCCTCTGCTGTGGCCAGGAAGAGCAGTGGAGGATGGCCCAGGTGCTTGGGCCCTGCACCCCATGGGAGACCAGGAAAAGCTCCTGGCTCCTGCCATCGGATCAGCGCAGCGCGCAGGCCGCGGCGGCCATTGGAGGGTGAACCAACGGCAAAGGAAGACCTTTCTCTCTGTCTCTCTCTCTCACTGTCCACTCTGCCTGTCAAAAAAAAAAAAAACAAAAAAACAGCTAGTTCATGAAATATTACATTGCTGCCCATAAATATGTATAATTACTGTCAATAAAAATACAAAAAAATACACTCACATAGTTCCTATCACCCTTCTAATTATCTGTTAACTTTAAAACTATGTATTAAAACATACATTTTAGTGCTTGTTGTTGTTAGAACATAAGTACTTTACAAATAAGAACAGATTTAACTCTTCTGGTAACTCTACCTTGTAGTTACTATCATTATCAAATCCATCTTTTTTTCCTTTCATAGTTTTCCCAACAGGAGTACAGAGAGGGTTAGGGGACCTCCCCAAGACTGGACACCTTAGGAGTGGTGGAGTCAGAGTTCTGCCTGGAGGGTCCTGTTTCCGGAGCAGGCTGTCACTGCGATTGACAATGGATCAACTGTGGATCTGAGGGTGAAGTAAGCTGGATAAAATGTGGAAAGCACCTAGCAAAGAATCATGGTAGATATCTTAATTAATGTATGTATCCCTCCCTTGTGAGCCCATGTTTTATTGACGGCAAAGCTGTGCTGCTTTCACTATGCCATGGCTCTGCTTCTATAAATAATTACAGAAGCAAGAGCACTGTGTCAGAGGAATTGCAAACAAAGGATTGTGTACGTTATGTCAGAAAAACCATCAAGAAGAGAATGCAGTTTCCTGAAAGGAAAAAAAAATATATACATAAACTTACTGATAGTCTAGAAGGGCTTCACTAGTAGGCAGTTTGGTTTCCTTTGGCTTCTCTTGTGTATCTTTTTTATTTGCTTTCCCCGTGGTTTCCATTGTGCTGCTTAGCTATTAAAGAAATACCTGTTTAGAAAAGAGACATAGGAAAAGTGAATACATTCTCTGTGTCAGTCTACTTGTGCTTACTCTAGCTAAGACCCCTGGGACTTAATTTAAGGCTAGTTTTTCTATCCTCAATGCTTCTGTGTCCCCAGATATAACATCAACCACAATGCTGGAACATCATGAATCAATTGGATTTTTCAGTCTGGTGAGTTTCATGTTTAGCCCTGGTGCAACATTCCTTCCACCCAAACCGTTCTAACAGCCTCACTCTCATGCTATCCATCTATGTCTGTTGCCTCTACCACGCTCCCTTAGGGCACAGGAATGAACTTTTTCAATAGTTTTATTTCTCTGCAGTGTTTGACAGAGAGCAGTACACACAGCTGCAGCTCAATAGATGTCTATTAAGTTTTTGACAATTGAAACAAAAGTAGACCACAATTTTCTATGTGCACCAAGAAGCCAGGATACAAACGAATTAGCACTAGGATCTAAAGAATTGTTTGGCCAGGGTTGCTATAAAGAGCAAATAAACACAAACACTGATATGTTTTTTGAAATGGATTAGAGGCTTACAATGATAATAAGGTCATAATAACAATAACTCTTCTTTCCTTTTACATGTAATGAAAATCAAGGAAATTTTTAAAAGGGAAAATACAGACACACTGTCCACAGATGTTTATAGTAATCAGAAGTACTTCATGGATTTGGTTTACAAACTAAGGTATACTTTACAGAGAGTAGTCTTTTTTTTTTTTTTTAAGATTTATTTTATTTATTTGAAAGTCAGAGTTAGAGAGAGAGAGGTAGAGACAGAGAGGTCTTCCATCCGCTTATTCACTCCCCAGATGGCCACAATGGCCAGAGCTGCGCTGATCCGAAGCCAGTAGCCAGGAGTCTCCTCTGGGTCTCCCACATGGGTGCAGGGGCCCAAGGACTTGGGCCATCTTCTACTGCTTTCCCAGGCCATAGCAGAGAGCTGGATCAGAAGAGGAGCAGCCGGGACTAGAACCGGCGCCCATATGGGTTGCTGGCGCTTCAGGCCAGGGCATTAACCCACTGCGCCACAGCACTGGCCTCAGAGAATAGTCTTTTTTCTTTTTTTAAATTTTTTTTATTTGACAGGTAGAGTCATAGACAGTGAGAGGGAGGGACAGAGAGAAAGATCTTCCTTCCGTTAGTTCACCCCCCAAATGGCTGCTACGGACGGCGTGCTGTGCCGATCCGAAACCAGGAGCCAGGTGCTTCTCTTGGTCTCCCATGCGGGTGCAGGGGCCTGAGCACTTGGGCCATCCTCCACTGCCCTCCCGGGCCACAGCAGAGAGCTGGACTGGAAGAGGAGCAACCAGGACTAGAACCCGGCGCCCATATGGGATGCCGGCGCCGCAGGCGGAGGATTAACCAAGTGAGCCACGGCGCCAGCCCCGAGTAGTCTTTTTTTAAAAGAATTTTATCTTTTATTTCCATTAATCTCAAAAGCATCAGTGCCTAACTGTGAGTCAATGTATTTGTAGTTTGTCATGGTAGAAAGAAGAACATAACCTTTGTAATTATTAGTTTAAATGGCTGGAAACTCCTGCGAGTGGGCATGATATCATTCTTGTGCATTGCCATATTTCCTATCCTAGCACAACAGACACACAATAAATCCTGGTCAAGTGAATACATTAGTGCATGACTGAATTAATCAGGTAGATAGTGTTTTTATTCTAGATCTGCCACCTATTTTCTATGGGCACTTGAATGCTTGATGGTAGGCAATTTGGCTCCCTCAGATAGCCTGTCTTGTTTTCACTTTTTATTTGCTTAATCCCTTTGAACTCTTTGTCCATCATCTGTAAGTTAAGAACCATAACAATCTTACTCTAAGAGCTACTGTAAGGATTAAATAAGCTAATATTTAATGCTTCTAGCATAGGGACTGACACATAGAAAGAGCTCATCATTATTACAAGTCTTCCTCTTTCCCTTCAGTTATAGTTTCAGATCATGCTTCTTCACATTCCAGATAACCAGAAAACAGAGAATGTCTGCCTGCTGCCAAGGGCAATGATATGTGGCAAGACCAATCCATGAGATTTGCCATGGTTAACCTTCATCATTAATGTGGATCACTCAGTTGGCAACTTGTGTCAATCTACACAGACCGTTCAGATCCACAGTGGAAAAACTCACTGAAATGAAAACACTTCTCTATATACATGTTACTCATACACCCAGATCTCTTTGTCTGAGACTTTTCTAGCCAAGTATGCACATCTCTGGATGCAAACAAATTCAACTATATATTAATGCAAATACTTTTCAACTGAAAAACACACAGGTGACACACAAAAAGATTTAAAATATGAAGATTTAAATTTAAAAGATTTAAAATATGAAGACAGGGTTTCAGTCTTCTCAAAGGATTGAGACTAATTCAACAACCTCCATACTAAAACGTGTCATCATTATAACATCACAGTTTACAGAAAATTATCAGCTAAGAAAAAAATTGTTCTTTTGTGTCAGATGGGGAGTTGAATTTTTCATTATTTTCTACTTTAGGGTTAGAATTTTTAACTTGGCTGTTGCACAAAAAGCATGCTGACAAATGTTTTATTTTAAAGGAATAACTTACTACTTAATAATGATTGTGTTATAACATCTCTTATTTAAAGTTAAGACAAATGTCAACATTAATCTCTATCTGAGTCATATGGAAGAGATCAAGTGTTATGGTCCCCACCTGTGGTATCCATCTGGCGTTGGAGGAAAAATGACCTCATCTTGCTCAATTACCTCAGTTACCTGGCTCTTATGTTTCTAACTCTCTGACTAATGTATAATTAGTTTCCTAACCTCAGCTTATAGCAAAGGACTTTAATAAAATATAAGTGAAAATGTTGATCCATGAGAGCATAAATGATTTATGCATAGACTATATTCAGATTCATTGTTTCACACACTGTCAAGAAAATGAGTACAAGCCAATTCGATGGCCTGCTTAACAGTTGTATTTCTGCAGTGAGCTAATTATAGTACCTCAATGTGTACTTCTGTATTTGATAATGTCCTGCAAACAATGGGGACTTTCATAAACATTTACAAAAATTTACAGTTCCTGCCCACCCAGAGGTTTTCTACCTCAGGAAAGGGTGAGAATTCTGGAAAAACATTCACAAAGTAAATGTTAATATGTCCCTGGGAGGTTACAGTCAGGCTAATTCCTGACAAAGGGACATCCAATCTGTCACTGCAAACACCTGTTCAGTGCCTGCTCTGCACATGGCACTTTACCTGGCCCTCAGTTATAGAACATAAAAGAGGCAAGATCCCTACTCAGAACAAAGAAGCATTCGGCAGCGGAAGTTTAAAAAAATAATGAGCAATTTTAAAAAGACATTGGTGAAATCATGCAGACAGTGCTATGGAGATCTTCACCCAGAATTTGACCTCTCTCCTGCGCTCATGTGTGTCTTTCCTCTCCCAGCTCGGCTTGGGAACTTACAACCTACACCATGGAGTGAGGGCACTGAGCAACTGAGGTTTGAAAGACTCAGGTCTCCAGCCTCCCCAGGCCACTCCACAATCACTTTCTGTCTGAAAATGTTTCCCAAACCACTCCCTCAATGCTTCTCAGTGAAAAGTAAAAGTCTACTTAGAGTTGACCATCTGCATATAAAGATAATTAAAAATGAATCTTAATGAAGGATGGGATGGGAGAGGGAGTAGGAGATGGGATGGTTTGTGGGTAGGAGGGTGGTTATAGGGGAGAAGAACCGCTATAATCCAAAAGTTGTACTTTTGAAATTTATATTTATTACATAAAAGCTTTCTATTAAAAAAGTCTATTTAGTAAGAGGGATATGGGATATCACTATCTTTAAATGTGCTATTAACCCATAGTGCTTTTTTTTTTTGGACAGGCAGAGTGGACAGTGAGAGAGAGAGAGAAAGGTCTTCCTTTGCCTTTGGTTCACCCTCCAATGGCCACCGCGGCCGGCACGCTGCAGCCTGCGCACCGTGCCTATCCGAAGGCAGGAGCCAGGTGCTTCTCCTGGTCTCCCATGGGGTGCAGGGCCCAAGCACTTGGGCCATCCTCACTGCACTCCCTGGCCACAGCAGAGAGCTGGTCTGGAAGAGGGGCAACCGGGACAGAATCTGGTGCCCCAACTGGGACTAGAACCCGGTGTGCCGGCACCACAAAGCAGAGGATTAGCCTACTGAGCTGCAGCACCAGCCCCCATAGTGCTTTGACGCTGCAAAAATCACCCAACAGAGCACGTCCCTGCTGACACAAGCTTAGGACCATGGTTTAATATCTCAGCAGCTCCTAATACCTCTTCTCATGACTTTGTGGAGTCACCAGGAACCTGAAGCCTCCTAATGCCTCCTTGAAGAGTCTCATGGAGCCAGGGAAGAATGGCAGTATGGCACTAAATACCTTCCGGGGCACACAATATGGATCCTTATGCTTGTTACTGAATATTTTATGTAAATGTAGATTAAAGTAGAAGGTATTTACCTGATAATATTAATAATGACAAGATCTGAATAAGGGACTGACATGTTGCAGCAAGTTAAGCCAGCACTTTGTGACACTGGCATCCCTTATCTGAGTGCTGGTTCAAGTTCTGGCTGCTCTGCCTCTGATCCAGCTCTCTGTTAATGTGGCTGGTAAAGAGGTGGAATATGGCCGAAATACTTGGGCCTCTGCCACTCACAAGAGAGACCTGGATGGAGTTCTGGGCTCCTGGCTTTGGCCTAGCCTAGCTCCAGTGGTTGCCGCCATTTGAAGAGTGAATCAGTGGATGGAAAATCTCTCTCTCTTTCTCCCCTCTCTCTCTTTCAAATAAATAAATAATAATTCTTAAAGAAAAAAAGTTCTGAATAAGATTACATCAGGGGACAGGAATCCAATGTGATTAAAAGATCTCTATATGGGTGTTGGGAGTCCTGAGGTCTAGTCTTGGCTCAGCCATTAACTAGCTATCAACTTGCATAAGTCTCTACTAGACATAGTAATAATGTAGTACTTTAAAAAAAATACTCCAAATTAAGAGGCACAGCCCTCACTATAATTTAAATTGCAAGGCTGAAATACACACACATATGCAAAAACATTCATGACACTCATCTTCAGAAAAATATACGTCATTTACTGCTAAATAACAACTAGTTCAACAAACATTCATCATCACTGGGAATTAAAAAATATATGCTTCACAGCATATGCAGCATCTAGATAAAAACTAGATGTAATACTTATTTGAAAGATTAACATGCAAGTAAGGCGCACTCACTGTCTTTACCAATGACCCTACTCATTTATTCAAATTTCCTAAATTTGGAAAGTAAAGGTACCTTTAAACTCAAATCTTTAGTGACACCAGAACATACTTTAATATAATTACAAATGCTCTCCTGCACGTGTTGAAAAGAAACGGAATTCACTAAAGCCTCTCAGTAATGACAATACCATCTAAAAATTTAATGAATTTTCAGACCTCTTTTTACAACGGATATGTAGGTAGCCTGAAACAACTAGTGTTAAATGTAAAATTCATCCAGTTTATACATATGTTAAAACTTTTTTCTCATGAATGATATTTTCGACTTGGAGTTGGTGACTGGTGATGTCCACTGTATTATCATGTATTCTCTTACCAATTTAAATCTTTAGTCAGTGGTACATTTTTGAACTGTAGGTCCCAAATTATACTGGTTTCTTAGCTTTACAATTGGCCTTTCAATGCAGAACTGCTAATAACAAAGAGTTTGAAATGCAATGTATTAAATTAACTTCTCTAGTAACCAGAACTACATTTTTCCAACTCTCGCTGTTAGAAAGGTCAAAAGAGAAAAGAAATATAGCCACAAAAATATTATGAGGAATAGAACCGCATGTAATACTTTTGTATTCTGATGCTGAAGGAGAACGAAAAGGCTCCTCCCTGCCTTCCAGGAGCAGCAGTGAAGATGAGGATCTGCTGGAGCGAGGCCTGGGAGGGGCAGCAGGGGAATCCGGGGGAAAGGATCACACACACTGATAAGCAGCAAAGCCTTCTTTGCCTTCACAGCCATCTTTTCAATCTTTTTTTTTTTTTGGCTTAGCGGGGCATCTTTTCCTAACCTAATCACCTAACCAGTTTCTTAACTCCTCTGCCCAGCAGAGAATTTATGGGATGAGAAGGGGGAGGAAACAAAGTACTATACAACAAAATATCTAACAAGTTCATGGAAGAAACCACCAGTGTTCCCTTTAGAAAGACGTACAACACCCAAGGCAAGGAGCTGAAGCACCGTGTGGCTGGCAGTGTGAAGCTGAAAGGCCGTCAGCGGCACACTGGGCACCTGGCAGGAGCCCTCCGTGGGGAAGCATCGTGCTGCTGTGCACAAAGGTGGAAGCCTCTGTGCAGCCCTCACTCAAAACGCGATCACTGGACCGGGAAGAGAAGCAAGACTGAGCACGTCCTAGCTCCTCCACTGAGATAAAAACTCTGTGATCCTCAGCTTCTTCCTACGTCCTGTTGGGGTTATTAATCGGGCTTTGGGAAAACTGTGAAATAACAAAGCCCCCTACAAATGCAGAGCTTGCCGCGGGGCCCCCTTATGCACAAGTATTCATTCCAAGACCCCAGTGGATGGCCTTAAGCCCTGGATAGTTCTGAAAACTTCGTTCGCTGTATGTTTTTACTATTCATTCACACCTATAATAAAGTCTCATCTATAAATTAGGCCCATATGGCAATAGCTAAGAAAACAGAACAACTTTGACAATATATTCTAATAAGTTATTTGTAAATTAAAAAGTTAATTTCTGAAACTGTCTCACTGGAATTTTGAATTGCTGACACCAGGTAACCGACACCTCCCTCACCGCGGAGAAGAGGAGCGACTTCAGTAGTTCGCTGAGCAACTACTGCTGCTAGAGCCTGTGAGAGGGCGCCATGAAGGCTACAAACCTTAGAGCAGACCTAGGAAGGCTGATAAGCAACGCATTCAAGAGTTCCACTGCAAGGCTGAGAGGTGGATTAAAATTTTGATCAGCTTCAACAAAGTCTGTTTCCCACTCTGGGTGTTGTTAAGAGGGGTAAACCAGTGAGGAACCCCGCCCAGCAGCGCCTAACGGTCCAGGAACGGCGCCCCAAGGAGGAAACCATGAGGCGCGACCTCAGACCTAGCTGGGGGCCCAGCAACCCCAGGCCGGTGCAGAGGCGCGGGGAAGGCGGGAGGAGTCTCCTAAAGTCTTCAGGGTCGGGTAGGAAGGAGTCGGGGCCAGGCCTCCCGATATCCCCTCGACCGCTTCCAGGCGCGGACACAGGGCTTTGGGCCTGCAGGGCGCTCCAGTGTCCCAGCAGCCGGCCGGGCCTACCCGCTCCTCTGCTGTCGCCGCCGCCGCCGCTGCCGCCGCCGCCGCCGCGGCGCCCTCGGTTTCCAAGGCGACCGGCATCCAGCCCAGCGGCCCCGCCGCACTGCTAGCAGCAACGTGCTGCGCGCGCCACCTGGCGGCTGCGTCGGGAAGAGTCCGGGCCGAGAACACGCTCAGTGGCCGCCGGGACGGTTCCTTTCCTCCTGGCTGTGGCCTGGATTTTCTGCGCCGTTGCTCACCCGGCTAATTCCGTAAAACGCACACAAGAGCCTCCCCGCTCTGTAGTCGCGACCTCGTAAGTGGGGTGGAGACTCTGTGCTGTGGCCGCGCACGGGTCCCTGAGTCACCAACGTGAAGGGGTTCCCCAGGCCGCGGCCGTGGCTTCCGGCCCACCGGCAGCACCGGGACCGCGGTGCAGGTGCGTGCGGGGTTCTGCCCGCAGCTGCCCCGCTCTGCCGCTCCCGCTGCGGCCGTCTCTCCTCTGTCTACTTCTGTGCCTTAGTTCTTTTGATGTTAACTCCGGGCAGAATGGCACACCCCTGGTCAAAATGTTTATAGGATCAATGTGGGCCTGCCAAGGCTTCGATTCTGCCTTGTTGCCTTCTCTCTTTACTTTTTTGCTCCTACGCCTCAAGAAAACCAATGAAGCGCCGAGGCTTTTCGCTTCTTTTCACTTTGGCAGCTGTCTCTTCGTTCGAGGGAAAATTATCCCCCGCTTGCAGTCTTTCCCTCCCCTGCTGTCTTTCCCGTTCTCTGCGTCCAGACGATCTCTTGCAACCTGGGACGCCCGCAGCTGCCAGTCACACAGCCCAGTCAGTTCCTCATCCTTTTGTGCGGGGGAAGGAGGAAGTGAGGCTCCTTTCCGATTCTACTCTCTTCCTAGGTCACCCGGGTGGCGTTCTTGAATTTATTAATAAGTGATTATGTGTTTTGATACATGCCGTGTTAATAACACATTAGGTGGCCGGCGCCACGGCTCACGAGGCTAATCCTCCGCCTAGCGGCGCCGGCACACCGGGTTCTAGTCCCCGTCAGGGTGCCGGATTCTGTCCCGGTTGCCCCTCTTCCAGGCCAGCTCTCTGCTGTGGCCAGGGAGTGCAGTGGAGGATGGCCCAAGTGCTTGGGCCCTGTACCCCATGGGAGACCAGGAGAAGCACCTGGCTCCTGCCTTCGGATCAGCGTGGTGCGCCAGCCGCGGCGGCCATTGGAGGGTGAACCAACGGCAAAGGAAGACCTTTCATTCTGTCTCTCTCTCTCACTGTCCACTCTGCCTGTCAAAAAACAAAAACAAAACAAAAAACAAAAACAAAAAACCACACACATTAGGTACCTAACTGAAGCACTTAGTAAAAATGCTAATTGGCACTTGGTTAACGGAGTTTTTCTCATCAGTAAAAGGCATCCAAAAATGAACAGTTTGAGATAATGTATATAAACTTCCCTTTATTCTATCAATGACATATGTATATTTATTAAGCGCAAATGATTTGCTGTGACCTACATGTCTGATTAAGTTTTTAGGTACTTGATCTACTCGAAGACTTTGGGATTGAGGGGGTAAAATTATTAAACAGAGTGCAAATGCAGAAGAAAAAGAGATACCACCATTTTTTTCCTAAAGCATGGCGTTTCTTTTAGCTAAATGGAAAAGCAATTTGTGATTCTTCCACACTTCGAATTCATTCCCACATCATTTCCTATAAATCTTAGGCCTGCTTCTTTTACGAGAGCCTGGGCTCAGGGTCAAAAATGTACTTTTACCCTATCATTTATCTCTGGTACAGTTTTTTTTTAATGATGTTTGCCAATTGGTGGTCCAAGAGGGAAGCCAGATAGAAACCATTTGCTGGTTTTCCTCATTTGACCTTAATTTTTCTATTTGCCTTGCCATACTCAATGATGGAGAAACAGACGTTGGAAAGTATCTATGGTAGAAAAAGCCAAATATTCTGTGTGTGTGTGTGTGTGTGTGTGTTTTTTTTTTTGGCAAAACCCAAAGAATCTGTTTTGTATGAACAATTACTAAACTTTTTATACCTCATTTTAGATCAGAGTTTTTTAAAAATAATATGATTTTTAAAACTCGTGAGCATACTTGTTTTTGCATTGCAAGCTATTTTCACTGAAGATTACTACTTCGGGCAAGTAGACCCCAAAGCAATAAACAAAGTATTAACATTAAATCTCATAATAACCTCTAGAGCTCTGTACTAGAGATCAACCTGTTGATTTGGCAAACTGGTTCCAACTTCTA